>NC_063349.1:28111197-28171576 GCF_021869965.1 Rhincodon typus | reverse complement strand
AAGAAGGGTCTAGACCCGAAACGACAGCTTTCCTGCTCCTCTGATGCTGCTTGGCCTGCTGTGTTCATCCAGCTCTACATCTTGTTATCTCAGATTCTCCAGCATCGGCCGTTCCTACTATCTTTGTAATTATGTTTATGTTTTACTTCCACAATGAGTTTTGAATAGTGCCTTGTCACATACCATTACTTCCCCATTATCCAGTGGTAAATATATGCAGCATCACTGAGGATTTGGGACAAACACAAAATGATCAATGACAGTCAGCATAGATTTGCCAAGGGTAGGTTATGTCTCTCTGCCTGTTTTTATTTTTGGAGGAGGTAACCAATATGGCAGATAAAGAAGGAAATCTTTGTGACTTCTATGGACTTAGAGAAGACACTTGGCAAATTTCCACAAAGATTGCTAACAAAAATGACTGCACATGGGATTGAGTGTGCGTATAGAATTGAGTAGAGTCATAGCATCACACAGCATGGAAGCAGACCCTTTGGTCCAACCAGTCCATGCCGACCATAATCCCAAACTAAACTCGTCCCACCTGCTGCATTTGGCTCATATCCCTCCAAACATTTCTTATTCATGGACTTATCTAAATATCTTTTAAACAATGTAACTATATCTACATCCACCACTTCATCTGGAAGTTCATTCCACATATGAACCACTCTCTGTGTAAAATAATTGCCCCTCATGTCTTTTGTAAATCTTTCACCTCTCACCTTAAAAATATGCCCTCTAGTCTTGAAATCCCCCACCCCAGTGAGAAGACATGTGCCATTCACCTTAACTATCCCCTCATGACTTTATAAACCTCTATAAGGTCACCCCTCAACCTCCTAAGCTACAGTGAATAAAGTTCCACGCTATTCAGCCTCTCCTTATAACTCAGAACCTTCATTCCTGACAACATCCAGGCAAATCTCTTCTGAATCCTCTGGAAAGAAAAAGATGTGGGATTAATGATACTTACTTTACTAAATATAATTCTGACCAGTGGAGTTCAACTGGGGCCCCAGCTTTTCACTGTAGTCAGGTGGAACACTTAGTGAAGAAATAATGGTAATGTTACTGGAATAATTAATTAATTAATTACTGCAGGATTAATGCTCTGAAGTCAGGGGTTCAAATCCCACCATGGCACTGCAGAATTTAAATTTAATGGATAAATCCGGAATAAAACATCAGTCTCATTATACTATTCATAAAACCAGCAGATTATTGTAAAAAAAACCATCTGCTTCAAAATGACCTTCAGTGGAGAAAAACTTCCATCCTTACCCAGTCTGGCCTACAAAGCACACTGATGTTCGGAGAGAAGAAAAGGACCTTACAAGGATTTACACTGAATATTCCTGGCAATGTGAAAATGATATTACAAAGAATTACTGCACAATCTCAAAGCAAGCCCTGTCTCTTAAATTAGTTGGTCTCGATAGCTTGACTGTCTGTACTTGTCCACAAATTTCTGCAAAGGTAGTACAAGAAAATAAAAACGATTGCCTTGACTGGGCAACACAGTGGCTCAGTGGTTAGCACTGCTGCCTCACAGCGCCAGGGACCTGGGTTGGATTCTATCCTCGGGCCTGTCAGTGTGCAGTTACACAATCACTGTGTGGAATTTGCACGTTCTCCCCATGCCTGCGTGGGTTTCCTCCGGGTGCTCTGGTTTCCTCCCACAGCCCTAAGATGTGCAATTTAGGTGGATTGGCCATGCTAAATTGCCCATTGTGTACAGGAATGTGCAGGCTGGGTGGGTTACCCGTGGGAAATGCATGGTTACAGGGATAGGGTTGGGGTGTAGGTCTGGGTGGGATGCTCTTTGGAAGGTCGATGTGGACTTGATGGGCTGAATGGCCTGCTTCCACATTGCGACTTCCAGCGACTATATGCTACCAGAACACTGTGGACAGTTATTGTTGATTCCAGATTGAAATTTCTCTTAACAGCAACCACATGGCACATGGATAGCTTTTCCTAGGCTTATTTCAAACTAATTGACCATGCTGAGTGCTATTCATAAAGGAACAATACCACCATCAGCTTTCAGTTCCACTAAGCATGAGTCAATCAGTATGCAGCAGGAACAAGCTGGGCTGTGGGGTTAGGATGGACACTATAGTAAAAGTGAGCCAATAAAGTTCACAGGATCAGGAGCTACTAACAATGTGGTTCCCACTGAAGTTGGGTGACCTCTGGGCTAACTCCATCTTTGCTTCACTGAGATCATGAGAAAGTAAAAAAAAACAAACTTTTAACTTGCCTCTCAGCCACATTCCAGCTTCAAGTCTCTCTTAACTCTGTGACAGTGAGTGAAAGAGAGTGTTAGTGAGGGTGATTGAGGATGATGGAGGGTGAGAGAGAGTGTGGGTGAGGGTGGTGGTGTGTGAGGGTGGGTGAGAGAGAGTCATTGAGGGTGATAGAGGGTGAAAGAGAATGGGTGAGGGTGATTGAGGGTGATGGAGTGTGAGAGAGATTGGGTGAGCATGATGGAGGGTGAGGGTGGGTGAGAGAGAGTGGGTGAGGGTGACTCAGGGTGCAGCTGGGTGAGAGAGAGTGAGTGAGGATGACGGAGGGTGAGAGAGTGTGGATGAGGGTGATGGAGGGTGAAGGTGGGTGAGGGTGATTGAGGGTGAGGGTGGGTGAGAGAGAGTGGGTGAGGGTGACTGAGGGTGAGGGTGGGTGAGAGAGTGTGGATAAGGGTGACTGAGGGTGGGGGTGGGTGAAAGTGAGTGAGGGTGAGTGTTAGTGTGCAGGCTGCAGCAGGCTCATCACGGCAATGTTTTGCTGGATGATTCTCTGCTCAGACTTGGTTTTTTATTGCTTGTTGTCCATAAACGGCTGAGCGGCTTCTTCAGTCAGTACAGCAACCTTCATCCCCTTTCTCTTCCTCTCCATTGACCTCACTCACCACCATTCAGCAGCACTTACTGTGTGAAGTCAATCAGCAAAGTGCATTTTTGACTGGCTGCTTTCCCAATACTGATGCCTCTCTTTCGGAGACCTGTATCAGTGCAGAAAAATAGTTGGCAGGCTGGCAGGAAGGCTACGACAAAACCAAGATTAGTGGTACATATATCTTGCACCATGTAGGCAGCAGTACTGGAATCTAAGAGAGCATTTCACATTCTTCCCATTTTCTGGTCCTTTTTGCTATAGAATACAGTTCTTATAAACCATAAACCACAAAAATAAAGCAAAAGACATTTGCTCTGTACAAAATTTGCATTGTGCTCCAAATTTCCAGAAACATGCTCTCACTCTGATTGTGTCTCACTCAGAATGTGCCCTGTTGGGTAGCCCTATGGGTCAGTGGTTAGCACTGCTGCCTCACAGTGCCAGTGACCCTGGTTCAATTCCAGAGAAAGTAGGAACTGCAGATGCTGGAGAATCCGAGACAACAAGGTGCAGAGCTGGATGAACACAGCAGGCCAAGCAGCATCATAGGAGCAGAGAGGCTGACGTTTCGGGCCTAGACCCACTCTTAGGTTACTGTCTGTGTAGAGTTTGTGTCCTCCCACAGTCCAAGGATGTGCAGGTTAGGCGCATTGGCCATGCTAAATTGTGCATTGTGTCCAGGGCTGTGCAGGTTAGGTGGAATGGCCATGGAAAATGCAGGGTTGCAGTGCTAGGGTAGGGACATGGGTCTGGGTGGGCTGCTCTTTGGAGAGTCAGTGTGGACTTGATAGGCTAAATTGCCTGCTTCGACACTGTAGGAATTCTATGATTTCTTGTGTCATTGTGAATGACTGGACATGCAGAAAGTCTGCACATACTATCAGTGATGTCTGTATCATTTTGACTTGTGCAAAGTCAACATT
Source organism: Rhincodon typus (assembly GCF_021869965.1). Classification (NCBI taxonomy): domain Eukaryota; kingdom Metazoa; phylum Chordata; class Chondrichthyes; order Orectolobiformes; family Rhincodontidae; genus Rhincodon; species Rhincodon typus. The sequence continues at coordinate 28,167,752 of NC_063349.1, read as the reverse complement.
TAAAAAAATGGAACAATGAACTTTGAGCACCTCGAATTGATTTTCATTTTGGAAGTGAGTAATTTTTCTAGCCTATGGAGTCATGTATTCGGAATGTTACTGATTGAACACAAGTCCCATTTCCTCTAATGTAAGGCTGGCAAACCCCTTGTTCTGGCCAAAGTCTGATGTAGTTTTTCTCCCCCCATCTCACTGCTGATCCAGGGAACTGAACTGTTCATTCTTCGCTGCCCTTGAAAGCCACCAAACCTGTGACTATGCAGTTTCGAGTTGCTAGTCAGAGGCAGTTGCTGAACTGAATGTAGAAGATAGAACATCTCTGCTAAGTATATAAGTTCTGAAATGCTGCACTCATTTACATCGTAGCTGTTCATGGGGGCAAACAGATATGTATCCTTTTATCTCTTCCTGCACACCCTCAAACACTGCAACTTAAATTTGTTCACAACTGCACAAAAGTGGCATTTAAATCAGAAGTAAGTGGATTATAATCCCTGAAGAGACCATTACATTTGTATTGAGGTCTGGCTCATGTCCAGTACTTTTTGTTTTGTTTAAAGTAGACAAAATTTAAGATTCCAACTGGTTAACAAGAGAATAAAATCCCAGCATCTAATGCTTTTGAACAAACAAAGTAAATTTTACTATTCAAAATTCGAACAATAAAACAACCTATTAAATACACAAATGCAACTACTCAATATCCAGAATTATTCTATTGGTGAATAGATAAACTTAATTAATGTATCAGTTAATAGTCAAACTACCTATGGAACGCATTAAATAGTCAGTGCACAGCAACTCCTAGATGTTAGTGACACTGTGGGTCATCAAATCTTGTTAAAATTTTGTCTCCTTTACAACAAATTCTAATTCTTGACCATTAATGATTGAGTCTTGAAACTCCCTGAAAAGCAGTTTTGTCGCAGACTGCCTGAATAACTGCTCGCATCCTTGTAGTTCAATCTCTTCCTGAGGAGACTATGTTCCACTGGATTCCCAGGACTATTCTCCAGCATCAATATACAGTCACAATTTCAGTTATTTTGTGGACAGCAAACTATACAACCCCGGGGGTATCTCTGTGCTCAGTAATTTTCAACTGCACCAAAACAAATACACTTGTGAACTTCCTTTGTCTGCATTCTCAGCTGTGTTGAGTTGTCAATGGCTTTAAGGGGCTAGTTAGTCTAACTAACTGGTGTCTTAACAGCAGCATTCATGTGGCCTGAAACCACTTTGTTTCTTCAATTCTCTCCCATCTTCAAACAACAACAAATTTCTCCCAGCAAATACACAGATAAATTGAAACCAACAAACTTTCTTAAGCTCCACCTATCTCCATTATAACCAGGCCTGCTCTGTGTGCCTTAACTTCATCTTTAGTGTTCAACTCAGCTGTATCTAAGATGGAGACTGTTGGTAGCGCATGATCAATAAGCTTCACATGAGCAGTTGGGGAGGGCACATCCTGAGTGAGAGACAACCAGAGTGAGAGTGTGTTTCTGGAAATTTGAAGCACTGTGGGAATTCGGAGTAGAGGTTGAACAGGTGCTTTTTGTTTTTTTCCTGTGGTTTCTGGTTTATAAGGACTATATTCTGTAGCAACGAGGACCAAAAAATAAGGGCCCTAGAGGAATTGGTATTATTTGATATGAAGTATCTTCTAAAAGGTTCAATTGAAATATGATAAGTCTTTGCAGGAGAGTTCAAAGCCATGGTGTGCAGGTCTTGCTGTACATGGGACACCAAGTATATTTCCAGTGTTCAGCGTGTTTGCAGGAAGTGTCTTCAGCTGCAGCTCCTGAAAGCCTGGGTTTTGGTGCAGGAGTGGGAGCTGCGGGCACTGTGGAGTATCCACAAAATGGAAGGTGTCATGGATAACACATATTGAGAAGTGGTCACACTGCAGACTTAGACTCCACTGGCAGGAATGGAATGGGTGACTACCAGTCAGATCAAGCAGTGCAGAAGTCTCCAATGGCTATCCTCCTGCAAAACAAATATACTGTTTTGGATACAATTGAAGGAAATGGCCTCTTAGAAGAAAGCAGAAACTGTTATACAACATTGGGCTCTGCTGCACAGCGCAGGAATACAAAGTATAGGAATGCAATAGCTATTCAGGAGTCAATTGTAAGGGGATTAGATAGGTGTTTCTGTGGCTACAAACAAGACTCCAGGTCAAATTGTTGCCTCCCTGGTGCTAGGGTCAAGGATGTCTTAATGTGGCTACAAGACAACCTGAAGAGGGAGGGTAAGCAGACAGTGTTTGTGGTACACGTGGGTACAAAATACACCTGTTGAAAAAAAGGATGAGGTTCTCAAGCACAATATAGAGAGTTAAGAAGTAAATTGAAAAGTAGGACTGCAAAAGTAGTGACCTTAGGATTGCTACTAGTGCCACATGCATGAGTAGTAGTAACAGAATATATCAGATGAATATGTGGCTGAAGAGATGGTGTGAGAGGAAGGGTTTCAGATTCCTGGAGCTTTGAGCTCGGTCTGGCCGAGGTGAGGCCAGTACAAACTGGCCAGAACCGGAACTAATGTCTTAGGGAGAGTATTTGCTATAGTGGTTGGAGATGCTTTAAACTGAAATAGCAGGTGGCTTGGAATCTACTCAAGGAGTCAGAGGTAGAGGAATCAAAAACAAAATTCAGAAAGGCAAATTAGTAAAGTGATAGGTCGAGAAATCAAGGGGTCAGAAAAGAAACTGGGACACAGTGAAAAATAATGGGAACTGGACAAGTTCTTTTAAAAAGACAAGCCTTAAGACCGTGTGCTTTAATGTATGGATCATTTGCAGTAAAGTGAATGAATTAATTGCATTAATAGATGAAAACAGATATGATATAATTAAGATTATGGAGATAGCTGCAGGGTGACCAGGGGTGGGAGTTGAACATCCAGTGGTATTCAGTACTTAGGAAGTACAGACAAAAGGAAAAGGCAGTGGAGATGTAATGCTGGTTAAAGAAGAAATTAACAATGTGGTGAGGAAGGATATCAGCTTCGATGATCTGGAATCTGCATGGGTAGAGCTGTGAAACACACTGGGGTTAAAAAAAAATTAGTGGAGATTAAATTTAGACACCCAAACTGTAGGGTGATGTTGAGAATGGCGTAAATGGGGAATTAGAGGTTCATACATTAAAGGAACAGCTGTAATTACCGGTGACTTTAATCTGAATATAGATTGGGTAAATCAATATCGCAGAGAAGGAATTCCTGATAAGAAGGAGGTATAAGAGATGTGTTTCTGAACCAATAGATTGAGGAACCATCTAGAGAACAGACCATTCTAGAATAGGTCACAAACAAAGTCAGAAATTGCTGGAGAAACTCAGTAGGTCTGGCAGCATCTGTGAAGAGTAAGCAGAATTAATGTTTTGGGTCCACTGACCCTTCTTCAGAATTGATTGCAGTTTGTAAAAGGTTGGTATATATGCTGAAGATAGGGTGTGGTGAGGGAGGAGGAGTAAACAATAATAGAAATGGAGCCCAGAGAGAGGGAAAGCAGCTGTTGGACAGACAAAGAAATGGGTAATGGTCAACATGGGAGAGTCAATAGCTGCTACTGGGGACCATTAGTAGCTGACAATGGGTTGGTAGTGGTAGTAGGCCATGTGATGACAAGGCCTGGTATGTGGAGGTTGGGGTAAGGACATGGGAGAGGTGCTCAGGCCCTAAAATTATTGATCTTGATGTTGAATCCTGAAGGCTGAATGTCTCCAAGAGGAAAATGAGATGTTGTTCTTCCAGCTTGTGCTGAGCTTCGCTGGAGTACTGCAGCAAGCCCGAGATAAAGATGTTAGCCAGGAAACATAGTGACATGGCAGGCAACCAGAAGCTCAGGGTTATTTTACAGACAGAACGTAGATGTTTCACTCAAGAAGGATTTGTGGTGAAAGGGATCAAAGGATAGGGGGATAAAGCGGGAACAGGCTATTGAGTTGGATAATCCACTATGATTATACTGAATAACAGAACAGGCTCAAATGGCTGGATGGTCTATTCCTGTCCTATTTTCTATATTTCTATGTTAGCTATCAATCGTTTATATTTAAACTTTAATCTGCTTAAGTAAATGAGTTTTACCACCTTTCAGAGTTCATTAAATGCTTTTAAGCTAATTTAGCTCTAACTCCCCGAAAGAATCTTTTCCATTCTGAGCCTACCTTTCTGGCTTTAAAACCTCCTAAAGCAACATGACCTGTTAGGTTTAGTGAATTTTCATGTGTTTCAATTGCTTTTACCCAATTTTCCACAGTTAAAATTTAATTCTTAAAATTATCTATTAAAACACATGTACAGTGAACTAGATATTCACAACTACGGCATTAGTGCGACCTGATAAATGAACAAGGCATCTAATCATTTTTCCTAGCAAAAGAAGAAAGCAGCAACAGAATGCTGACATCGGTATCCATGGTGAACACCAACCCAACACCCATTGCATGCAACACCAGCTTTGTGTGTTTGGGCTGCGTGCTATATATGGGCCAGGCCATCAGCCTCTCTCTCTGTATCAGACCCTTACCTTGAAAAGAGCACTGCCAAGCTGTCCGCTCCCAAAGTGATGGTGATTTGGGTGTCAAGTCTGATCTCGCGTTTGGGGGGAGGTGTCAGGTCTGGTCCCAAAGCGGGAGTATCGGGTCAGGTCAGATTTTAAAATCCCAAAGTGATTTATGAGATAATTCACAAAGACTGAAATAAAACTCACAGGTGTTTTACTGCCCTTCCACCCCAATGCACACATTTACTGGATGAGAGAGGAACTAGCACAAAATAAATTTGAAAATAAGAAGAGAAATGCAGCTAAGAATTTGACAACAGGAGAAACTGTCAGTTTGGAAAGGAGAAGACAATTAGGTAATTGGTTCATAATAAAAGGATCCTGATGATGAATTGTTACTGAAAAATTCTTGCTTAGGAATTGATTGATGAGGAAGAAGTCAACTGAAAAGTTAATCTGCAACACTGATTTTCTGTTTCAAAGTTATGATGTGTTAAGTGTTTTATTTATTAACTAATAATTCACCTTTGGCTTCCATTTGAATCTGCCTCATTTCAAGTATATATAGAACTATTGAAGTCACTATACAACTCAGATTCATTCTTTGACTCGTTTACAATTATGTCAATCAGGATAGAAAATGTAGGCAATTATGTTTAATTCAAAACGTAGCACTACAGCAACTGGAGATGAAAATAGTTGCAGATTTCAGCAGAACATAGACAAACTAGTGAAATGGGCAGGCAGACGATAGGCACAACTTAGTATAATAAGGATGAAGTAATACACTTTAGGAGGAACCAACATGACAAGACAAGGGTGGTAGTGCGTGAATGCAAGAGTAGAATCATCAGAGTGTATGAAGGGCAAGTTGGGAAAGCATCATGGTATTCTAAATGGCAATAGCCTAATAGTACTATTGCTAGACTTTTAATCCAGAAATTCAGCAAATGTTCTGGGGATTCAAATCCTACCATGGCAGATGGTGGAACTTGAATTCAATAAAGAATCTGGAATTAAAAGTCTAATGATGACCAAGAAGCCATTGTTGGTTCTTGGAAAAATGCATCTGGTTATTAATGTCCATTAGGGAAGGAAATCTGTCATCCTTACCTGGTCGGGCCTACATGTGACTCCAGACCCGCAGCAATGTGGCAGACTCTTAACTGCCCTCTGGGTAATTAGAAAAGGGCAATAAATGCTGGCTTAGCCAGAGACATTCACATCCCATGAGCGAATAAAAATAAGAGTATGAGATAGAAAAAATTGATATTGTGGTAAAACTTTTACAAAGTTCAATTTGACCTTGAAGAGTTTACCAGGATGATACCAGAAATGAAGAACATCTGATATCTTGGAGAGATTGGAAAAGCTGAGATTGCTTCCCTTGGAATAACAAAAATTAATGGATGACCTAATAGAAGTATTTAAAATTAGGGGGGGATCTGATAGAGTAGATATGTAGAAACCACTTCTTTTGGGAATGGATTGGTAACTAAACACCATAGATTTAGAATAATTGCTAAAAGTAGATGGGATTGAGGAGACTTTCATTTTTCTGCACAGAGTTGTTGACCAAAGGATTGGAAAGCAATACCTGAAAAGGTGATGAATGTAAACTGCCTCAGAAGTTCCAATTAACAATTGCATATGAATTTGAAAGAAAAAGAATTTGCATGTATAGAGAAAAAGCTGGGATTTGGGCAGCTCCGTTAAAGCACAGGACATTCATGCTGAGATTCCTTCTGTAAAGCGTGATGTGATGAGGACTGGATATAAAATTGCTCTGGGATAATAAATTTTATTGGCTGTTCTTTGATTCGACGATATCTGTTCAATGAATGGGTTTCTTCACGTGTTTGAACGCGCTGATTTTCAACTGACAGATCTTTGAGCACACAGCATTTGGATTCAAAGCATGATGCAACCTGATGGACAAGTTGCTGCCATGTCAAATGATTGGTAACATGTTCCTCTTAGCCATTACTGTCAATGCTGTGGAGCTTTGAAGAGAGATTCAGAGTGTCTTTGTAACGTTTTGTTTGTCCTCCCCTGGTATGCTGCCAATCTGAGAACTGGAAACACAGCAACTGGTAGTGTAATTGCCTGTGTAAAAATAGGAAATGGGTAACAGGAAATTAGGAGCTCATTATACAGCATTGCCCGCTGTTCTATTCCATTGACTTCAATGAAAACAGGATGCTGATTCATTGTCACCAATTTTCTGCTGCTTGACAAAACCAATTTCATCCATAAAGCCAAATTATCTCTTTCCAGTATTAGAAATTTAAAATGAAATATACTCAAACTGACTGTAAAGTGACAACTGCTCCATAGATAAATTGGAAAGAAGTATGCAATGTATAAGCATAAAATAGATCGAAACAAATAAACCAGTCACACTTCAGTGAGTTTGTTTCATTTTGATGAATTAAATTAGTTTCAATTGAATTCAGGCCTATCAGATAAAATGGTAGAAGTTCAAAGATTGAGAAGTACATGCAGTCATAGTGATCCAATGTGATTGCAATGATTCAACTTGATGCAACATCTCATTATAGAGTATTTAACCTAAAGCTGAAAAACATTTACTTTTATCTTCAACTCAGAACTTCCTTTCAAGTGTGTAATGTCAAGTAACTGCAATAACATATACACTGAAATTTCGAAATGAATGTATTTTGAGTTGCAATGGAATTGATCAATGTTTGTTTACTGCATACATTTGCTAGCCACATTGTCAATAGAAGGCTGTTATTGTTCATCTGAGATATTGTGCTCAGTCTCCTTTGTGTCAGCATTTTAAAAGAGTGAGAAATGTCATTCTTTAATTGTGATTTAACTTTCTTCAATGGATCAATAAGGCCAACTGGAAGATCAGGGATAAACAAATCCAGTGAGAAAAAGATTTTTTTTTATACAATGTGTGAGGCAAACGATTAAAACAGGGGTTCGGTGTTTAGCAAAAAAAAATCATAAGCAAGTTGGTAGCCTGGAGATTAGTAAGCATCTGAGATATTGGTGGAAATTTTACACAGGAGAGTAGCTCTGCTCCTGTTTCAACTGAAAAGTTGGTGGGAGTGTTTGCATTTGCTTAACTGGATTCCCTGGCTGTGAATTAATGACCACAGGTTTGTTAATTGGCCCATGGCAGGAATTCTGTCCTCATCTGAAGGGGAATCCCACTTTTGAGAATTATCAACCAATCAAATAGCCACCAGATTCCTATCAGCAGTGTCACTGGGAGCAATGACCACTGCTGGGATTGCAGGAAATCCTCACCGAAGAGCATGTTGCTACACATGCAGGTAAGTCTGGGGATTTGTCTGGGCACTGGGGATGCTACAGGCATGCCTAGGTAGGCATGTATAACAGGCTGCAGGGAATTACTTTGGTGGGGGCAAGGCTCCACTGGGCACAGGATGCCTGAACTGAATGAAGACAAGTAGCCTTGCCATATGGCTGCTGGTAGAATACGAATAATGCAGTGATAATGCTGTTAAAAATAAGCTAAATAAACATAAGGGAGAATGTAACAGGAGGATATGCTGAAAGAATTAGATGAATCATAGAATCCCCAGTGTGGAAGCAGACCATTCAGCCCATCAAGTCCAAACGGACCCTCCGAAGGGCATCCTAATCAGACCCATCCCATCCCTCAACCTGGCATTCCCCATTGCTAATCCATCTAGCCTGCACACTCCTGGACACAGTGGGTAATTTAGCTTGGCCAATCCATGCAACCTGCATATCTTTGGACAGTGGGAGGAAACACATGCAGACATGAGGAGAATATGCAAACTCCACACAGACAGTTGCCTGAGAATGGAATCAAACCTGGGTCCCTGGTGTTGTTGGGCAGCAGTGTTAACCACTGAGCGACCATGCTGCCTGAAAGAGCTAGTGAGAGCAAGCTCAGGTCAAGAGTAAATAGCCGCATAGACAATTTCTGTACTGCAGACCTAATGCAACTCAATGTAAAAGTAGCAAGAATTTTGGATCTTTCAGGAGAGTTTGAGGAAATATATTTAAGACATCATACTTCAAAATAAGACAGAGCAAAACATAACTATTTGGATATTGAATAAGAGCCAAAACTGCATACAGTTTATACATGGCCATTCATTCTGATCTAAGCAACCTGATTGCAGCATGCAACCTTCACTGTATACCCTCGGTCCTGAGAGACTAGCACGAACTCAAGCTGTACTCTGCTACTTAAATCAAACCTGTGCTATGTAAAGGGGAAATGCAATTTGGCTCAAATATGCTGAAGTAATGGAATTGTTTGCTGGATATCTTGAGTGGATCTGGTCTACACTGAGAGCCCTCCTCTCCCATTTCTTCCTCCTCCTTTAGTTTTACAGAATGCTCTTCATTTTTATTAAATGTTCCCAAAGTTGCATGTCAGCACCTGCACCTCACATTTGTCCGTATTGGCTCTATTGCAATTTACTTCAGCATATCAATTCTCTCAGTTTTCTTGGCTGTACTCTCACAAAGTCATAAGGTTACGTAACAGTGTTCAAGTTTGTCTGGGAAAATTTGACACTGGGCTGTATTGTAATTGAATATTTCTGAAAGGAATGCCAGTATAAGACTTTGTGTGCTAGTGACTGTGCTGATAAATTTCCAATTTTTGGATCATTTGCACTTACAACCAGTTGAGGTAAAATCAATATTCCAGAGCTTTTTCTTTTATTGACTTAAATGCAGTAATTAGTATTTGGTGCAGCTGAGAAAAAAATGGTAGAAGCAGAGTGAGTGGGGTCTGAGAGTATGTCTAGCTAACATTTTTCAAACTAATCCATTACAAGAGGCTTCTATTTTTTGAAAAAGATTAACCAGCTTGAAAGGGGAAACTTATGGAGCCAAACAAGTTGTTGACCATTTTTTTATGGATGATCAGCCCAGGGAGATCTCCATTTCAATGGGTAGTAGTTTCACTTTGTGTTTTTTTTTGATTTTGTGTTTCTAACAAGTAATGTAATTTGCAAAATGCTGCTGTCTTGATGCAATTTCACGTTGGTGAACCTGTCTGGACCCACTTTTGGTATGGCACTGTCCAAGCAGGTATAAAGATGTCCTGGCTGAGAGGTGGGATGTTCCATTATCAATTCAAGAAGATAGATTTGCATTTGCCTTTCACAATTACCAGGCATCTCAAAATACATTTTAGTTGATGAAGCACTTCTGAATTGTAATGAAAGGAATGTCGTACTCACTAACAACGATGTAATCATGACCAGGTAATCTATTTTTGTTGTTGATTGAGGGAGTAATATCAACCAAGACCCTGAGGACAATTATACTCTGTTCCTCCAAATGGTGTTGTGGAATCTTTTAGGACTTTCCAAAGGGGCAGATGGAGCATTGGTTAAACATCTCACCTGAAAGTTGGCGATCTTGACATGACAACATTTTGTTTGGAATTGAAATTCATTAGCATACTAATATGCCTCATGTGTCCTCCACTATGAGGCACTGACTGGAAGCATTCATCTAACAGCCAGTTAAAAAAAAAGGACACAGTAGAAGCCAGACTGTTTGTTTGTACTGCAAGTTTGGAATATGGTTTCAGAGCAGAACAGAAATTGAGTGTTGAAGAGCTGTATGGAAACACAGTTACAAAAAGAGGAACATAATGTTCAGAGCCACTGAAAACCACTGAAAGCTATTGGAAAAGAACAAAGAAGCAATCTGAAATATGGGATATATCACAATAGCAGCAACTTTACCCTCCTCGCAACTAATTAAAATGAAAGGTGATAGATAAGAGCCCATGGTATCAGGGACAAGGTATAGGTATGGATTGAGGATTGGCTGACTAGCAGAAGGCAGAGAGTGGGGATAAAGGGGTCTTTTTCAGGTTGGCAGCTGGTGACTAGTGGAGTTCCACAGGGTTCGGGTTTGGGACCACAACATGTCACATTATACATTAACGACCTGGATGAAGGAACTGAGGGCATTATTGTTAAATTGGCAGATGAACAAAGAGAGGTGGAGATAGTACTAGGGAAGAGAGCAGGCTGTAGAAAGCCTTGGACAGGCTAGGAGAAAAAGTAAGGAAGTGGCATACAATGTGGGAAAGCGTGAGGTTATGCACTTCCACAGCGAGAAGAAAGGTGTAGACTATTTTCTAAACAGGGAAAGGCTTCAGAAATCTGAAGCACAAAAGGACTTAGGAGTCTAGTTCAGGATCCTCTTAAGATTAATATGTAAGTTCAGTTGGCAGTGAAGAAACAAAGGGAATATTAACATTCATTTCAAGAGGGCTGGAATACAAGAGTAGAGATGTACAGTTGAGGCAGTATAAGGCTCTGCTTTGACTGCATTTGGCATGTTGTGAGCAGTTTTGCACCCCCTATTTAAAGAAGAATGTGCTGGGGTTGGAGGGGGTCCAGAGGATGTTTACAAAAATAATTCCGGGGATGGAGGGCTTGTCATATGAGGAGTGGTTGGGGTCTCTAGGTGTGTAATCAATGGAGTTTAGGAGGATGAAGGAGCATCTCACCTAAACTTACAGAATACTGAGAGGCCTGGATAGAGTGGATATGGAGAAGATGTTTCCATTAGCAGGAGAGACTAGGGTCTGAGGGGGCAGTATCCAAGCGAAAGGCCAACTCTTTAGAACTAGGATGAGGAGGAATTTCTTCAGCCAGAGTATGGTAATCTGTGGAACATATTGCCCGCAGAAGGTTGTGGAGGCCAGATCATTGACTGTGTTTAAGATAGAGATAGATAGATTTTTGGTCAGTAAGGGGATCAAGGGTCATGGGGAAAAGGCAGGAGGATGGGATTAAGAAACATATCAGCCACGATCCAATCGAGGAGCAGACTCAATGGGCTGAATGGCCAAATTCTGCCCCCATACCTTATTGTCTTATGGTGATATGAAACAGAACTGGCAGCATTTCCATGCACGTGTCATGAAAGAAGTGGCTAATGAGGTAGTTGATGCATTGATTTTAATTTTCCAAAACTCACTTGATTTGAAGAATGTCACATTAGATTGAAAGATAGGAATTGTGACTCCTTTATTGAAACATGGATTGAAGCAAGAAAATAAGCAGGAAACTGCAGGACAGTTAGCTTAACATTTGTGATAGGGAAAACATTAGAAGCTGTACTGAAAGAACTTATAGCAGGCCACTTAAATAAGTTCAAGGTAAGGTCAACATGCTTTGTGAAGGGCGAATAATGTTTAAACAATTTATTGAAATTATTTGAGGAAGTAAGGATTAAGGGAAACTGTGCTTGGTGTACTGTACTTGGATTTCAGTAGGTAATTGATAAGTTCCACATCAAAGCTTATTGTGGAAAATAAAAGCTCATGATATGAGAGGTAGGATATTTGCATTGAGACAAGATTGTCTGGATAACAGGAAGGAAAAATGTTGGCATAAATGAATCCTTTTCAGGTTGGCAAGATGCAACAACTGGTATGGCACTGTATCATTGCTGGGACCTCAACTGTTTAAAATCCCACAGAAGAGTCCCGATGAAGGGTGTAAACCTGAACCATTGAGTTTCCTGCTCCACTGATGCTTCTAGACCTGTTGTGTTCCTCCAGCTCCACACTGTATTGACCCACAGAAGGTCTCATGGACTAAGAGAGAAGAAACTTACTCCCATGAAAGCAATTGTCATGTCCAGAGGTGCTGAGGCTGCATAGGAATAATTGGAACAGGATCCTAGCAGAACAGACCAGGTTTTGCATTACACTGACAGACATTCTGGGCTGAAAGAGCACAGCAATTACAGACAAGGTGCATGATATAAATAATATGGATAAACAGAGACAGCGAAAACTACAAGATATACAGAAAGAATACTACCTGATGAAGGAACATTATCTAGATAGGAATGCAATGCTATATAAATCTGCCTCCTGGCTTGCTGTAGTCATGTGACCTCTTCCATGAGGTAAGCACCAGACCGGCAGTTCAGTAAAGACATAGCAGAAGCCAAGCTCTTTGTACTGTGAGCACACAACATATTTTCCTCTGTGATGGACTGGAATCTCAGCCTTAATTTTTGTGAATGTGTTCTGGAATGCTGCTTGAACTCACAACTTTCTGATTCAGAGACAAGACTGATACCAACTGAGCCACTAATGGTGCAATTTAGGACAGCAAGGCAGCTCAATGATAATCACTGGTGTCTCACAGCACCAGGGACCCAGGTTTGATTCCAACCTGGGATGGCAAACAAGGGCAGGACTTATACAATTAATGGTAGGGCCCTGGGGAGTGTTGTTGAACAGTGAGACCGAGGGGTGCAGGTAAATTGTTCCTTGAAAGTTGCATCACAGATAGACAGGGTAGTGATGAAGGTATTTGCCATCATTTGTCAGACCATTGTGTATGGGAGTTAGGACATCATGTTGCAGTCGCACGGGATGTGGTGACGCGAATTTTAGAGTACTGTGTATAGTTCTGGTCGCCCTGTTATAGGGAAGGATATTATTAAATTGGAAATGGTGCAGAAAAGATTTACAAGAATGCTACCACGACTGGAAGGTTTGAGTTATAGGGAGAGCCTGGATAGGCTGGGACATTTTTCCCTGAGAGCTTGGGGAGGTTGAGGGGTGACCTTCCAGAGGTTTATAAAGTCATGAGGTGCATAGATATAGTGAATGGTAAAGGTCTGTTCCCTCAGGTAGGGTAATTCAAAACTAGAGGGTATAATTTCAAATTGAGGGGAGAAGGACTTAAAAGAGACCCAAGGGGCAACATTTTCACACAGAGGATAATTTGTATATGGAATGAACTGCCAGAGGAAGTGGTAGATGCAGGTACAGTTACAACATTTAAAAGACATTTAGACAGGTACATGAATAGGAAAGGTTTAGAGGGACATGGGCCCAAGGTGGGCAAATAGGGCTGGCTTAGTTTAGGAAACCTGGTGGGTATGGACAAGTTGGATCAAAGAGTCTGCTTGCATGCTATAGGACTCTATGACTCTATAACTCTATGACTTTCTGTGTGGAATTTGCATGTTTTTCCTGTGTCTGCATGGGTTTCCGTCCAGAGCTTTAGTTTCCTCCCACAATCCAAAAATGTGTAGGTTAGCTAGATTGGTCATGCTAAATTGCCTCCTAGTGTCCAGGGATGTGCAGGTTAGGTGGGTTAGCCATGGAAATAAGGAGATTGGTTGGAGAGTTAGGTTTGGATGGGATACTCTTGGAGGGTTGTGCAAACTCAAAGGGCAGAATGGCGTCCTTACACACTGTTGAGATTCTACAAGAGACTATTGCTTTATAATTTCTGAATAAAAAAAGCTTTCATCCATACCAACTTCTACTAGGCCTGACCTTAGTCTAGTATTCACAACGAGCCAATAGGAAATATCCCTTTTTATATGAAAAAAAACTGCATATTTCCAGATGCCACACTAGTTTTCAATTGACCGAATCCATATCAATAAAATGCAATCAAAAATGGAAGCAAAGATTAGACTACTAAATATACTCAAGATAGTGCCAATAAGAATGTAAGTAAGTAATTTTTCAATAAGTTCAAAGCAGTTGCTCTCCTGCAGCTTTATATATTAAGTAACTTTAATTATAATGAGCATGCAAGACGTCAAAGCAATTGAGGATGATCACATTATTTGTCAAACAGAACGTTTAGCTCCTATGTGATAAAATGTGTAACAACTGATTCAGGGTTTCCTGGAGTGACAAAAATTGCCTCATATCTCTGTAGGGAGCAAATGATTTTCTTCCCAAACTCCTCACTAAGCATTGGATACTGAACAAGACAATAAAAAAGATTTGTAGGGCATAATATTTTTAATCAAGCCAAGCTTTGAACAGAATGTCAAACATATTAGCTGATGGCTTTAAGAAATATGACTTTAATCATTTAGAATATTCCATATTTCTTTTCAATTTAGTCCAGTCATTTAACGTTTACTGACTAATCCATTTCTCTCAGGTTTCCTTTTGTTAGGATGCACATTATTGGTGATGTTGTTTTCTTTGCAGGTGGATAATGAATTTCCAATTGGACATAAATCCTGTCTTGATAAATGACCAATGTGTTTACTTATACTAGATTCTTGCACACTCTCAGCTGAATTTAAAACCATTAACCTTCCAAGGGATCAGACATTCTATAAAATTTCCATTGCTCATTAGTCTATGGTTGAATGAAGCTTAGGAATCTAATTGGCTATCTAAATTGTTTTTAATTATCATTAAGGATTATCACGTCAAAATTAACCTTTTTAAAAACATTTAGATATAAAAATTATTTTGCCCAAACTAACTACTGATAGCATTGTTAAATAGATTTTATTATAATTTAATAACCACAAATAAATTAATTACACTTGTAGCCATAAAATATGCTTTTGATCCAATATGGCAATATGCTGTTTGTACAATTATCTGCGATTCACAAACAAGCCCAGAATCTGATAAAACTTTGCAATGAAGTGACATTCTCAAGGATAATTATGGGCAGCTCACTACATCCCATTTAAAGAATTTTAAAAAGACAGCTTCAATCTAAAAAAGTCTATACATCTTCAGCATGAGTGGTCTTCAGCTCTCTACTGATTGTAACTACGCTGTCACTTTAAGAAGGTTATTTTTTCCCGGGTTTTTTTGAAGAGAGATTGTAAAGGCAGAGTTACTGAAGTGGCTATGGGAGACGGCCTAAATCAATAGGTTAAGAGGCCTTTAGCTTTTTTAAAAAGCAGTAGTAACAACGGAAAGGGAATGGCCAGTTCTCCCAGATCAAGCTTTCTAGTTTTTTTTTGTAGCAGTGAGAAGCTGTTTGGGCCCCAGAAGAGTTAGAGCTTTAGTAGATGATTCCTACCTATGACTTTCTCTGAAATCTCTCTTCATGTTGAATGGCATGTAAGAATCTGTGTCTGAATTTACCTTTTTGCCAAGGGGTGTGTTTATGGGATGTTGCTATATTGGAAGAGCTAATAAGTAATAGGCACTGCATCTATTATTTGGTTAAGTTTTCCAATGGTTAAGTTATTCTAAATTCCTCTTTCTTTTGTTTGTGTTTTGACTATAATGTTTAAATAAGTTGTGTTTTTGATTAATGTCGAGTGGTTTGACCAGTTGTATCACATCTGGAACACCCACTTCACATCCACCTTTGAAATAAGAAAAAGTTAGGGTTTAGGCTACCTCAAAATATTTTGAGGGGATCTGGTCTGGTCCATTGCATGATGTTGATGGTTACTTTTCTCAGCAAGATATAAAACTGTTTTTTTTTGTCATTTATATAAATGATTTGGATGTGAACATAGGTGGTACGGTTAGTAAGCTTGCAAATGACACCAAAATAGGTGGTATAACGAACAGTGAACAAGATTATCTCAGATTACAATGGAACCTTGATCAGGTAGGCCAATGGGCCAAGCTGTGGCAGATGATAAGTGTGAGGTGCTCCATTTTGGAAAGGCAAACCAGGGCAGGACTTATATACTTAATGGTAAGGCCTGGGAAGCGTCGCCAAACAAAGAGACCTAAGGATGCGGGTGCAGAGTTCCTTGAAAGTGGAGTTGCAGGTAGATAGTGTGGCGAAGAAGGCATTTGGCATGCTTGCCTTCATTGGTCAGAACATTGAGTATAGAAGTTGGGATGTCATAAGTGGCTGTACAGGACATTGGTGAGGTCAATTTCAGAATACTGCGAACAATTATGGTTGCCCTTCTATAGGAATGATTTTGTTAAACCTGAGAGGGTTCAGAAAAGATTTACAAGGATGTTGCTGAGACTGGAGGGCTTGTTACAGGGAGAGACTACAGGCTGTGGCATTTTTTTCCCTGGAGTGTTAGATGCTGAGGGATGACCCTATAGAGGTTTATAAAATCATGAGAGGCATGGATAGGATAAGTAGACAAGGTAGATCATCCAAAACTAGAGGACATAGGTTTAAGGTGAGAGGGGAAAGATTTAAAAAGATCTGAGGGGTAGCTTTTTCACACAGAGGGTGGTGTGTTTATTGAATGAGCTGCCAGAGGAAATGATGGAAGTGGGTACAATTACAACAATTAACAGGTATCTGGATGGGTATATGAATAGGAAGGGTTCAGAGGGATATAGACCAAATGCTGGCAAATGGGAATAGGTAAAATTGGGATGTCTGGTTGGCGTGGATGAGTTGGACTGAAGGGTCTGTTTCAGTGCTGTCTGCCTCTTTGACTCTATGACCTCTTCCCTCTGGACCCCTTGTAAGGATGAGCCTCCTTTCAGACCTTTTGTAAGTAACTCAAATCTACATGCTAGAAAGGAGACCCAGTCATGTCTACAGAGTGCCTACTGTTAACTGTCTCTGTTGAATTCAACTTTGATTAAATCAAGGACAATGTCTGATGAAGTAAATGTTGGACATTACTCCATTTAGTTTGAATGATTTGAAATTATTTGGAAGAAATAGTATTCACTCGTGTTTTTCATTACAGTTCATATTTCACTTGTAGGAAGATTTCTTCCTTTAACTTGTGGAATTAAAATTCTGAACAGCAGTTTTACAATCTGCATTTGATTAGTCTCAACATCAATTTTCGAAAGAAATTAAGTGAGTAATTAATGCATTTTATACTCAGTTCTACTTAGAATTTGGTAAAAATATATTTGCTAACACCAGTAGAGTATAGGCACTATTCTTTTTCATTGGTTGCTTTAAAATATTTAGTAAAACCTTATTTTCTGTGGGAGTTGTAATTTAAAAATTAAAATATATTCTACATTTGTGAAACAAGAATTTATTTTATACATTCTATATTTAGTATTATATTCTCCATACTGCTGTGGGCCACAGTAAAAATAAACACAGAACCAAATATTGCTATAAAAGTTTTTGAAGTGTTAGGAAGAAATAAAGGTTGTCACACAAAATGTCATCCATTACCCAACAAATTCTTATACCTTAAGTTTAGGTAACATTAATATTTATTAATTTCTAAAGACTAACTAGTTGAGCTGATAAAATTTAGTAGATTAGTATCCTGGCACAATCCTTGGTTCTTTACTCACTTGCCTGTGTTCTTTGCCAAGGTGTAAATGGGAGCTTAAAAATTAGTTGTGCAATTTATTTTGCTGAAATCTTTACGAATATATCCAGAATAGATGTGTGAGCCTGTGATGACTAATAGGGGTTTTAATTATATTGTATATTTTTCTGAATTTGCATACAAACTAGCTGATTTTTTTTCAAAATGCAGGCAATCAGTATATCTCTTGTAGTATTTACAATTGAAGTAAAAGCTTCACAATATGAAAATGCAATTCCATTAGAAGTTAAAATGCATCCATCCTAAAGTTTAATTATAAGGTAATTTGTGGGCAACCTGATGTGTTTCTAAAGAGATTCATTTCATACAAGGTTGGATTTTAACTTGAATCAATGAACCGAATTATGATGTAAAAATGCTTTAGGGGTGAAATAATTTCAGGAGATACAAAGGGTAGTTGGCTTGTCAGCAGGGGATATTTGATAAGGTCAGACAGTGATGGGTAGGGACCCTACAACTGCCCCAGTTATGTCAGGGAAGGCTTATGAAAAGCCTTTCCACCCTGATACCAATTAACATGTGGACAATTACTGCTACTTAAGGACTTCATCTTGTCAACACCAGTATTCATCCAGTAGTAGGGGCTCTTGTGGTGTCCCCATCTCTGAACCAGGAGGTCCAGGTTCAAGTCCCACTTGCTCCAGAGGTGTGTAAAAAGATCTCTGACCAGGTTTATTTAAGAAGAAAATATCTTCATCTGCCAGTAGACAGAATGGTTTGGTATGTGGATGGGTCTGAAAAGTGGACATTGCCAGAGTTGCTTGTAGTGTTCTAAAAGAAGCCCTTCATTTAGAATTTCTTTCGATGCATGTGATCTTCTTCCCTATTCTCTGCCATCAGCGTGTGTCAGCAGGATTTTCAGGTTAATAATCAACTTGTTTGGCTATGTTCATTCTGGGTGTCCCTGGAGAGAGAGCATGTGGTGTTCACCAATGCTGTTGATACCTTTCGAGAAAGATGGGCACCGCAGCGGGTATAGTGCTTTATTTCTCCTTCCAACTCTATTTGATTTACCTCTTCCCCCTCACCCTACCCCTCCCTCACCTTTGATGGTTTGTATTGCCCTTAATGGGTTTGACACGTAAATTATCCAATTGGAAACAAGGTGATTTACTGGTGATGGTTAATATATAAAAGAATATACCACGGATGTTTAGGCGGTAGGGAAGAAAATATTCAGTTGTGTACAAGATCCCTTCTGCATATATAAAATAATGAATCAACCTGTTTGATTATGTTATGATTACAAATTCCTTGGCCAACGGTCCTGGGGTGGGATTTGAACTTGCAAATTAGAATCAGTGGTACTATTCCTAGCACCACAGCCATTAAATAATACATTACAGACCTTTAAACTGAGTGGGTGAGAAAGAAGGGATGGTCTGCAGAAACTGCTGGGAGATATGTAAGACCAGTGAACCTAAATTATTTGATTTTATTTGATTTTTTTGATAAACAGAAATACAAGTAATATGTGTGGTCAAAAAGTCTTTTTTTAAAAATGGATGCAGGACTGGCTCCTAAATCATTAAGCTTCTGATTCAAAGCTAAAAGAAGCATTGCTAGATTCATATCCTGTAAATGAAATGGAATAAGTAATGGCTAGGAGAATTGCAATGTAGTGAAAACAAGTTTACTGTAAAAATAGAAAATGACCATGAAAAGACACAGAGAGTGCTGAATTGGAAAAGGCATCTACAATTGGCTGAAGAAGTGAGCTGTCCCAAATTATGTTGCAGAACAATTAAAATGTCATTTAATATGCTGTGAAGAGAAATCTTCAAACATGATGTTGATAAAGTGCAAATAGCACATTAATATAATTAGAATGTACTGCTGTAAAAGTGTCCCAAATTTGCTGCATAAACTCATCGTCCAGGCCTACCCTTTTTATCTTTTTAATTCATTCGCAGAATGTGGGTGTCACTGAATAGGCCAGCATTAATTGACCATCCCTAATTGTCAAGATAGTAGGTAAGGGTCAACCATTGCTGTAGGTCTGGTGTCACACGTAGGCCAGACTGGGTAAGGACAGCGGTTTCTTTCTCTCAAAGATCGATGGATTTTTCCAACAATTGACGATGATTTAATGGACATCATTAGACTCTTAATTCCAGTTTTTTTTATTGAATTCAAATTCCACTATTTGCCAAGGACAGGACTTGAAGCCAAATCCCCAAAAGAGTACCCGAATCTTTAGATCAAATAGTCTAGTGATAATATCACTAGGCCATTACCTCCATCTATTTATCAATGCACCATTTCTCAAAAACTTCCATGACTTTGTGCTGGATACCTACAATGTTGTTACTGTTAGGAAGCTTATAAATCAGTCCCACAGTCACTTCTCACATTTACTTTTTGCAACCTCTATCCAAATTGATTTTACATCTTGATCCCAGAAAGAAGGTCATGTTTCTCTAGTGTGCTCATGTCATACTTAATTAACAGAGCTACCACTAGCTTCCTACCCTTCCTAAATGTCATGAATATTCAGGTCCCAGTCTTTGCCATTTTTACTTTACTGTAGATGCTATCCAGTCATACATATTTTTTGAAATTTGTGTGTTCAATTCAACTGTTTTGTTGCAAATGCTAAGTGCACTCAAATATAGAGCCTTTACTTCTGTCTTTTAACTAACTTTATAAATGTTACCCTTATCTGCAGGTGCAAATTTATGTTGTAAGCCACCCATTTAAATCTCTAACCTTATTTACTTTATTCCAATTTGTTTGTGGCTAAGGTAGTAATCCTGAGATTATTACCTTTAAAGTTCAGTTTTTGTTTAAGTTTAGCATAACTGCGATTCTCTGTTAAAATCTCTTTCTTCAATCTACTTATATTATTGATACCTATATGGACCATGATCACTGGAGCTTAACCCCTCCCACTGTAAGTTCCTCTCCAGCCAAGAACTGGCATTCTGAACTCTAACGCTTGGCAGGTAACACAGTCTCTGGACACTCGCTCTTTCCAGTAGAGAATGTGTCGATCCCCTTGTCTATATGCATCCCTACTTTCACTTCATCCATTTGAAAGGCTTTTGTGTTGTAGTGCCAGGATCAGTATACTTATCCACCCTGCAATGCTGCTTTCATTTATCGGGGTTGCTACAACCCCTATATTCCCTGTTAAGATGTTTGCAAAAGTTGAGTATCCTCCATTACTACCTTTTGGATATGTAATATTGACCTAAAATGTCTCAGCTATTGCTGATTTCTCTTCTTTCTGTGCAGAGAATTGAGTAAACTGTGCTGATATGAATGAAATCAGAAGCATTCCATGTGAATAACTGCTTTATCATTTTTTTGGCACAACATTTTGAAACATCTTTATGCACTTGTGTGTTGTGTTTCCCCAGATCAAAGAAAATGGGTTGACACCTAACTTCACTCTTAACATACCTTTTAAAATAAGTTATAATTACAGTTATATATCCTCTGGAAGTTGGGATTCTTTTCTTGTACTCGAACAGTGGCCCGGATAATGTGAGGAATGGCAGTCAATTGGATTGACACTCTGGTCTTATCTCTTCCTGTTTGGACTGAGCTCCTCATTTCTAGTTGGCAATTCTAATCCTGGCTCCTTCAGAAATTAGTGAGTGTCCCTAAAATCAAACAGCTCCCTCTTGGTTCAGGATAGTCAGGATATGTCAAATCATTGGCAATCCCTTGCAGTAGTCAGTGTGCCATGTTGTGACGTTTCCTTGTGCAGTAACACAGATGACCACTTTGACACGTGCTGTGAAAGGATAAGTATAGGAGGGAAGTGTGGTGTTGGGTGCCAATTGATAAAAGGATGTGGATACCAAATGGATAGGGCTCCAGATTCAAAGAGAGTTATGAGCTAGTGTCCCATAGAGATAAGATGCCAGTTATACAGACTGCTGGTTAAGTATGGTGCCAGGTAAGTGATGGAGTGCTGAGGGTAATTAAGGATTAGGGGCTGGGTATTGAGATCTGGCAGCAGAGGAGTAGGTGTCAGCTTTGGCAGTGGGGTGAGGTCCAACGGTCCGGCTGCAAGGAGGTTGAGTTTGTTTCTGGTGGCTGAGGTGGGGGATGTTGGGTCTCAGGATGATATTGTGACAGGTGGGTAGTACTAGCAAATCAGGTTTGGGCATTGGGAGGCATCAGTGGTGTCAATATCCGGCAGAGGGAGGGGATGATATCAGGTCACAGGAAGTCAGACTAGCAATTAGACGTGTTGGTGCCATATGGTGAGTAAAATTGTGTTGGTTACAGAGATTTAATCATGGGGTTCACTGTGAGGGGTCCAGAGGTTGGAAGGAGTCAGGCAATATGTAGTTTTCAGGGTCAAAGGTGAGCTGTGGGATCAGCCAAATGACTATCCAGGATTTAGACTAGATTTTTAACCCTCTAACTTTTCTTGGGTAACTATAGGCTTAACTGAGGTGGACCCCCCTAGGTTCTCTAACATTGATAGATTCTTTTGGAGGGTTCCAGATGCAGGAGAATTACACATTGGAATCTTCAATTTCCCCAATGATTCACACAGAATTTGCTGTTTCTGTGATTCTACATGGCCCTGAAGTATATCTCCAGTCTGACTGCTCCAATAACTATCTGGCCGTCAGAAGATCTTGCCCAATGGTTTGTCATTAGCATTGTCTTTAGAACAGAATTGGATAAGAGCTTTGGAAGGTAAAAGCCATTGTGTACATAATTGTCCTCATCCAGGACTTATCTCACCGGTTTTCTGCAGCAGCCCTCCCAGCAGCAAGATGTGCTACAGTCCTGGGATGTTCTCCAGTCGGGATAGGGACGGCCTGCCAACTTGCCTAACCATTCCCGTCAGAGACATGCTGCATTAATTATCTCAGTTGGGTCAGCAGTAGGAATGCTCATTATTGGTCTTCATCATTTGCACTGGGGAAGAGCAAGTAAAACTGGAATACCTCACTCATTTTCACCAATGGATTTTATTGTTTCCAAGTAATCTAGATTTGGTTTTCAGGTTTTACCAAATAAGGAAAAAATTGCAGATAAAGTTGAAGCCCAGAAACCCACTTAAGTTAAGAGACACGCAAGTGAAAATCTGTTTTTATTTTATTTGTAACATGGCTGGAACTCAAAAGTGAAGGGGACTGAAATTAAAGAACGTATAATGATTAGTTGCACACTTTTCACATCTATATACCTCAATGTTTACAATAGAAAACATTGGAAAATTATTTTTGCAACATAACTTCAGGGTTTTTCACTCCTGAACATTGGAAGTGGAAAAGAAATTGCAGTTGATTCCGTTTCCAAGTAAGAAAACTATGAAGATTGTCAGGCTACTGTAATATAAATTCTCTGAAGAAATCTCTTAGAGTGTCATACAAAATTGTATCCTCATAATTTTGTGCAGAATTGCCAAAATGAGATACTTTGTAGATGTCATTTATGCTTTTTATATCTCTTTGCCAAGGTGAAAATAAAATAGTCAAATAAAATAGCATTGAAGACTTTGACCATAATTTTCCAAGAAGTGGCAATCACCATCAGAAAGTTCCAACTTTCTCTGCTAAAACTGAGCCATTTTTCATAGAATCCCTACAGTGTGGAAACAGGCCCTTCGGCCCAACAAGTCCACACCGAACCTCAGAGCATCCTACCCAGACCCATTCCCCCTATAATCCACGAAATCTACACCTCCCTGAACACTATGGGCAATTTAGCATGGCCAATCCACCTAATCTGCACATCTTTGGACTGTGGGAGGAAACCGGAGCACCTGGAGGAAACCCACGCAGACACGGGGAGAATGTGCAAACTCCTCACAGACAGTTGCCCAAGGGTGGAATTGAACCTGGGTGCCTGGTGCTGTGAGGCAGCAGTGCTAACCACTGTGCCACTGTGCCACCCAAATTTTATTAGAAGCTGTCTTCAAACGGCCCTTCTTCATCACACTGGATCATTCATGGGGAGGGTGGGAAAACTTCTTCTTACAGTACCAGCTGCCTAATTCCAGTAAGTGTCCATTTATGAATACAATGGAAAGCTTTTGGACATTCAAATATTTTGGTCAAGATCCTGGAACTCCTTTCCTTAGAGCACTATGAATGTACCTACCCACCCACGGTCTGCAGCAATTCAGAAGAACATCTCATCCCTACCTTCTTTCCCAGTTACAGTTGGGCAATTATTGTTGGTTTAGCCAGTGGCAGTCACATAGAATCATAGAGATGTACAGCATGGAAACAGACCCTTCAGTCCAACTTGTCCATGCTAATCAGAGAGCCTAAATTAATTTTGTCCTACCTGCCAGTATTTAGCTCATATCCCTCTAAACCCTTCCTATTCATATACCCATCCAGATGCCTTTTAAATGTTGTAATTGTACCAGCCTCCAGCACTTCCTCTGGCAGCTCACTCCATGCACGCACCATCCTCTGTGTGAAAAAGTTGCCCCTTAGGATCCTTTTAAATCTTTAACCTCTAACCGTAAACCTATGCCCTCTAGTTTTGGACTCCCCCACCCCAGGTAAAAGACCTTGACTATTCACCCTATCCATGTCCCTTATGATTTAATAAACTTCTATGATGTTACCCCTCAGCCTGCTCCAGGGAAAATAGTGTCAGCCCATTCAGAGAGCAAGAATAAAAAGAAATATTTTCAGTTTGATGAGTGAATGGATGAGTGGGTGAATGTGTAGATAGGAGTAAAGTGGGTGAGGTAAGTGGATGAGAGGATAAGGTAGTAGAGTGGCAGGTTGCTAGCTGTCTGGATAGAAAAGCCAGTAAAATTTTGAATGATGCTTCCCTGTCTGCCTTGCCTTGTCCATCTCCGAGCTGTGCTCTGGTACAACCAATACTTTTCAAGTATTACTTCCTTTACAGTGTTTTTCCGCTGGGTGGGATAGCTATGTTGTTAAGCTAGCTAATGTTTATAGTTCACAGTTCCTGCTGCATCGCCATGCTAAACATAATCCAACAATCTGCACCTTTTCTCATGCAATATACATTGGTATGCCTTTTCAAAGTTTGTTTCCTTGGATCCCAGTCATGATGACTGCAAGACAAAGGAGCTTCAACATTGCATCTCTTTCCAGCAATATTTAAAAACACACTTCACATGTAGATGTTAAAGTGCACTTTAAATAAATACTCAATTCTGACAGCATAAAACCAAAATTAATCTTATCTCCCATTACTTCTTCAATTTTCTTTCTAAACCTAGTGCCAAAGCTATCCTTCATATTGGGATTATTACTGGAAATCTTTCTACAAGTGCAAGCTGGCAAATCCTGTAGCTTCATTTCAATTTCTTATAAGTTTGCCTTTTCAACCCATGTCTGAGCTTCCAACTATATTCTGGTATGGTGAAGCATAAAAACTTTCCGTCTCCAGCTGCTCTTTCTTTTCTGAATCTGAACACACTAACCTGTCAGTAATCAGTCCCAGTTCTGAAGAAGGATCACTGGACCCAAAATGTTAACTCTGACTCCCCTCCACAGATGTTGTCAGTCTTGCTAAGATTTTCCAGCAATTTCTGTTTTTGTTGTTGATATTTCAGGGAAGTTTGTAACCCAATGTTACAGTGGATTCATCTTGCTCATCTCAGCTCCAAGCCCATTAATATGCACTATAAGTCACATTGACCTTGTATCTGCGTAGAGATGCTGATTAGCAATTCTTGAGACCACAACTGTATTTTATCTTGGAAGTAAATGGGCAATTTAAAACTCAACTGTTTTCTGCTGAATACTGTCAACACTCTTCTGGAACATTGGAGACTCTGAGTCTATTCATAGCCAACACACAAGCTGCTGTTATTGTCCCCAGGCGTAAACATCTTCCAGCAACAATTTGAGCTCCCTTCATTCCCTAAAAATCAAGCCATTCAGGCTTGTAGTTAGGCAGACTTCAGAGCAGGTCACATGACTCTTTCATTTTCCCTTAAATAGGCAGAATCTTCCCAGCCACTGAAAAATCTGTGTGTTGAGGAGAAGTTTGGGAGAATCACGTGAAATTAGCAGTGAAGAGCAAGCAGTCAAATTCTTCCAACTAAGTGTTGAACAGTGAGATGGCACTCTCACTAGTGAGCAGTGAGGGGCCCATTTATAAGAATTAATATGTATTAACATCCTCACTATCATGTCATTTCACCTCACTGATATGCAACTTCCCAATGTCCCATCCACTGGATAATAGCCAGCAGCAACTACTCATGACATGAAAGTCAGGGTGATAACCTGGAGACCCCAGCTTGCTACTTGCTCACTCAGACCTTCATCAGTCACCAGAATATCAGGAAATGCTCCATGGACAGCGGCAATATACACTTCACAACATGTAGGACCTCGAGGTCCTCATCTGCAAATTAGAGTGCCAATTACCTATGTTCGATATTTTAGGGTCAACAACATGAACCATGCAGGGCAGTTGCAGATTACCAATGCATGACCAGTGCACAGCTGGGCTTTAAATATGGCATCAGTGCCAGGAATCATGGGATGTTCTGGCAGTGGGCAATACCTCCAACATTATGCATGGGATGCCACAGATGTGTGATCCATAGGAAATGAAGCAAATTTGGGAAGATAATTCCCAGGAATTGCAGAGAGATTCCCCTCCATGAAACTGGCCAAAAATGACATAGACAATTTCTGGTAAGGTTCAGCCCAGAGTCCCAAAACATAAGAACTTTATGAACCTCAAAATATAACATGTTAATAATTCTTGTGAATTCTCTACAGGATTGTGAGCTTCAAATGTGATTCTTCACATCCACATCAAAGCCGAGGAAATTTACAGGCTTCCTCAATTCAATATTACATCAAGAAATTTAAGGTATTAGTTTGGAGGAAATGGTGGATTGATGCTGTGAAAGAGTTATGAAGCATTTCTAGGCCCAGAATCAAAGTTGAACTGTAAACTAAGCAGCAGATCCATTCTCATTCATTTTACATCAAGTGAATTAGGTTAAAATGACCTGTGTAATTGCTAACATTATTGTTTAAATACTATATGCAGGTTCAATATTGTGAAAACAATAACTGAGGTTGCCAACATTTTCTAGCTTGATTAGACCATTGTTACATTTAAAATTTATGATGTCAAAGCTTTACTTTTTTTAAATGAATGACCTCTTTAGCTCTTTTAAAGGAGTGAAATTTGTTTGCAATTTATGTGCTTTAAGGAGATCTTCCTACAGAAATAGTTGAGTAGAGATAGTTTTTGACAGATGTGTTCCAATAACACAATGGTAGCGAGCCTTGGAGAGTTAATGGACAAATGAAATGGTTTATACTTGCCTGACAAAACACAATTTTCTTTCCAACAAAAAGTGTGAAGGTTTATTTTTTTAAAATGAAGATGAAGGCAGAACCTAGAATTTGACAGTGCTTGAAACTCTGTATATAAAATACTTGCCTTTTCCTTTTATTATGCCTGATATATGCAATAAATCACCAAACAGTCAAAATGCTTCCTCTCAAATTGTATTTAAGGCTGACAGTTCTGAATGGCAAAATTATCCCTTGAAAGAGCAATGGCAAGTTTTGTTTATCAGGACACATTTAATGATATTGACAGGCAGTGAAGAGCAACAGGCTGATTGGTAAATGTAGACCACCTCAAAACATTAAAACAATAAATAATGAAAATTATTTACCAATGTTGAAATATAAATGTTATTGCTCCAACATGTTCTATCTTTTGTACAATTCTTGCAAAATAGCAGGAAATGATCATAGGATTTTATTTTCACTTCTGATTTGGCCTGTGTAAATTAATGTTCATATTTTGAAATGTAAAATTCTATTTGGTCTATTGACTCTATTTGTTTCAAAAGTAATGTAAACTTGTACCTTGATCAATTCTCCTAAGGGAAATGAACCACAAGATACAGGTTCCATGACAGATAACCTCTTTATGAATATTTGACCCTGATCTCTGTGAAAGGAGGCAATGGCCTTGTGATATTGCTGGACTGCTAATCTAGAGACTCAGGTAATGTTTTGGGGACCCAGGTTTGATTCCCACCATGGCAAATGATGGAATTTGAATTCAATATACCAAAAATAAATCTGGAATTAAGAGTCTAATGATCTCCATGAATCCATTGTTGATTGTTGGAAAAACATATCTGGCTCACTAATATCCTTTAGGAAAGGAAACTGCCATCTTTACTGGGTCTGGCCTACATGTGACTCCAGACCCGCAGCAATGTGGTTGACTCTTAACTGTTCTTTGGGGCAATTAGAGATGGGTAACAGATGCTGGCCTAACCAGCAATGTCCTCATCAAATGAATGAATAAAAAAAATTACTACCTTCACTATGCAAATAGTATGGCTTTCCTGATGCTGTATACAAAATTGATCTGACTTGACACTTAATATTCAATTTCTTCACACTTGCCTTGGCCGTGCTTTGGATTCAATTTTTATTGACAGGATTTAGTCTAAAATTTCCTAAATAGAAGTTAAGTGGCAAGTTCTGATAGAATTTATTGTAGTTTCCGAGGCCACTTTGCTGATCAGCACTTACACAATAACGTTCATCAGGATTTCTCATTAAGACGTGCTAAATTGTAACAACGACATAAGTGGCAGATCAACCTGCTGTATTCCCGTTTAAGTCCCTCTTTATGTATGTATGAGAATGAAAGTTTGAAGCCATAAAACCATCATTTATGTAAATAGGCAAACTATGCTGAAGAACGTGGGTGCCTTATCGTTCTTAGTTCAATTTTGCAGATATTCAGTATATTCATGATGGATGCCAATAGATTTAAGGAAAGTAAGGGAATTAAGCGATATGCAAATGGAGCAGAATAATGAAGATGGCATAGAAAATCAGTCTTTAATTGAATAACAGCAGGCTCAAAGATCTTAGGGCCTACTCCTGCTCTGATTTCTAATGTTCTTACAATCTCATTAAAATACATTCAAAGATGCAGAAACCGCAGAGCAGTTATTATTGAAGCGAGTATTTTTGTAATAAGTCACCATATAATGCCAGAAATATGACTTTATATTCTGCAGCACCTAAACATTGGATTTAAATTTACTCCTTGTTCAGAATTGGTAGAACTGCTCTGGTCTTATGCATAAAGGGGGCAGAGAACTATTTAATGAGCAGAAAAGTGTATTGCTAGAAGTTTCGCTGACTCACTATAAAAGATATTGAGAATGGTCAAGCATAGTATTAGTAACTAATGCACTAATTTCCTTAATCTTTCGAGCAGAAAATTCACCATTATGTCTGTTTAACTATATTGCACATGTCATACACATCTTAGCCTCACAGATGATGATTTAGTTTTTACAATATTGTGAGAATTAGGTGGATTCTAAAATTGGGGGAATGTGACAGAATCTGGATAAAAGTTTACAAATTTTCACATAGATAATATAGTATTTTACATTGATTTCTTGGTTCCTGAAAAAAATAGACTTTTCCTCAACATGTCCCTCAATGAAAAGCTGTCTTTAGAAGCTGGACAAGAAAGAAAGGAAGGTATTTAAAGTTTTACGTACTTTATACATCAGAAATTATCAATGATATGACAGCTCTATCTTTCAGTGTTCAGGCTACTTTGCAAACCTCTTTTTTGATTACTATTGCTGCCAATGAAGGCATAAGGTCCTTTGTTCTTATTATCTCTATTTATCCCTTTGTAGTGAAACCAGCAGAGACAGAATGAAGTATGAAATCAGAAGAAGGAACGGCCCAGATTTTCTGATCAGGATCAAAAATCTTATTTCCAATCCTAAACAGACAGAAAAATGAGGACAAAAATAAAACAAAGAACAGTAGATGCTGGAAATCTGAAACAAAACCAGAAATTGCTGGAAAAACTCAGCAGGTCTGGCAGCATCTGTGGAGGGAGAGCAGTGTTAAAGTTTTGGGTCCAGTGACCCTTGTCCAGAACTGAAGAAAAATAGATACTTCACTTTAGAGGAGGTCACCCCACGAACTTTCTGACTAGAAATCTTCCTTTCCAAAAGTAGCATGAACATTTCCAGGAATCCATGAAGATAGGAGTGGAGAGGTCAGCATGAAAAATAGAGTAGCATGTTTTAAAAAGGATCTGAGGGGTAACTTTTTCATGCAGAGGGTGGTGAGTGTATTGAACAAGCTGCCACAGGAAGTGATGGAGCTGAGTACAATTGCAACATTGAAACAGCATCAGGATGGGGATATGAATAGGAAGGGTTTAGAGGGATATGGGCCAATTGCTGGCAAGTGGGACTGGGTTCAATTGGGATTTCCGGTCATTGAGAGTGAGTTGGACCGAAGGGTCCATTTCTGTGCTGTATGAATCTATGATTCTATGAGCTTCATCAGGTGACCTAGAGATGCTATAGCCAGTTTAAAAGCTACAGAGAGAAGTGTAGGGGTTGGGTATTCGGTGGATGAATTGTATAGGGTGCCAGCTGGGTGAGCGATGAGGGTGGCAGGTGGAAGAAGAGGAAGGGTGCCAAGTGGGTGGAGGATTTGTGTGTCAGATTGGGGATGGGGTAGAGTGCCAGGTGGGTTAGAGGTTAGGATGGCTTGTGAAGGACAGGATGCCAGATGGGCGAGGGGTTAGGCTGAAAGGTGGGAGAGGAGGAAGTGTATAAGGTGGGGATGGGTTAAGGTGAGAGGTGGATTAGAGTTAGGGTGGCACATGAGTTAGGTAGACTAGGAAGCAGTTGGACGAGGGGTGAGGCAGTGTTGCGGCAGGATGCCAAGTCTGGGGATTTTTGGTGAGGAGTGGGAAGGGGCAAGTGCCAGGTCCGATGGGATTGGGGAGGACGAATCAGGTTTGGGGTTTGGTTTTCAGGATCGGAGGTGTGTTGGGGCGTGCGGGGTAGTCAGGTGAAGTTGTTGGTACTGAGTCAGGATTTCAGTTTAATAATTACTCAGGACTTCAGCAGCTTTTAATCCTCCAACGTTTCCTGGGTGGTAACTAAGCTTGTCAGTCACAACCCACTACATTCTGATTCCTTTGGGGCTTTTTTGGAGGGTTCCAGAAGCAGGGTAATTGCCCCAAGGAGCATTCAGCTCTCTGGATAATATGTGCAGAATCAGTTATGTCTGAACTTTCACATTGTCCCAACCCACAACTCCAGTCCACACAACTGAAATCAATATCTTTCTATCAAAAACTCTGGGCCAATATTCCAGAATAGCAATATTAAAATAAGTCAACGGCAGTCGCAACCTTCTACATTTCAGTGTTTGTTCAGTTTTCGCCTGCGTTAGTATTCTTGGCCTTCACTGGGTGACGTTACTTCTCGTTTCAACTATATAGTGCAATAAATCAAATCCTTCATAGGAATTCCCCAGATCTAGTGTGAATATAAGTGCACAGCTAATAAGTGTGGATATTGAGTTGTAGTATTGTTAACAAAAATACATAGCACACACAATTGGCATTTGTGAATTAGGGCCAGAAATTGTTTGAGCTCATTTTTGAGCACAGGATGGGTGCCATACCCAGAGGGAGAACGTGTCTCATGACAAGCATACAACTGAATTCCCATAAAGGGCTGCTGATCAATGCATTTTAAAAAATGCAAGCTGCCTCAATAATCGCATGTTGTTATTGTCATTTAAAAGCAATGGATACCTCATAAAAGGAAAGTGTACTTTGACTATGGGCAGCTATAACTGTAGATTGTGAACTGTGACACATGTAGGAGAATATACAAATACTCTTTGTTTTTCTGAGTCTGTATTGATGTATTAGTGGTGGTGTTTAGCAGGGATTGAAATAATTTTTTATTATCTAGGTAGCATGAAGACTTGCAGCCAAGCCACTATCATCTGAAAGGAGTATTCAAAACTTGTACCCAGTATTTTCCTCTTGTGTGAAAGACAAAAGACATGGAGTTGACCCAGACTTTAATCAAACAAACCCTCTTTATTTTAGCTCTTTAAGTATCAATACTTAATATAAAACATACATTCATTGCAACATTTATTTCTTACTTCAATCCAACTTTACTTCAACTTTAACTCACTTCATTTAACTTCACTTTACTTTAGCTTTAACTTAACCCACATTTTCTAACTTTTTTCTTTAACTCTATACGTTTGACATGAAATAAATGCTATCCTGATTCGAGTAAAGTGGCCAAATTTTGCTTTTGGTGTGCACCTGTGGTTCTTGTGGTTCTTTGTCTTCTCTGAGGATGGCTTCAGGGCATGTGTTTCTCAAATCTTGGTTTTGAAGACCCTCTCCTGCAAAATCCTTTGTTCTGCTTTTATCCTAAAGTGTGCTCACTCTTCAGAAACTTCACTGGCACTCAGCCAATGAATTGATCAAACCTGATCACACCATTTGATCCCAGCTGATGGAGTTTGCTCATAATCAACTCCCAAATGTTTATACCAAGCCATAAACAGCCAAATATCAATGCTCCATATAAAGTAAAAACTGAAAGAATTGTGGATGCTGTAAATCAGAAACAAAATCAGAAATTGCTGGAAATGCTCAGCAGGTCTGACAGCATCTCTGTTGAGAAATAAAAGTTAATATTTCAGGTCTGGTGACCCTTTCTCAGAACTGATAGTAGCTTGGAAAATGTCAGTTTTTATGCAGAAAACAGGGTGAGCGGATGAGGTCAGGGGTAAACAATTGGTGGGATAGAGCCCAAAGGGAGAGAAGAACAGTTGTACAGACAGAGGAGTGGATAATGATCCAGCTAGGAGGGTGAATAGCTGTAAATGGGGACTGTTAGTGCCTAACAATGTTTTGTGTGCAATAGCAGAATATGTCCGTACGGGTGTGGGTTGGGGTAAGGACATGGAAGAGCTCAAGCCCTAAAGTTGTTCAACTTGATATTGAGTCCAAAAAACTGCAGGATCCCCAAGTGAAAATGAGGTGCTGTTCTTCCAGCTTGTGGTGATCTTCGCTGGAGCACTGCATCTAGCCTGAGACAAAGAAGTTGGCCAGGGAATGGGGTGGTGTGTTGAAGTTGCTACACTAGAGAAATGAAGCTTCACAAAACACCTACATTCTGTCTGCAAAGACCCTGAGCTACTTGTTGCCTGCCACTTCAACACTGCTCAACCTTGTAATGTGTTTACCACTATCTTAGTTCCCACATGGTCCATCACCAGATGAGGAGAAGATCCACAGTAGTACAAATTGCTAAAGTTGAAGGATTGACTGCAGTGAAGGGAAGCCTCCCTGTCACATACTGTCTGCTTTGAAAAGCAATAGGTAGGAATTTCTTTTGGTTTAGATGCTATTATACTCCCATTTATCAATCTTTTATTTTGGCTAATAGTTATTTTTGGGGCACTACTCTACATTTAAACCAAAGTCTGCATTCAGGGCCTCAGTAAAAGCCATGGGCTGAATTTTCCAAGGAGCGATGATCCCACTGATTGCACTCCAACCCTTCATAAGAAAAGGGAGAACTCCTCATTTCTGACAGGCAAGTCCAATCAGGGGTCCTTCAGAAATACAGAGCCATTTTGACAGTTCTTTCATAGTGCAGAACAGTCAAAGGAAAGCAAACAATGCTTCTTTTGTCACAGTGATCAGTTGCTGTTTTCTGAAACTTAAATGTACAGAATCACAGACAACTACTTTGAGAGCTGTGGTCAAACATTAAGCACCAGTGTGCGGTTAGAATGCTAGGAAGGTAGGGTGCTCGATGGGTAGAGAAGAGAGGTTGGATGCTGGTTAAGTAATGTTGTAGGTGAGATAGGTGCCAAGTAGGTAAGGGGTGGGGTGCTAGGTGGTTAGGATGCCAAGTAGATAGGGACGTAAGTTTCCATGGGATAGGGTGCATGTAGGTAAGATGCCAAGTGGATGAGGGGTAGGTATTTATCACTTTTTACATTTGAGACATATCACCAGTGCATATGCTCCTGGGTTTCACCAAATGCAGCTGAGAATAAATGTGGGCAGGACATGGGTGGGACCCATATTGAACAATTTTGAAGCTGACATTTCCTAAGACAAGTTGTGGTTGTTGCCACTCCTTTGAAGCATGTATAATCTAATAAGACAGGACAAACTGCATAGTACTATGCAAAGGAGTTTCTGTTAGAGTTGCTGCTATTGCTGCAGTACGTTGGCAAACAGCAAGATCTAGTTTACTACAGCTGTTGTGGAAATGGGGGTGGGTATGCTGGGATATTGACTAAATTTAAGGAGGAGATAGACAGATTTTTATTTTGCAGTGGGTTCGGTTGAAGTGTTATGGGGATTGGGCAGGAAAGTGGCGTTGACGTCGAGATGAGATCAGTCCTGATTGTATTGAATGGTGCAGCAGGCTTGAGGGGCTGGATTGCCTACTCCTGCACCTGGTTCTCACGCCCTTACGTAAAAACCATAAGAGCATTCCATGGTACTTTGCTATTATTTAGCATCTTTTTCGTGAGATATCAAGTCAATGTCCCATCTACTGTTTGAGATGACCATAAAAGGTCCGACTGAGGTCAAGAGTTCTCGCCAGTTTCCTTGAGAAAGATTACCCCTGACCGACATCACTGCAACAGATTATTTGATCATTATCACACTGCTTTTTAGTGCTTCAGGCAAATTAGCTGCCATGTTTCCTATGTTACAGCAGTTGTTTCATTTCAATAATGCTTCAATGACTGTAATGCATGTTGGGACACCTTAACATTGTAATTGGTGCCATCTAAATGCAAGTTATTTGGTTTTCCTCTAATATTCATGACTTGGAATATTTATAAGGGGGCAACTAGCAACATTTCAGATGATACACCGAACATTTATTTTCATCTTATGCCATCTCTAATTAGGCACCAGAATACACACGTACACATTTATATGTGTGTGTACATAAAATATAGACTGATTCAAATTTAACGATCAATTTCTTTTTCCATGGAGTTGCAAGAAGAATCAAAGACTTTTTCATCAGCTCTTTCTGAGTGGGACAAAACTACTAGGATATATTTAATTTCATACAGATTTTCTGTCAGGTGGCATTTTGAAGACAATACTTTCTGGGCCGAATCATAATTTAGAAGCTGATTTTGAAAGCCCTGCGAATCAAGAAATAAAGTCACTTCCTGAGAAATTGATACCTTCAGCAGTATTCACAAAGAATGAGCTCAGATTTAGTTAAAAGGCTACCTTTAATTAATCTTTCAGAAAAAATGTGGTACAAGATCTTTTGCTGTTTCTAATTTAGAAAAAAAAGCTGATCAGTTTTTAAATCAGCAGATTTGCTAATAGGACAGAACTTTAATACATTGTTCTTTGTACAGCCTGCATTTGTGATGCTCTGCCACTGCTCCCAGAAAGTGAACAATCAAATCTACACTTCCCACTCTCACCAACACAAATACTGTTTTGGCATTTGCTGCCGTCTTCCTACCACACACTTTCCCCCTTTCATCACAATATCAATTCGCATTTATATAAATATCTGCAGTAAAAATGAACCAAGGTGCTTCACAGAAGTGCAATCAAACAGAATTTGGCACTGAATTACATGGTAAGTGTTCGACCGATGCTCAAGAGCTTGATCAAAGAGGTAAATTTTAAGGAATAACAGCAAAATACTGTGGATGCTGGAAATCTGAAATTCTGAAATTAATAACAGAAACTGCTGGAGAAATTCAGATCTGACAGCATCTGTGGAACTTAAAGAGTGCCCTAAAAAAAAAGACAAGTAGAAAAGATAAAAATGATCATTGTGGGAATTCTAGTGTTTAGGGTCTAGGCAGCTGAAAGCTCGCTGACAGTGGTGGAGTGATTAATAACAGGGATGTTAAGCATTGTGGTACTGGAGGAAGTTACAGAGTTACAGTTAACGAGGGCAAAACCTTAGGGAGATTTGAAAGCATGGAGAAGAATTCAGAAATCATGCTTTCTTTTGTGAAGCCAGTGAGAATGATTTTTGAACAATTAATTGCAGGTGCTCACTGGGAAAGTAAAGTCACTATAGTCCCAAAGGAATGCACTCTCATTAGAGTTCACCCTTAGGGTTACCACACCTCAGGTGAGAGGTGAGGTTGAGAAGCTGGGATCTTCATAATAACCACAGCTGGTGCAGGAATTGAACTCACTCAGCATCACAAACCTGCCATTCATTTAACTGACACATATTCCCCTCCCCTCCCTTGTCAACATTCAGCAAGAACCATTCCCTCCGGGACACCTTGATCCACTCTTCCCTCTCTTCCAACACCCCACCACAGCCCCACATCACCTTCCCCTGCAAATGCAAGATGTGTAACACCTGCCCTTTTATGTCCTCCCTCCTCTGTATCCAAGGGCCCAAACAGACCTTCCAGGTGAAGCAGCGCTTTACCTGCACTTCGCTCAATCTAACCCACTGCATTTGCTGTTCACAATGTGGTCTCCTCTACATTGGGGAAATGAAGCGTAGACTGGGTGACTGCTTCACGGAACACCTACCTTCTGTCCCTAGAAAAGACCCAGAGCTTCCAGTTGCCTACCACTTCAACACACCATCTTGTTTCCTGGCCGTCATCTCTGTCTCAGGCTTGCTGCAGTGCTCCAGTGAAGCCCAGTGCAAGCTGGAAGAACAGCACCTCATTTTTCATTTGGAAACTCTACAGCCTTCTGGGCTCAAAATCGAGTTCAACAATTTCAGGGCTTCAGGCTTCTTCTCCCATGACCTTATCCCAAACCCCACATACTAGGCCTTGTTATTACATGGTCTGCTACTAAACACAACCCATTGTTAGCCACTAATAGTCCTCGTTAGCAGCCATTCATTCTCTTAGGCTGACCGTTATCTACTTTTTTGTCTGTCCACCTGTTCATCTTCCTCTTTGGCCTCCATCTGAACCTATCGTTTACTCCTTATCCCCTCCCCCACCCTATCTTCTGTATAAAAACCAACATTTTTCTTAGCTACCATCAGTTTTGAAGAAGTATCAGTGTACCTGAAACGTTAACTCTGATTTCTCTCCACAGATGCTGCCAGACCTGCTGAGATTTTCCAGTAATTTCTGGTTTTGTTTCTGATTTCCAGCAACTGCAGTTCTTTTCGTGTTTAGACACACACACACACGTGCACACACACACACCCAGCATACATGTGCACAGCATACACACACATGTGCACACACACAGCACACACACAGTACACACACACCCCCACATGAGCACACACCCGCACATGCACACACACAGCACACACACACAGACCCACCCACACACACAGCGCAGTACCAGTATTTTTAGGCTCTTCACCATTAAACAGGGCTTGAAAATCTTGTTCTGTGATTCTGATGATGTAATTTTGCTGTGAACTGGCATTTGATGGCGGACCTTACTATCAGAACTGCAACTTGATAGAAGCTTTTGCATTGATACTTTGAAGTCCTTTCTGAATCCCTTATGTATTTTCATTTTGCCTATTTCCTGTTTCCACTCAGAAGCTGAGTTGACGGTGTTGGAAAAATTGGTTTTTTAAAGGCAGTCCACATTATTAATGTGTTTTTGGTGGAACTCAAGTAGAAACCATGATGCAGTGTAAGGCAGGTTAATCTGAGATCACCTACCCTTCACTGGTAAATACTTACCTGGCAAAGGCTGTGCAAAATCAACTCTGCAAACTTTAATTCAAAAGGCAGTACTAGCTGTGCTCACAAGTCTTCCACTATCCTTCTGCTATACTGTCCTGTTAGTCGAGTATGTTGGAACAGTAAGAAAGGTCAAGCTTCTTCATGTGTTATGTCTCACAATTGTTATGTCAGCAGACCCTTATAAAATATGGTGATGGTAACACCATTGTGAACCGAAGGTACAAAGGTCTCAGACTCTATCTTCAGTTGAAGCATGACACTAATTGAAGTACATAACTATTTTTAACTGAGTAGCTTAATGTCAAACCCATTATATTGAAGTGTCTATGAATCTAATGTTCGTATACAACCCTGAATTGGAATAAACATTTTTTCAGATTCTTCAACGTGTTATCCAGATTATTCTTATGATATGGAAGATAAAAAAAATCACTGTCACATTGAATAAAAATGCCCTGCTTGAAACAAAAGTCCCATCACTCCTCACTGTCATCTCATTCTACACCATGTTTAAATTGTGAGCAATCAAATAGGGGTTGGATAGTTACTTTGTCCCATCACTTAGTTCCGAACTCTGTTTTCTTGTACAAGGTTTTTTTTATTCTTTATTCATTAACGGGATGAGGGTGTTGCTGGCTAAGTCAGCATTTATTGCCCATCTCTAATTGCCCAGAGGGCAATTCAGAGTCAACCACATTGCTGTGGGTCTGGGGTCACATGTAGGCCAGATCAGGTAAGGATGGTAGTTTCCTTCCCTAAAGGACATTAGTGAACCAGATGGGATTTTCTGACAATCGACAATGGATTCACGGTCATCATTAGGCTCTTAATTCCAGATATTTTTATTGAATTCGAATTCCACCAACTGCCATGGCGGGATTCAAAACTGTGTCACCAGAACATTATCAGGGTCTCTGGATTAATAGTCTAGCAATAATACCACTAGGGCATCGCCTCCCCTGGCGATTTTGTTTTCCAAAACATTTTATTTATTCAGTTAGCTACTGTATCTTAAAAAGTAATTAAATGTATTTGATGTTTAGGATTCTAATGCACAGTCAGGGCAGCGATTTTCCCTCTAAGCTGCACAGCCACCCGAATGTGTCATGGAATGTCAGTTGGAGTGTGGACACAATGATTTCCAATTCTGGAAGTTGCAGCAGTGCATGGGCTTTGGAGATCCACACTGCATGTGTCAGAAGAGGTTTGTAGTATTTCTTAGGCCACTGGTCCATTCCCTTCAACTGATCCCAGCAGTTTACAAAGCTGCTCTTACAGGTTTTGAATGTCTTCATGGTGAACATCACCTTAAAGTAAATAAGAATCAGAGACCAACTCCGTGTGCCAAGGAAAGTTACAACTGCCCTCAAGGACAGCTGGAAAGACAAGATAGAGGAACAAGTGGCCTCACCAATGTAGGAGGTGATAACCAATCAAAATAATGATAAATAGGTCAATAAATTGCCCTTGTTCTTGAAGAACTGGCAGCGGATGATAAGGAAGTTAAAGCAGAAAAGGCAGTCAGCACAGAGCACCAGAAAGAAAACAAAAATATGACGAGAGGAAGAATAGAACAACAAGAAAAAGATGCAATTGGGGAACTTTAACGCCAGTAAATAGGTCATATACTGACAGTGGATGGACTTTGGCCAGATCCTATCAAGGTGACAGCTGTAACTGAGATGCTCCAACAAGCAGATGTGAAAGCAATGTGATAATGTTTTGGATTTGTGAATTTCCAGCAAAGTTCTTGATTAATTTGCCTTCAGAATCTGAACATCTATGTAAGCTCGCTGCTAAGTATGTGCAGTAATATTGAGGATCAGAACAAGAAGCATCATTTAAGCTAGTCAAAAAAGATAGCTACAATAATTAAATGATTTGCAAGCATAGCAAATGTGATGTGAGAAAGACCTTCTTCACAGAATGAACTGTTTGGACCTAGAATCTGGAAGTGTGATGGATGCAGAGTTAACTGAGTCATTAAAGAGGGCATTGGATAAGTATTTGAATAAAAATAACGTGCATGGGTATGAGAGAAGGCAGATAAATAGCATTAAATTATAAAACTTATTGGAGAGCAGGTGTGGATAAGATGAGGCAAATGATTTCCTGCACCACTACAACTCAGTTAATCATGTGAACCGCACAACATGCTGTGAAAGTCATCAATCCAGCTGAATTGTCAAATTTGAAAGATAAACTTATTGTTCTTATCATGCACTCACCATGGGAATATTACTCCCCAGGGAAAGAGCATCACCCCTAAGAACAAACAGACAAACTCTCAACAACACATATGTCATTAAATGCCCTGAATGCTTTAGAGCTAATAGATAAAATACATACAGAGAAACTGATGCCACTGGTGCCCTGAATTAGAACAAAGTTTTCCTAATAAATAATGATTTTCTTCATTGACCGTGCATATTGGAAAATAGGTAAGTTGTAGTTGCATATGGGAGAGCATGTCTTATTTTAGTGAAAAGTGGGATAGTTGGAGAAGTGTACTTGAACACAGCATACTGGATGGTTTTCTGTAATCATATGTCTCTACCTCCACTGCAAATTGCTTTTCAATTTAAATTGTGGCAGCAATTAAACATATTACTTGAAAAACATGCTCATTTTGTTTCTCCTGAAGTAAAATGTCATGGTAAGGTAAACAAGAAGAAAGTATTCTATGTTTGCCTCTAACATATACAGACTGAGTTACTATAAAAACAAAAATGAATTTTATCCTTCTTTGATTGGAGGGCACCAGGCGTCTTCTAGCCTTATGTTGGAGGAGCTTTGTGACAAGTGTAGCCCACTGCCCTTGAGAGATGTTTACATGCAGTGTAAAGACCTTCATAAAGTGCTGCAGTAGCTCATTGATTTTATCAATGCAGTGTACTGCATTAAACTGCATGATATAAACATCCAAAGATCAATAACTTATGTGCTACACCTTCAAACAGATTGTTTTCCTGTCTATACAGTCAGCGATGCCTCATTGATAATAAGGAAAGAATATTAGTCTATGTACTTGAATGATACAGTAGTTTTTACAATGGCATAATTTGATCATGTTTTAAATTCTGAAATTGTTACAATGTTCAATCTAACGTAATTTTTGTTAATTACAGCTTTTGGCAATCCTAAACACTTATGTTCTTCTCTTTCCCCTCGTTGCTTATGTCATTAGAGAGAGGGGCTTTTCTTAAAGGAACAGATGAATATCATTTTATGTAGCATTTACAAAAAATGTAATCATGTTAAAAAGGAAATGAAAAGGCCTTACACTTATACAGCACCATTCATGACCAACAGATATCCCAAACAACGTTTTAATGAATGAAGCGCTTTTAAACTTGTTGTTCTAATGGTTGGAAAGCAGCAATCAAGTTGCAGACAGAAAACTCCCCACAAACAATGCGATGCAACAATGAACAGATGATTTTTCAATCATATTGATTCAAAGATAATCCTGTAGCTTGTCCA
This sequence comes from Rhincodon typus, assembly GCF_021869965.1. NCBI lineage: Eukaryota > Metazoa > Chordata > Chondrichthyes > Orectolobiformes > Rhincodontidae > Rhincodon > Rhincodon typus. Next base: position 28,127,213 of record NC_063349.1, on the reverse strand, counting down.
TCATATTATAGAGCCGAGGATGTCTGGCATATCTTGTTAATTTGAGGGGAATTCATCCAATTTAAAGTAGAAAATGCGAGATTTGAAACATATCTCTTTTGGTGCTCCTTGTATCAAACATTTGATGGGATGTGGTTTTTGCTAGTAAGGCCAGTCTTTCTTACCCATCCTAACTGTCCTTGAGAAAATGCTTGAACCATGTAGTGTTGGTATACCCACCATTCTAGTAGGCAAGGAATATTTCTCTTCAGGGATCTGAGCCATAATGCAAATCTGACACCGTTCTCACTTTGATTGATGGTATGATGGTTGCAGAAAGTGAACGCTACACCAGATCCCTCTAAGGACTCAAGATGTGGCTTCTCCCACATCTGGCATTGGTCCTTCTTGCTTTGACTGCTGTTCAGAAAACATGCATGTGAACTGTTTGGACTGACAATAACCAATCCATGCCCAACACATAGCTCTCCCAGTTCTCTCTTACAACAGCAGGAAAGGTGTTGGAGAGGCTCCAGATCATCATCTCCTACATGTGAAGGTGTAATTGGGCTTTCACCTGACTCTGAAGTGAAACAGTCGGAAGAAATTCTCCTCCCTCATATGACAAGTGCAATTGTGAGAAAGATGGAAAAATATGATGGGAACAAATAAAATCAGGTTCTTCATATTGCTATAATAGAAGCATACTACTGTGGATGCTGGGAATCTGAAACAAACACAGACAACGCTGGAGAAACTGAGCAGCATCTAAGGAGAGAGAAACAAAGTTAATGTTTTGAATCTGATACAACTTCTTCAGAACTGAAAAACTTGCTGGGGCAACAGCAGTAATTACTTCTCACTGATTCCCCAATTTCTTCCATCTGCCTTCAATCTGTACTTCCTCAGCGTATTATCCAAGAATGCACATTAAGAGTTATTGCTTCAAGCAATTGGCATTACACCATGCACACAAATTGTCTCCTTGTCAAATCAACTGAGATGCCATCATGACAAAAGGGAAGTGAAAAGCACATCCTGAATTTCCTATTTCATGAACACACTCCAAAGTGAGGACTGGAAGACAATGTTGCACCTGTCAGATTATCTCATTGAAATGTAGATTTGCAAGGACATGGCCTGTGATGTGGAAAGAAGCCTTTTTTTTGCATCTGAGACATAGGTGCCATTTTCACTAAAGCTCAGCTTTTCATATACTCCCCCATGATGAGAGGAGTCAAGCAATTTGAGTAGTAGGACTCTCCAATATTGCTGGTTTCCTCAGGTGCAGGGTACTGTTAGTTGTACCTGTGTTGCTTTAAGAGCACTCTAGCACCAATCTTCAGAATTTGTGAATTGAAAAGGCTTCCACTCCATGAGTATTCAAATTATATGTGGCCATTAGTGCCAGACACCCTGGGACTCGCCATGAAATGTTCATACTCGAAAACTCTGAGGTTGCTGCATCACTCCAAGGTCTGCACGTCATAAAGGGATGGCTAACAGGAGACAAGAGGCATCCCCACCAAACATCACTCATAACATCTTTATGTAACTCAGACTGATACAGAACGAAGAAACAATACTGCTTACACCTCAACCAGGATCATGGTAGAACAGATCATGGACCATAGAATGTTTTGATCCTTGGACTACTGTGGTGGGATTTTGCAGTACAGTCCAGAAAGAGTGTCTCACATCATTGTGGCGTACTGTGCCCTTTATAACTTGAGTCAACAAAGAGGGGATATCCTGGGTGCTAATGGAATAAGGGAAAGACAGCAGTCTTCTGATGATGAAGATAAGACTAGGGATCAGGACATTGACCTGAAGGGCTGCACAAAACAGCATAACAGAGTAATCCATTACAGTCCAAGAATATAATTGTAACTCACATTTAGGATAAATGAATTAGGTTTGGATTTTATCTGATTGTCTCAGATCCTGTAGCTAACGTTCCCAGCAGCTCTTCAGTGCAAAAGGCATGTTGTCCTTGTCAGTTTTTTGGACCTTATTATTTTTACATACCTTGATCTTGCATTGCGCTGATTAAATGTTTCATTATTCATATGATTATATGCATGACATCTTTGAGTGATCTCACTTTAAAGTATCTACATGTAATCTGTCTTCCATGACTTACATGGGAAAAAGCAGGCACCAGTGCACCAATATTTCATGATACAAAGGATAGATAGCTCCTAACATATCCACCAGGATATGATATCCAAGTGTTGCGCAATGAAGTCGCTCATGATAGGCACCAGGTTGACAGGTGTTCTGTATAATCTCCTCTTTCTGAGCCTTCTGTCTTCAGTAACATTTCAAGATTTCAGAGTTTCTGTAGATGATAAAATTGCCCTGAAATTCCTGAGCACCATCTAAGACAGCATTGACTGAAGCTGAGAAGACATGTATTATGCAGTTTCTCTCTGTTAGAGCAATGTGCTCTGAGTGAGAGTTGACATATAAACTGCCCATTGTACATCTCCCAGCTTTGAATGGTAGTGAGCTCCATTGAAAAGTTCATACATAAAATAAAGCTTTCCCTGCAGAGGTGTGTGGAGTCATTAGCAAAATGTGTGTAAGTGTGGAATGATGCGTGCAGGCCAGGTACGAGCATTTCCCTTAATATAGCATTTAATCTCTGTGTTGTCCATATGTATATCCAAAAGCTTGGATGCAGTCCTCACTGTCACAGTTCAAGGATTCCTGACAAGAGGTCTTCGGAGAGTCTCCTAACCAAATCAGAGTTGCAGGGGTAAGGTGTGGGGTATGGGGGCTGGGGTTGTGGTTATTAAAGGTTGAGGAGCTGATGTGGCTGTGTGCCTCTGAAGAGACCTGTGTAAAAGATTCTGGACGTCTTGTCCATCAGTCCTCCTTCCTATGAGTGCCTATTGGCACAATCCTGTCCTTCTGAGAGGAAAGGGTGCCTGGATTGGTCAGTGCCCCTCACCCGCTAACACCCCAGCCCACTTTATCATTAATAGTGAGCAGCCATAGAGAAAGTGACTGAGTGTGCTCAACCTGGGTCCACACGATGGATGCCAACCTCTCCATGCAGTCAGCTCGTTGGGTGCATACCAGACCCAGCACAGCACTGATAACGTTGATCAACTCCTCAATCCTTTATCCCAGCCTACTGAGTGAGTCAGGCAGTACTGTCTGATTTTCCCGTGCCTGTCTCTGCAGATTGACTAAGTTACTAAGGCCAAGAATGGGGACTTGTCTTCTGCCTGGTTTTGAGCAGGTGCCTGGTCTCTGCATCCTCTCAGGGTTCAATTGCTTCCTCCTTTGAGGTGGAAGTGAAGCTAAGGATCTCTGCTGCTGGCCTTGTCCTGTTGGAGGTTAGCTGGATGCTTCTATTGGCAAGACAAGGGAAGAGAGGGAATTGGGTGTTGAAGATGCAAAAAAGCTTGTGCAGATTAAAAATCTGACATTGGTGTTAATGGGTGAGCCACACAGCACAACACAATAAATCTTACTGGAATGGTTGCCCACTGACATCTCTCTGTCCCCACATGAATGGTCCTGCTCTTTGCTGGCTGGATCTACTATTCTTTCCTCATAAAGAGGTAGGGTGTGGAGACTGATGTCAGCCAGTGCTACCTCCACCCTGCTCTCCCATCCCCTCCACTTCTACCTTTCAGTCAGTTACACATCTATGTTTGTTGCAATGAGATAATGAGAGGGATTGTGTATGATGGAAGTGAATAGCAAAGCAGTTAATGGTGATGCCACCGTAGAACAGGTGGTGAGATGTCCCCCCCACTCCTAGTTGAGTGGGTAAAAAGTGCAAAGGGCAGGAAAAGTTAGCAGTTTTGCAAGAAGTGGGTGAGAGCCCTTGAGCAGACATGATGCATGTAACAGTGAGAGCTGTAGTACATGACTCTCAATGGGATATGTGTGCAATAAGAAAAAGTATTGGCCTTGTGAGTGTGAGGTAGAAGTGTTAAGTTGGCAGCATTTACCTTTGTAGAATGCTGATGATCATTCACCTTCTTGTAGTTCTGGGCATACCTTTACACTCGGGACACAGCACTGACCTGGGCTTTAATATCTGTCCAGGCTGACTGGGTCTAATGGTATGGTTTCCCTTCACAACATCTATCCTCTTCTCCACTGCTCTGTCACACCAACACCTCTGTCCAGGAAACCAGTGGGCAACCAGTGAGTGAGCTTGCTTTTCTTCTGAATCATGTCTTTTGTAATTAGGTTTGAACACCACAGCATGAGAGGTACCTCCAGGTATGAAGCAGTGTGTTGCTCAACTTCAAATATGGAGTCTGAGGCATGAATGCTGCATGACCCCACCAGTGGCAAGTGCTTCCACCTCTCTGGCCATATGGTTTCCCAGGAAATGTACCAAAGAATTTGGAAGATTGCATTAGACAATTCATCTTGGCTCTCGACAGACCGGATGCCATGAAACTCACTTGCCATAACACTTTATCTGCAAAGTGGAAAATTCAGCCCAATGTGAGAGTTCCCTGTGAGGATTTTTCTACAGTTAGCTTCGCAATTTGTGACTTGTGACTGCAGTCTGCTGTCAAACCAGGTTTGCATCATGCCCAGGTTGTCAATCTTAAAGAATGTTGCTGCTCACACTGGCACTGTTTAACCATTTAAACTTTAACTGCTGGAGGTGGAACTTCGTACCTGTCTATAACCACAGTGCAGAATTCTCTCCTCTGGAAAAGAATTGATATTCCAGCCAATGAGCTTAACCAAAGCACCACATAGTTGGAACCAGTTCTGAAACTTCACCTTGAGACCTGTAATTGCAGTAGATGCCACATAAACCTGGCAGACATTACATTTATAAATCTTCATGGCATATTCTGAATTTACAATCTCATTAAATTCTCATTTAAACTTTATTTATTATAAGTTAAAATTTAGTTTGGAGTCATCTTCTTTTACTCATTTCGGCTCATTAGTTTGCCAAATTCCCATTTAAACAGGCTTTCCATTTTTGTGTAATCAGTGTGATGATTGAATCATTCCATTGATTACCTTAATAGAAGTAAATAAAGTTGGGAAATAAAGCATGAGAAATTATAATGATTCAAAAATCTGCATTTTAATGCTGTATTTTGTAATATTCACTGAAAATTACCATTAAATACATATTTCATTGTTTACATACAGTATGAAGGTTATGACTATTAACTTTTAAACTGAATAAAATGCATATGCTAACTTTTGGTGGACATTTTATTCAAAATTATTCTATTAAACCTTTTGTTTATACAAATACCTAGACATTAATAGAAAAATTGTCTGTTTATGGGCATCTCTACAGTGAGCTTTTGCCAGTTTTTTTTTAGTTAAGCAATTTGACAAGGAATCAATTCAACTTTCAGTTTACTTAGAGACAGATAATTTGAATGTGAGTATAACCAAAAAGGTTACATTTGCTGTTAGTTTAGTTGTTCCAAGTCTTGCAGAACCCTGAAAGTAGTTCAGGACTGTCTTTCTGTGCAAAGATTTTACAATGTCACTAAGACTGATACCATCCAATCAACCAGCTCTGCTGATCTGTGCTTTCCTCAGCCATTAACCAATCTTTCCTGCCCAATTTCTGACCTTGCATTTTTCTCACGTTATTTTTTTGCCAGTCTCATCCATTGGGAACAATTGCAGAATGATAATGTTACTGCATTAATGCTTCAGAGGGCTAGACTAGTGATCTGCTTGACATAAGTTCAAACCTCCACAAGTTCAAATTTCCTACAAGGTGCCCTGTGGGACCGTGGCAATATGACCAACTCATTGGTTTGTGACCTCTGACATGAAGCCATCCAATGGAAGCTACTATCAAAAAGAGGCCTGGATTTCAAAGCAGCTTTCGAAATTGCTACCTCAATGGAGTTGACCACTAGCAAAGAAACCCAGTTGGCTGACAACGCCCAAGTGCATCATGTATGGAAACACGGCAGGGAGTGGTACCAACCATAGAATGCCGCCGATGTGACATCAGTGGCCACAAGGAGTCAATGTGTTGGACTTGAGAAGCCTAGTACTTCTAAGCGAGTGGATCATATTGCCTAAAATTGCTGGTTACAATGAAAACAAGTGAAGTCAGGAAGAAAATACTCTTGAGGTCAAGGCATGGGGGTACATGCTGCCATCTGGAGTAGACAGGGAGTCAGCTGGGACTGTAGGAGAAGCAGAAGGCCCAGTATCAATCGAGTTTTGTTGGTGCAGGGAGAAGCTGACTATGTCTGAGTTCTTCCCAAAGGAAGACTGTAAAAATGGAAGTGGATACAGTGCAGTGGTGTGGTGATTTCCGAAACAGTCCATAGGGGGATGCTCAAGCCACTACCATTGAAACCTGCTAAAATTATATGACGGACATACACAGAACAAGTTGTGCCACCAATGGGCTATATACTAGTGAAAGTACAGTTAAGAACCCAGTGTGCAGAATTGCCACTTTATGTACCCTACATTATTCAGATGCTCCTGATAACAAAAATTAAGGTTGAACTGGGGTTTGGTTAATAGGCTGTCAGATTCAAACATGAATTTACAAGACATCCTGGACAAGTACAAAGATGTGATCAAAGGAACCCTGGGGGAAATGAAAGGAGTCAAAGTTAAAATACAGCTGAAGCCTGGGGCTTGTCCAAGGAATTTGAAGGTGTGTCCGGTACCATACTTCATCCGGGCTAAAGTGGAGGTGGAACTGGACCAGCTGGTGAATCTGGGCAAATTGGAACCGCAACCAGTGGGCCACTCCCATCATTCCAGTCTTAAAAACAGATGGCACGGTGAGGATTTGTGGTGACTTTAAGGTCACGGTCAATTCAGCATTGAGTGCAGATCAATACCCCCTTCCACTCATAGAAAACCTCTTCAGTAGACTGGCCAGGGGCAAGAAATTTTCAAAAATGGACTTGTAGTGGGCCTACCTACAGATGTGGATCACGAAGGAGTCTCAGTTGCTACTGATGATAATGACACACAGGGGACTGTTCTGCTACAAGTCACTTCCTTTAGGCATCAAGTCAGTGCCAGCTCTGTTCCAGAGGGCCATGGATCAAATATTAAGCGGATTGCCAGGAGTCCAGTGAGATCTGGTCGATGTTTTGATTCCTGAATTTACCAAAGAGCAGCATTTGAAAAAATTAGAAGGAACCCTAAAAAGATTGCAGTAGCATTAATTGCAAGTAAAAATGTAGAAATGCAAGGTTTTTAAAGACTCCATCGAGTATTTGGGCCACATAATCAATGGTGAGGGACGACATAAGGCACCCAGGAAGATGGACACCATCATGAAGGCCCCTAGACCAGAGCATGTGTCTCAACTGAGATCGTTTTGGGGACTTGTGCCATTATGCGGCAAGTTTGTGTCTGATCTGGCAACCGTACCAAAACATTGGTTGCTGGGAAAACGGGGCCATGGAAATGGATACAGAAATGTCACGTGGCTTACCTAGATGTGAACAAGGCTTAAAAAGGTCAAAAATGTTAATGCATTTCAACCCAAAGTTGTCACTGCAGTTAGCATGTGATTCCTCACCTTATGGGGTTGGCGCTGTACTGTTGCATATCTTACCAAATGGATGGAAAGGCTTTTCATGTGCGCATCGAGATCACTAACAAAGACAGTGGAGAATTACACTCAAGTCAAAAAATTAGGATTGAGCATTGTGTTTGGTGTTAAGAAGTTCACTCATTTCCCGTACAGCAGGCACCTTGTGCTACTGACCGACCATAGACTTTAACCTCCATTTTTGGCCCGTGTATGGGAATATTGTCAATGGTGGTGACAGCATGCTGACAGAGATAGGTTCTGGCACTGTCAGCTTATTCGTATGAAATCAAATACCAACAGGCACAGCAATGCAGAAGCTCTATCAAGGCTGCCATTATCAGGGAATAAAGATGTTCCCAACTGGAACCTGAAAATGCACTTTTCCCAAGGTGACAAGGTGCCGATGTCAGAGAGTCAGGTGTGAAACGTGACCTGGAATAACCCGATTTTGAGCAGAGTAGTGGACTTAGTCCTGAGAGGAAGGACCTGACATTGTAACCACCCGGAATTATGGCCTTACCTGTGCGGGAGGTGGGAGTATTTCTTATCAGATGGGTGATTAATGTGGGGGATGAAAGTTGTTATTCATCCCCTGTTAAAAGGAAAGGTGCAGGAACACCAAGGACTCTCTGGAGTAGAACAAATGAAGGAGATAGCCAGGAGCAATTTTTGATGGCCAAACATGGACTTTGAGATTGAGGAGAATGCGGGATTCTTTTTAAATTATTCATTCACAGGATGTGGGAGTCACTGGCCAGGCCAACATTTATTGCCCGTCCCTAATTGCCCAATCACATTGCTGTGAGTCTGGAACCACATGTAGGCCAGACCAGGTGAAGATAAAAGATTTCTTTCCCTAAAGGACATTAGTAATCAGTTGGATTTTCAATCAACAATGGATTAATGGTCATCACTAGATTCTTTATTCCAGATTTTTATTGAATTCAAATTTCATCTATCTTGGCAGGTCCCCAAGAATATCCCCTGGGTTTCTGGATCAACAGTCCAGTGATAATACCACTTAGGGATCATGAAAATTCTGCGTATTAGTAAGAGAGGTGTCTCCCTTTCACTCCTGGGAATGTCCTCAATCACTGTGGTGCATGTTTCACATTGATTTCGTGGACGTGATAGAGGGTTGGATGTTAGAATTGCCCAAGGTAGTGGTCATGAAGTTGGGAAGAGCGGAAGCAATGATAGACTGACTGGGTGAAATGTTTGCCAGGCTGGAGAGGCCAGAGCAACTCTTGAGTGCCAATGGTTCACAGCTGTTGTGCAAGAGTTTGAGGAGTACCTGGAAAATCATGGAGTCAGTAGTATATGGATGGACGTCTTATATAAGGGGGGCGTGATCATTTTTCCACGTTTGCCATGCTTTTATAAATATTCCTGACTATGTACATATGTTGGCGAGAATGCCTGTATAATCTGTTTAATTGATGTATACATATTTATTATTGGGAGCTTCTAAAATAAAGGGGGAGGTGTATTATGGATGTAGTTAGGGCTGTTGCCCTTTTAAGAGAGTTGGTCAGGTGACACAGAAGGGTGGAGTTTGGGTCCAGTTTAGAACCGGCTGTGGAAGTGTTCTTGTTCTTGATCAGATTTACTATTTGTCTATCTGGTTCCAAAGGAAGATAACAGGTAGGGTTATAGCTGAGTAAGTGAGGTGGTAGAGTCCCAGGGTGGGAGGTTGTGTGAGGGATGAGGGATGAGGGATGAGGGAATGTATATGGCAGGTAAGTTGATGAGAGGACAGGTAGGGTTGGAAGTTTGGGTGGGGGAATGTGTCTGCAGAAGGTGGTGTGGTTGGCTGTTCATCGGGGGGTGCGGTATGGGATGGGATAGGATAGGTGTGTTCTCATTGTTGTTTTGGGGTGTCAATTTCATATTTAGTTAGGATTTCGAGCTCTCTCATTTTTCCTGTGTAACTACTAAAGAAAGTAAGTCAGAACACTTCAACGTTTCCAACTCTGACTGCGAGCTGAGGACCTTTTCTGAGATTGTAAATGCTGGGTATTTGATCATCAGACATGTAAACTTCGTGGGCATTCACTGCATAGTCAGTATTTGGGACTTCCAAAGCATCCCGTAGTGCATCTGTCATGGTGTGTCTGGTGTCCAATAAATTGAAAACCCATGTATTATGGGAGAATTCTGTGATGTGACAATCACAGTATGGAGTCACCTTTTGAAGTGTGAGTTCGAGAATCAAAATCCAGTCCATGTTGTTTATATTCACAATTCTCTCCCTGATGAACTTGAATATTCTGAAACAATGCACATTAATTAATACACTTGTGTCACGATTATGGACATACCCACATTATGGACTGTTGCTAGTGTATACATAATAATTGTTGAAATTGTTATTCCATTCTCAGATTTATAAATATATTAATTAATATAATTAATTTATGTAGATGATGTATATGGATAAAATTCTTGGAAGATCTCCCAACTTGTTGTCAAGAATAATGCACTGAACAGGAGGAATTGCAGGCACAGACTAACTAAAAGTGCTCACCTGTTTTAAAGAAACAAAAAATCATGTCTTTATTTAACTGATTCTAAGAGCAAAATCTTGAAATTTAATGATTTGAAATGACAATTCTACTTGGACTATGAAGGATTCATGATACCTGGAATTAATGACACCACTACCTTGAAACAATATGTTGAACATGTCACGAAGTGAATGGTTCAGGGGGTATGTCTGTTCAGCCAGATAAGACACTACCTTTCTTGCATGGACAAAACAATCTTGAAAGCACATTTGCTATTTATCTTCACAGATAGCAGATCAGTTCATGGAAAAACAGACCTTGGTATTATCAGAGATATAGAACAGATTAGTGTAGAATGGGAGAACTCATTACGCATTTGATGGAAACTGTCATTAATTCGATCTGCATTAATCAATTTTACCCTATCACAAATTGCTAATGCATATAATATGAATCAACGATTTTCTTTTAGGAAATGTTTTTGCCAGGTAATTGTACACTGTACAATTAAAACCAGCATAAGTCAATAGGCTGATCATCAGATTAATTTATAATAGGTGTTTGTTCTCAATAACAGAAAATAAATTGGTTTCTTTTTCATTCAAGATACCAAAATACTGAGCAAAATAACAAGGCCTCCCACTATAATCTGTTTTATTTAAAGGTTTTGAATGCAATTGCATTTTAAAGATTTTCTTGGAAGTTTTAATTTTAAAATTATGTGTATTTTTACGATTTCTAGGTATACCACGATCAGCAAATATAGTATGATCAGCATTTTATGATACTTTACACGCCAGTGTTCCTGTTGCACAATTGAGGTGTGAGGGGTGAAGGCTGGGGGGCTGGGGGGCTGGAAGGTTGGGGGGGCGGACGGTGTCTGGCAGGATGTGGTGGTGGATGTATTTCATATCCTGTTGTTCACTGAGATGCTGAGGCACAAGTCAGTCACTTCCAGAAATCTCGAAGGAAGATATCCTAGCTCAAAGATTCCACTATATAGCTGTGAAGCTCTCTCAGAAAGCAGTGATCAAGTGGCAGGACCCAAAATAACCTGCCATTGGCACTCTTACACACCAAATCTATCTTTCGCACTGAAACAAGTTATCAGCACCCTACTTCCACCTTGTTGTCTATGTCAGGTCGTGGCTTTCTGGTGATGCATTGTTCGTGATGCAGGACTGTTATAAACTATTAAAAACCGAAAGAACTGCGGATGCTGTAAATCAGGAACAAAAACAAAGTTGCTGGAAAAGCCCAGCAGGTCTGGCAGCATCTGTAAGGGAAAACAGAGTTAATGTTTTGGGTCCGGTGACCTTACCTCAGAACTCAGTTCTGAGGAAGGGTCACTGGACCTGAAATGTTAACTCTGTTTTTTCCTTCACAGATGCTGTCAGACCTGCTGGGCTTTTACAGCAACTTTGTTATAAACTGTTGTAAGAGATGTTCTCAAATGGCACCAGATTGTTATAGGATCTTCTTGGGATGGAATTCTTCAACTACAATACCATCAACCTCCCTTCTAATACTAGTCTATGGGGCTTATTAATATGAAGTGATGAAGGGTTAATCACAAACACCTCTTTGGCGGAAAAGGCATGTACTTGAGTACCAAGAAGTAGTTTATTACATAACAGTAATATAACAGGTTACATTAGCTTTAGACTGTTATTTTATATTAACACTAGGTATGAGACATTGCTTTCTCCTAATATATATGGCTGTGGACTGTACAGTAGATTAACAAGCCAACCAGCACCAGGCATTCATTTACCAGGGGGTGGAACTATTCCAAAGCTTTTGAGTAAACCTTAGAACACATTGTGAACTTAGCTATTTTCCCTTGTTTAGCCCATTGTGCAATTGCTTTATAGAAATATATTGCATTTACCTTATCCCTTCACTCCCCCAAATCTCTAACTTGGTAAATTCATCTTGAGTTAGATGAGTCAGTGATCATTTGCTTGAAGGTGGTCTGCAGAAATGCTGCTGCTTGTCATTCTTTCCAATTGATAGGTCTTTTTATATACTGAAAGTGTTTCACTGAAGATGTTCATTGGTGCTACTGTTACTGGTGGTCTCTGTCCTGTCTGGAAGACCTTTAATTTCTTCAAAGTGTGCAATGGAAGACAATTGAGTTGGTGAAAAAGTTAAAAGAAGATTACAGGTAGATTGTGAAGATCTTTCACAAGGATACCTGTTCTTTTTACTGACTTTATTATTTGTTAGTGGTACTGGCTATATAGTATTGGCATTTTTTTTCTGAACATGTATGTTTTCTGGACTGATTTGCATTTATAAGTTCATCAACAGTGTCATATAGTGGTTCCACTAGAGTTTTCTGGAAGTCAAGTCCTAAAGATTTTTCAATATGTGAGGAACTAATAAATAGGTATTTCAGCTCAGTGAGATTGGTAGTTTCTTTTATGTTGGTGATGTGAAACAGTTGTTTGATATCAACATAACTTATCTCAACTGATGTGAACTTCTTTCTGGTATCAGCCAAGGGTCTTCTGGTGGCACAGTGGAAGTGTCCCTACCCCTGAACCGAGAGACACGGGTTCAAGTCCCACCTGCTCCAGAGTTGTATAATAACATCTTTGATTTCAGCCAGCATTCCTTGGAGACCAGTAAAGTTATCATAGTAGATGTCTTCTTAAATGGTTGAAATCCTTCCTAAAAACATGCTCTTCTGCTCATAAATGAAGTCTTCTGGTTCTGAATGATATATGTATGTTCTGCAAATATAATTGTATTTAGAATGGACTAATCTCTTTAACATAAGAATGGTTCAGGTGCTCCAGCAAAGGGGAGAGGTGTTCAGTTGACATGATGCCACTTTACAACACTGGACTTAGCAAATGCTAAGAGATAACGCAGAAAGTGTTCACTATTCAGGGTGGAGGATGGGTAGAAGTGGGATATTCAATGGGAAGGGGGTATGTTGGGGACTTCATGCTGCACAAGTAGGACAGGATGCAGGATGGATAACACGATGGTTCTATCAATGATGATCTTTATGTCTGTAGGAGCGTTACCCCGTGACCAGGGACAAAGACTTAGGAGGCCGGCAGGACTCAGGCAAGTGGCAGACTTTTGTTCAAGCAACAACCGGTTAATGCAGGAAGAGGCCAATCATCTTCCCAGAATCTGCCTTGACTTGAGAATGCATTTGTTCTTTTAAATCTATAGCTCAGATCGGAAGAGAGATCAATGACACACTCTGATTTTTACAGTGAAATACAGCATTTTTATACATTTGTGTTACAATAATCACATACAGCATGGTCACTGTGTCCTTCCCCCTTATTCCATACACCCAATCCTGTGAAACACCTAATCATTCCTATGGACAGCCTCAAGTTCCCATGATCTCATTGTGTTTAACAGGCATTGTAATCTCCAGGCCTTGGGATCTTTCTATGCATCCTATTAATTTGCATTCCAAAGTTACTAGTTATTCTCCTTCTGGTCTGTCCCAGACTTGCTTATGTCTAAGGACTACTTGAATTCTGTTATCCATTGCATTCCATGTGCTATCTCTTTCAAATTCTGTTATTCCTCTCATATTTTCCACTGTCCAAATAAATACAAAAGACAGTTGGTTTTAACTAACTGCTATAAGATTCGTAGTATTAATTTCCCATTATAAATGTAGTTGTATTTTTTAACAAGTAATTTGCAAACAATCTATTTCATTTAGGATGTGCCAGGCATTTTTTTTAGAGATAAGGAAAGCATTTCCTGAGACTAATTAATTTTCACATCTAGGTTTAAATATTTTTCCCCATAATGCTTCTATTCTACTTTGTTTATACATGTATCTGTACTTATATTGAAATCTAGCTTTATGATTATCTGAAGCATTTCTAACTAGAAACTATTTCTTAATATTGTGAATAACTTCAAAGAAACAACTGATTACTACAAAAGAACTTTAGCTGTTGTTTTCACAGCTGCTCAATGAGTTAGGCTGGCTTGTTCATGGATTTACACCGCTTGTTCTAACTGGTGCTGTTTACTTAATGAGACAACATCCTTTCATGAATCAGGCTGGAATCAATCACTTGTTTATCCTTAGATATCCTCTTATCAAACTGTCTTGGATGGTTACTTGTAGGGCCTCCCATTCACCTTTGAGTAGCCATGTTCAAAGGTACCATGATGTTTCACTTAAATGCTGGAGCAGGCTGTTTTACTTTACTTGTCTCTTGTCAGCCATTTTGTGTTTTTCAAACATGGGCCGCCCCTGCAATGCCTTAAAAATACTTTGAACGTTCCTTTAATTTTCCACCTGGCCCCTGTAACTTAAATCAGTAGTTGTAACTTTGATTTTCAACCAAGAATTTTATAAGGCAGTGTAGTGATATTCAGTTGTATTAAACTGGAATTGATTGGATGTCCATCGATATAGATGACCTCTGACATGTGTGATTCGGATGGGTCACCTATTCCCTTAGGATGGGCTGTGGTATTTTCTGATAAAGAAGATATTTAATCATTTAAGAATACACATTCTAAGAAAGTAGGCCTTGGGATTCAGGACATTTTCGAACAGTGGTTGGTGGAGCGTGTTGACATCTTGGCAGATGTAACTAACATTTTACTATTGTTTAAGGATTGTTTCTGGTTTTTGTCCATTTTTTAAAAAAATGTGGTACTTACTTGGAAAAGAATGGCATTCGTGTGATCGAGTTGGATATTGCAGCAGTTTATGTGCTCCACACTTTGGACAGTGACTCCCAGCTTCAAAAGATTTGAATACTTTGTCTTAGTTTTCCATGTGATTATTTGGAATATTTGTACTTTAGAAAGTTGATTGGTATGAAGGTCTTATGAAGTAAATTTGTCCATAAGTTCCCAGACTTTTCTGTGTGTTCTTAAATTTCAGGTTCTATAGAATTTTACAGTACAAAAGGAGGCCATTCAACCATTATGTCTGTACTGGTTCCTGAAAGAATTACCTGGCTCACCCCATTCTTCAGCCTTATTGGTGTAGCTTTCTGAATTCAACACTTTCAAATATGTAACAATTTCTCTTTTGAAACGATCTATGGAATCTGCCTCTGCTACTCTCCCAGGCAACACGTTCCAAATCGTAACAAAACTGAGTAAATAAATTTCTCCTCATGTCACTCCCAGATCTCTTGCTGACAATCTTGAAACTGTGACCCCAAGTTACTGACATACCAACTAGTGGAAATAGAATATCTTTCTTTACCTTGTCAAAATTGTTCATAATTTTAAACACCAAAATAAGGTCACCTCTTAATCTTCACTACTCCAAGGACAATAAGCCCAATTCCTCTAATCTTTCCTTGTACCTAAAATCCTCATTCCCAATATCATTCTAGTAAATCCCCTTTGTACTCTCTTCAGGGCTTTGACATTTTTCCTTAAATAAGATGCCCAGAACTGAACACAATCATCCAAATATGGTCTTAACATTGATTTGTAGAGGTGTAGCATCACTTCTTTACTTTTATACTCAATGCCTCTATTTATAAATCCAAGGATCTAAGAAGCTTTTTTAACAACATGCCTGGCCACTTTCTGACAATTATGAATGTGAAACCTGAGATCCCACTCCTCCTGGTACTCCCATTAAAATTGTAACACTGACCCTGTTTGTCTCTCTGCTTCTTCTACCAAAATGCATTAGCTCATAATTGAACACAATCTAGACAGCCTTCTCCTGGTGTGAGATCTTTCTTCAGTTGTAAAAGATTTGGAAAAGGTGAATCAAAAATTCTGTTGAAAATTACATCTTTCATTAGACTGGTTGCAATGCTCGATATTGACAAGATTTGGGAAATAAAAATCACTGAAGCTGGCAATGTGCCCTCCTAGAAACTGAGGGAGATAACACAGTGTGGAGCTGGAGGAACACAGCAGGCCAGGCAGCATCAGAGGAGCAGGAAAGCTGACATTTCTGGAGAAATCATTTCTGAAGAAGGGTCCTGACCTGAAACATCAGCTTTCCTGCT
>NC_063349.1:28045902-28110797 GCF_021869965.1 Rhincodon typus | reverse complement strand
CATTTCTGAAGAAGGGTCCTGACCTGAAACATCAGCTTTCCTGCTCCTCTGATGCTGCCTGGTCTGCTGTGTTCCTCCAGCTCCACACTGTGTTATCTCTGACTCCAGTATCTGCAGTTCTTACTATCTCCTAGAAATTGTATTCGTTTATTGAAATTTTCTCCTTCCAAATTACTATTGGTTCTTAAAGGAAAATAATTCTGAAAGCTTTTAAAATATCAAATCTAATAGCATTTTCTTTAACATTTTGTTTGTTGTAAACATGGTCTACTAATAATCTCATTGAATAGAGCAATGTGTCCTTTTGCTCTGCTTGTGACTTTTGGTATAAACCTGAGCCAAAAAAAATCCAGAAGACTGGAAATTGGCTAATGTAGTGCCATTACTTAAGAAAGGCTGTAAAGAAAAGCCAAGGAACTATCTACTGATGAGCCTTGTGTCAGTGGTTTGTAAGGTGTTGGAGGGGATTCTGAAGGACAGGATTTGCATGCATTTGGAAAGGCAAGGACGGATTAGGGATAGTCAACATGGGTTTGTGCATGGGAAGTCGTGTCTCACTAACTTGATTGAGTTTTTTGAAGAGGTGACAAAAAAGATTGAACGCAGAGCAGTAGACGTTGTCTATATGGGCTATAGCAAAAAGTTCAACAAGGCTCCGCATGGTAGACTAGTTAGTAAGGTTAAATCACATGGGATCCCGTGGAGCTAGCCAATTGGATACAAAATTGGCTTGAAAGTAGGAGACAGATAATGGTGGTAGAAGGTTGCTTTTTGGACTGGATGCCTGTGACCAGCGGTGTGCCACATGGATCGATGCTGTATCCACTGCTTTTTGTCATTTATGTAAATGATTTTAATGTTAATGTTAGAAGGTATGGTTAGTAAGTTTGCAGATGATACCAAAATATGTGTAGTGGACAGTGAAGAAGATGGGCAGTGGAGTGGCAGATGGAGTTTAATTTAGACAAAGCATTTTGGCAAAGCAAACCAGAGCAGGACTTATACAGTTAATGGTAGGGCTGTGGGGAGTGTTGCCGAACAAAGAGACCTAGGAGTGCAGATGCATAGTTCCTTGAAAGTGGAGTTGTAGGTAGACAGGGTGGTGAAGAAGGCATTTGGCATGCTTGCCTTCATTAGTCAGACTATTGGACGTAGGAGTTGGGATGTCATGTTGCAGCTGTACAAAGCATTGGTGAGGCCACTTTTAGAATACTGTGTATGATTCTGGTCGCCCTTCTACAGGAAAGGTTGTGTTGAAGTTGAAATATCTGGAATTAAGAATCTAACGAAGAACGTGAATCCATTATTGATAGAAAACCCCATCTGGTTCACTAATGTCCTTTAGGGAAGGAAACTGCCATCCTTACCTGGTCTGGCTTATATGTGACTCCTTTGCACATCCTACCCACTCATTGCTGCTACTAACAAACCTTTGAGGCACTTTCAACTCCCTCAATCCCACCCTTTGTCTCTTTCCAAGAGAAACTGTTTTATATTAGCCCAGAAAGGGCAATGATGGGTGGCAAGGTGGACTCTTTAAACTGTATGAGTAGAAAATCGTTGAATTAGTGGCAATCGATTGAGATTGCTTATGTATGGTTGCCAAGATCAACAACTCCCAGCAATCAAGTACGATTCATTGTTTGAAACAAAAAAATGATGGAAAAGCTCAGCAGGTCTGTCAGTACCTGTGGAGAGAAAGGAGAGTTAACATTTTAGGTCCAGTGACCCTTATTCAGAAATTCAGCATTTCATGCTTCTGGGCTTGCTGACACCTTTGAATCTCAAATCATCTGTACTGCCTTTGAAAAACAGCAACAGTGATGACAGCTTCTGTTGTTGCTGAATTTGTTTAGGATGGGTGCAATGAAGCTATGCCAAGAATGTCAGAAAAATAAACACCTCATCAGTGAAGTGATTCCTGCCAAATCTCTTATGAACCTTTCACATACACTGTGATACAACGTGACACAGAGGCCTCCTAAAATGAACCTTGTGAAATGCTTCGACATAGACCTCTAAAATATTACACCTTATATAGGTCTATGCATCACAAACCCTGTTACACAAATGCTTTAGTATATTGTAAATGCTCCACAGACACATCAGCCACAAACTGCAACAGTGAATATAACAGCTCATTGTTTCAAGTACTTACAGTTCTCCTTGAGAGGATATCAACTCTTTGTGCAGCTGTAAGACGTTTGGAATTTTCTTTTGTAATTTCTGATCAACCTCTTCGGTGACATTATCACCTGCTCCAGAGGTGTGTAATACCTGAACCCAGGCCTCCTAGCTCGGAGGCAGGGACAGTGCTTCACAAAAGCCCTTTGAGATGATTAGGATCTCAGAGAGGTATTTTTAGTTAACCTGTCCAGTTCCATTAAGACACACACTGCTGGAACAGGTAGGACTTGAACCTAGGACTTCTAGTCTCAGAGGGAAGGACACTAGCACTGAACCACAGGAACGCCTTAAAGGTAAGGTTACTATAGTTCTACTGAACCATAAGGCTGCACTCTAATAAGAGAGGGAGAGAGACAGCCGGTGGTGGTTTAACCTGGAGGTCACCATCTCACAGGTGAGGGGAAGAGATTGAGAAGAAAGTCATTCATGATAATCTCAGCTGGTATGAGATTTGAACCCACACTGTTGGTGTTACTGTGCATTGCCCACCAGCCATCCACCCAACTGAGCTAACTGACTACTGTTGGTCAATGGATGAGCTGTTCATACAGAATAATTTAATGGCAGATGTATTTCATTCCTGATTCTAAGGATAAATGATGAATACATTTGTCTCTTGAAGGGCCTCAACAATCACAGGTGTATCTGACCCCATAGAGGGAACTCAACAAACTAACTCCAGCCATTTTGACACTTACGCTCGGTTCGCAACAAACAACTGCACCTCCCAGTCGCGAACCATTTCAACTCCCCCTCCCATTCCTCAGACGACATGTCCATCCTGGGCCTCCTGCAGTGCCACAACGATGCCACCCATTGCAGGTTGCAGGAACAGCAACTCATATTCCGCTTGGGAACCCTGCAGCCCAATGGTATCAATGTGGATTTCACAAGCTTCAAAATCTCCCCTCCCCCTACCGCATCCCAAAACCAGTTCAGCTCGTCCCCGCCTCCCTAACCTGCTCTTCCTCCCACCTATCCCCTCCTCCCACCTCAAGCCCCACCCCCATCTCCTACCTACTAACCTCATCCCGCCCCCCCTTGACCTGTCCCTCCTCCCTGGACTGACCTATCCCCTCCCTAACTCCCCACCTACACTCACCTTTACTGGCTCCATCCCTGCCTCTTCGACCTGTCTGTTTCCTCTCCACCTATCCTCTCCTCTATCCATCTTCTATCCACCTCCCCCTCTCTCCCTATTTATTTCAGAACCCCCTTCCCCTCCCCCATTTCTGATGAAGGGTCTAGGCCCGAAACGTCAGCCTTTCTGCTCCTATGATGCTGCTTGACCTGCTGTGTTCATCCAGCTCTGCACCTTGTTGTTGGAAAAACCCATCTAGTTTACAAACATCCTTTAGGGAAGGAAACTGCCATCCTCACCTGGCCTGGCCTCCATGTGACTCCAGACACACAGCAATGTGGTTGACACTTACCTGGACAGTTGGGACTTGAACCAGGCATTCTGGTTCAGAGGTGGGGACATTGCCATTGCACCACAAGAGCTGCTCAGACCATGATTCCAATTATTTAATAATTTATTAGGGAGTCCCTTGGCCAGTTGTGCACACCATAAGCTCCACCCACTCAAAATCGCCCTCTTCCTACTTTGATTAATCGTAAGTTTGGAGCTACTGTGTCTGGAAGAACACCTGTGAACAATGGTATCCGCTACTTTTTAAACCTGCCATGCACCTTTGTCCCTCCCCATCACCCAGCAACTCCCCCTATAACATTTGATCCATCCAACAAACTTTCCTCCCCGTCCCCTTGTTACTGTTGATCCTAACACAATCACCCTTCATATTCTTCCTCCACCTTCCCCCTACAGTGAGCTGTGAGCATCTACATGCTCACTTTAACATTGAACTTTCCTGTCATCTGCGTCACTTCTGTTCTTTTCTATCCCCTTGTAAGGCAATCGATCATCACCCTGGACTGCATTTCACTCTTATCTCACAGCGATTGCCCCCGTTCATCTTTTACAATATTATTTGATTATCTATGCATTAATATGTAATCTTGATTAATTAACCAACTACTAAAAACTGATTGTGTAAATTTAATTTGAGAAATCCCTTGTGTTCCTCTAGACTAATTTGTGCATAATATCTTTTAACTAAAAACTTCTGTCTTTGAATTAAACCCTGGCATGTGTTCAACAAGCTGCAGGTAGCACCAACAACATCCACACAGATGGTGTCCATCTGTTGGGATCAAACGTTGTTACATTAACAATGTGCAGTTGTTGCGATTTCTTTAAAACAAACTTCAGAAATAAACAGCTGAGCCTAATTTGATCACTGGAAATCTTTAACTGCTGATAAATGGACCAAATTCACTCAGTTTTTTGGTCAGTCAATCAGACCTGTTAAACCATAGGCTCAAATTTCATCCCTGCACATATCTAATCAGAACAAATAATTACAGTTCTCGCATAAGTGATTTTTAAGAAGCTAATCAAATTACGTTTCTCTCTGAGCTGTGGCTAATCACAGCCCATGTATTTCACATACAGTGAGTAATGTGTCCATTTTTGACAATGATCATAAAGTCCTTTCAAAGAGATGCATTTCACATGAAATTAAATCGGAAAGAGGAGTCCAGACAAGTGACAACATTAAAAATTAAAGCCAAGTGAAACAGGAACAAAGTCAAAAAGTACTTCTTCACACTGACAATGTGGGTCTTCCTTCTCTGAAAATATGTTGTATCTAGACCTATTGAAATTTTTAATAAATTTTTTGGGCGTAAAGGTCTTAAGGGCTTCAGAACCAATGGCAGAGTTGGAAACAGATCAACTGTGATCTGAGTGAATAGGTGGCAATGTTGAGGGGGCTGAATGGCTTATGTTCATTTTTTTTAATTCAGTCATGGCCTGCCAGCATTAATTGCCCATCCCTAATTGCCCAGAAGACAGTTAAGAGGCATCCACATTGCTATTGGTCTGGAGTCACATGTAGTCTAGACAAGGTAAGGCCTTCTCTAAAAGGCGTTAGTGAACAAGAGAGGGTTTTCCCGACAATCAAGAATGAATTCATAGTGTTCAAACACCTTAATTCAATAAAAAAAAAGGTCTGGAATTCAAACTCCACCATTATGCCATGGCCAGACTCAAACTCAGGTCACCACAACATTATCTTGGTCTCTACATTAATAGTCCAGCAATAATACCACTAGGCTATCACCTTTCCACCATCTAGTCTCATTAAAGAGCTTTGCCTTTTAAGGAAGTATATTTGTGTCACAAGGATATCTGTCATGAATACTCCAGGATCCTTTCTCTGGAAAACAGAGGCAGGAGCTCTAACTGGATACAAAACTATTGATACAATTTACTTTATAAAGATTTCAGTAAGATTTGGAAATAGATTTTAATGTGCTTAAAGTGCTCAAGTTAGAGAAAATAATCACTGGCCACATCACATCTTCTGCATATGCAGACAGCTATTCTGCTGAAAATTGAGAAGAAATTTTGAAAAATCTGGCTCATGTTCAAAAGTCTGTTAATTTATTCTGAAACCAGATGGTAAAGTAGGAAACCAGACCCTAACCTATTACTTAGTGCTAGAATATGACATTACAGATGACTGTTTCCTACCTAAACAACACCCAGTAGTTCTTTTTGCCTTAAATGCACTCATGATAATTAATCAGTGTCCTTCACCTATTCATTCTTAACGTTGATCATACAATTAACATACAATTAATTGAGTCAAGGTCACATTTGATTCTGTTTGTGATCATTTCATGTAAGGTTAGATTTTGGAACCAATTTGTAATAGCCTTCTGGAAAAATCTAGATCAGAAATCACCTGCCCATTCTCTTTTAAAAAAAACTGTTCTGCTGTTGCAAGAACCTTTTAAAGACCTCTTTACAGAAAAGAAATATTTTGAAAATGGCTTTGTATAATTGCAGGTGTTTTAAAAATCAAGCACATGTACTTTAAAAGAAGAGGGTTCTTGTGTAGCATTGGTAGTAACCCCACCTCTGGGTCAGAAGGGCCGAACTCAAATCCCACTGATCCAGAGATGTGTAATAAGAATTGATTTAAAATATCTAAAGAAAAGTTCAGAATCTGCTGACTAAAACATGCTTAGTGTTTTAGATCTAGCATCAAACGATTGCCCATAGAATAAAATTATGAGAAGTAAAATGTGATGTGACCACTGATGTATTCCGTTTTCCGATATTTTCAAAGTTTTAACAATTTAAACGCATTAAAATGCAATGCCAAATCTCATTTATTTTATGTCTTTAAGACTGGAAATGGAGCCAAGAAGTTAATTATTACAAGTAGATAATAAGCAATTGCAAATAAATGATTTAAAGGCAAAGTTTCATTTAGGTTAAAGTCAAGCTTTATTGGATATTAATCTGGGGAGGGTGAGAGAAATAGAAACTATTTTAAGTGTTATGAGCACTTGAAACTGATTACGTAACATGGATTCACTGACCTTACTTTGCATGAAATCAATGTTAGATTAATATTAAAAAATCTTTTTTTCCATCTTCTGTTCACACTCTACAATGCTGCCACAGGTAGTTATAATTAACTTTAGGAGATGAGTGGAAAGTCTCATTGTGAACATCCTGCCAGTTTTCTTACAATTCCTGTGGAGAAGTATTAAACTTTTATTGGTAGGTTTCTCTAATGCTCAGTTAATGCTGTAGTATTACAATCATAAGTTACATAAGATTTCCATGTTTTAGTATTGTGCTTTAATTTAGGGGGGAAGTGAAAGGGATCATATGTCAAACTCTGCAGTCTGCCTGACAGTGAGCTTGGGTAGTATGCTGGTTTGAACTTGAAGAGGGCCCAGATTGCTTTAATGGGGGAAAAAAAAATGCAAGGAGTTTACACCTGAAGACGATAGCGACAGCCTGCGTACTAATAGTAAGACCATAAGGTGTGGAAGCTGGAGCAAGCCATTCGGCCCATCGAGTCTGGTCTGCCATTTAACAAGATCATGGTTGATCTCAACTCAACATTCCTGCTGTACCTCCATATCATTTGATTCCCTTGCTTGTCTATCTCAGCATTCAATACACTTAACGGCCCACAGAATTCCACAGATTTCCTATCCTCTGAGGGAAGAAATTCATCCTTGTCTCTGTCTTAAAAGGGTGGCCCCTATTTCTGAGATTATGATATCTGATCCTAGACTCTCCCACAAAGGGGAAACAACCATTTTGCTTCTACTCTGTCAAGCTCCCTAAATAATCATATATGTTTCAATAAGATCTCCTCTTTCTCTTTTTCTGTACTAACGTGTATACAGGTCCAACACATTAAACCTGTCCTTACATGAAAATCCCTGTTTACCTGGAATCAACTTAGTGACCCATCTCTCGACTGCTTCCAATGCCAATATATCAGTTCTTCGATAAGGGGACTAAAACTTCTCTCATATTCAGGCGTTGTCTGACGAGTACTTTATAGATGTTTTGGAAAAACCTCCTAATCTTTATATTCCATTCCTTTTGAAATAAAGGCCAACAGTCCATTGGCCTTCCCTGTTACAGACTGAACTCAGATGCTTGCTTTTAGTGACTCATGTACAAAAACCCCTAAATCCCTCTGTGCTACAGCTTTCTGCAGCCTTTCTTCATTTAAATAATATTCATCTCTTCTATTCTTCCTGCCAAAGGGTAAAACATCACATTTCCTCACAATATATTCCATCTGTCAAGTTCTTGCCCAATCACATAACCTGTCTTTGTATTATCCTCAGCACTTGCCTTCCCACGTACTTTTGTATAAGTAGATAGGCTGTGAGTCTATAACATCCCAGAAAAATGTTGAGAATTTTGGGTTATTTTCATAGAATCCCAGTGCAGATAGAGGCCATTCAACCCAGCCTGCTTATCTCTGGACACTACGGCAATTTTAGAATGGCCAATTCAACTAACCTGTAAATCTTTGGGGAGGAAACTGCAGCACCCAGAGGGGACCCACACAGACGCAGGGTGAATGTGCAAACTCCACACAGACAGTCACACAAGGATGGAACCAAACCCAGATCCCTGCCACTGTGAGGCAGCAGTGCTAACCACTGAGTCACCGTGGTAAAGTTCATTTTATTTCCAAGATAAACGGCAGTTGGGTTCTCAAGGATAGCTAATTAGTATATCCACCTGATCCAAGGCCAATTTGATTCATATTGCCAGGAAGGTGGACTTTGAGAAGGAAAAGGTGATGAAAATTCATGCACAAGATTAGTCTGCCATGTTCAGGAGATGGAGAGCAGCAACCCACTATGGTTCACCACCAGAATGTGGACTAGAATCTGTGCTTGGGCTGAAAAGGCCAAATTCATGATGAGTTAAATCGAACGCTGTAAGATTCACCTACTTGGGGTTGAGGAAGAAACTCCAGGGGAGAAAAAAACTCACTGGGAAAGACAGTTCTGAGATGAAGAGTCCTCAGACAAAGGAAGGGAATTAAGACTCACTTTGGATTGACACCAGGTGAATTAAGTTCTCACTTAAAGGACAATATAAAGTGCATCTTTGAAATGAGTTTCCAGTTGTGTGAGAAAGAAAAAGGTGAATGTTCGTTTTGTGTTTTTAAAGTAGGTGTTATCTACAAAGATGGTGTTTAGACAAAAGTGCTTCTAGTCTTTTATTCTTATTGTGAATGTCTTAAAACATGAAATCTTGTCAGGTGATCCTTTTCAGCTTTCAACTGAAAGCATAAATTAAAAATTTCAGTGGGTGCCCTCATTCTAGCTGTCTTCAATCTCTGTGCGATCTTTGGCATGGCTACCTATACTACGCTCATAGAAACATAGAAACATAGAAAATAGGAGCAGTAGACCATTCAGTCCTTCATTATGATTATGGCTGATCGTACAACTTAATAGCCACTTCCTGATTTTCTCCCACATCCCATTATCTGTTTAGCCCCAAGTACTAGATCCAACTCCTTCATGAAATCATACAATGTTTTGGCTTTGACTGCTTTCTATGCAAGTGAATTCCCAGGCTCACCACTCTCTGGATGAAGATATTGCTCCTTTTCTCAGTTCTAAATGGTTTACCCTATAACCTTGGATTGTGAGCCCAGTTCTGGACTCTCCTGCCATTGGAAACATCCTTCCTGCATCTACCTTTTCTAGTCCTTTTAAAATTTAAGTTTCAAAGTAGTGCAATTCAGTCAGTCTCATTCCTTCTGTTCTTTTCCATTTACTTTGCTATTTAAAACCCTCAAGTCCCTAAATAATTTTCTTTTGAGATCATTGATAGTCTCTACTTTCTACACTATTGTAGGCTGTAAGTTACATGTCATTATCATTCGTGACCTAAAAAAAAATCCTTTCCTTACATTTCCCCTTGCCCAAAACCTTAAACTTGACTTTGTATCACCGGTTAATGGCAGTATATTTCCATTGTTCACCTTGCTTAAGCCTGACCTAATCTTGTACAGCCAGCTCAAATCTTTCCTCAACCAGTTTTGCTCCAAAGAGAAGAACTGCAACTTCTCTGAACTAGCCTTGGAACTAAAATACTTCATTTCCAGAAAACATTCTGGTGAATTTTCTGTTTGAATGACTCTTGTATCTTTCCTAAAATGTGTGAGCAAAACTGCATGCAGTGCTCTAGTTGTGGACTAAGCAGAACTTAATGAATATTCAGCCTAACGTCCCTGCTTCTGTACTCAATATGTTTTGCTTATGAAGCCCAAAATCCCATATGCTTCATGAATGATTCTCTCATCATGTCCTAACACCTACAAAGTTCTAAGTACTTGAACCCACTATCATCCTTTAGCTCTGTGCCTTTAAATTTTCATTAGTTCTCCCCATTCCTTCTACCAAAATAGATCATGTCACATTTCTCTGAATTAAATCCCTTCTGTCACATGTTTTTTTCATTCTGCTATCTATCCATATCCTGTAGCAACTGATAGACATGTCTTCACAGACTGCTACAGCTTCAAAATTGGTATCCAAATTGGAATTCAAATTTTACTTTGTATTCCAATATCCAAGTCAATTATATATATCCAATTCTAAAGGTGGTCAAAGAAAGAACCTATGTCCGTTCTACATAACGAACTCTATAATGTCACCACCATTGCGTTTAGACTTGACTATTCAAACATTTTCCTACCTAGCTTCTGATCTTTCACAAATTCTAAATTCATTCAAAATTCTGGCTTCACGTATCTTATCCCACCTATCAATCAGCCATATTCTCACTGCGCTACAATATCTCCAATTTCCCTAACACCTCACATTAAAAATTGTCATTCTTGTGCTTAAGTCCCTTTATGAATTCCCTCCCTCTGTCTCTGATCTGCTTGAGCCCCATAATCTATTCTTTATGTTCACTTGATTCAAGAATCTTGTTTATTCCCTCACTCTGTTCTCTCCACATTAGTAGCTATGCCAACTCTGTTCTATATTTCTCTTGCAAAACCCCATTGTCTTTCTAACTCTGTCTCTTTCACAAATGTTGATTAAATATTAACTTTTTGACTAAATATTTCATTACCTCTTTAAAATTTCCTCCAACATCCTTTTTCCAAATTATGTCTGTGAATTTCCTTGAGATATTTTACAGCATTAACAGGACTATATAAATTGTTGCAGTCAACTCAAAAGACTCTGACACTAGCGTGATGATGCCAGGCTTGGAACTAGGGGCTGGGAAACCATTTTTTCTCAAATACATGCTTTCCAGAGTTGGATCATGACTAGGTTTAACTGCTTGCTCCTTGGGGGCTGACAGCAATTAATATTGTTAAAATCCTCATTGGGCTAATTTTACAGGGTCATTGGCATTTCCCCACCAGCAGAATGGCTCCCTGTTGAGGGAAGAACCTGATGGCTCAATGGAGATGATTTTTTTATGGTGTTGGGTCAGGGGGAACCATTGGAGGTTTCATTCTCCAATGATGGGGACATAGCCAAGAAACTCATAGTTCAACTGACAGCATCTTCATAGCCTGTAGTGGCTGACGCTGAAGTAATAGATGACAATTCTAACCATTGGTTATTGATGGATACGAGTAGATCCAGCAGCTAACTCTTCATTTATACTTCAATTTAACATTATTTCTGGAAATATTCCTCAGCGGATCTGAAATATAACAAATACAGATCAGAGCTAAAGCTTAAATCTTAATCTTGCTTCCTGGGAAATATTTACAGTTTTCCATGGTCAAAAATCATATGACACCAGGTTATAGTTCAGCAGGTTTACTTGAAGACAAAAGCTTTCGGAGTCTCACTCCTTCTTCAGGTATCAGTGAGAGAGGCGGCATCGGACACAGAATTTATAAGCAAAAGATCAAAGGGTCATAAAGCTGATGCAGTGTTGAACAAACCAAATATGGCTGTTAAATCTTTAATCAGTTAGAAAGGATTAATATGCAAATTCCTGAATTTCTTTCACGTCAGTGCCCCGAGATAACGAAAGGTTTTATCAGTTCACTTTCTAACTGATTAAAGATTTAACAGCCATTTTAGGTTTGTTCAACACTGCATCAGTACTATGACCCTTTGATCTTTTGCCTATAAATTCTGTGTCCAATGCCACTTCTCTCACTGACACCTGAAGAAGGAGTGAGACTCCAAAAGCTTGGTGTCTTCAAATAAACCTGCTGAACTCTAACCTGGTATCGTGTGATTTTTGACCTTGTTCACCCCAGTCCAACAACAGCACCTCCACATGATGGCTACCAGTTTTCCATGTAATTCATTGGCTTTTTTGTGAAAATTTTTAAAACTAATCAATCTCCCATGGTATTGCTGTGAGTAAGTTGGAGAATGTGTCATTTTATAATAATAGATTGTGTTTCCACTAGCTTCTGAGGAAGTCAAATTCTATTTGTACTAAATGATGTATTGGGATTTTATTCATGCTTTGGGGATCAATTTTCATGATTTGCCCATTATTCTGTGTAACCTGTAACTGAGTAGATTGTATTTTGCATAGTTTGTCTTACGTTTGTAACAGATTATGATTGAATACAATGCGGATACTGGGAATGGTCACTAATTGGAGCAAGATATGTGATACTTAGTGATACTAAGAAGTGAGACTTGGAATTATATTGTCCCTGTCATCGCTGGTTGTGAGAAGCTTGAATTTGAGTGATGAACTCTTGAGGAGGATATAAGGCTGCAGGAATCTTCTGGCCATCAGACTGCTTGGAGGACCTTTTGGTGATCCAAAGAGTGGTGGTAAGGGAATTAAAATGAAAGAAGACTACGCTGAATTTGGACAGACTGATGAGGACAAACTTCAGCAAATGCAGTTTTTGGTCAAGAGGAGGTTAGAGGAGCACAGCAAGAGGCCATAAGGGGAAGGAAGCCCTGCACAAAACATTGGCTTTCATAGCCAGGAATCAGCAGATGGCTTTGGATATCCATGCTGTGGTACATAACAATCTGATGTCTCATGGCTCCCATGACTGTCCTCTATCTACAGCCATCAAGGCCATTGAGGTGTTGAATTTTTATGTGTTCAGATTATTTCAGGCAGAGCTGAATGGCTACTCATCATGCCATCAGGCAGGACATGAATACCTGCTCCCAGGAGGCTGATGGGCCAATGCAGGCACAGAGGGCTCTGAGATTTTCAACCATCAATTGATTTTCTCAGGTCTAAAGGTGGTCATTGATTGCATCCAGGAAATGATCAAGGTACTGACAGAAACTGTTGCCAATTGATGAATAGATGGACAGTTTAGAGATGATGGGGCTGTTCTCCTTGAAGACAGAGGCGATTAGGAGACCTGATAGAAGTTTCAAAATTATGAGGTGGCTTGATAGAATAGATATGGATAAATTATCCCTGTTGGTAAAATGATCAAGAACAATAGGGCACAGACTTAAAAAGATTTGCAAAAAAAGCAAAGGCGAGTTGAGAAGAAAAGATTTTACGCACAATAAGTGGTGTGAGTCTGGAATATACTGCCTGGATATATGGTGGAAGGCTGGTTCAATTCAATCATTCAAGTGGGCATTGGATGATTATTTAAACATAGATACAATGTGCACCAGTATGGGGAAGGCAGAAGAATGGCACTAAGTCACAATGCTTATTTGGAATTCTGGTGTAAACACGATGGGCTGAATGGTTTCCTTCTGCATTGTTACATTCCTGTGATTTTGGGATCACAGGGAGTGAATTTTGCAGGTCTGTGCTCACTTCCTTGGAGGTTGTCATGTTCCTTCATCATGCAAGAAACCCACATTCAGCAGAGCTTCCAGCCAAACTCCTGTCCTTGTGGATGGCTGCAAGGAGAAGAGTTATCCCCTGACGAGGTGCCTTTTGACAGTCATCCAGAACCCAGACCATTTAACAGGAGGCATTCAGGAGAAAAGGGGTGTTTTGAGGGAACCAACATGTACAGCATCTGTAAGGTTTGAGATGCCCGATATATTTGTCAAAATATAAAACTATGCCCTTGTAACAGACAGTGTGTAAATTATTCTTCTTATAGTGTGCCTCCCCACTCTCATCAATGCTGTGCATATTGTTTTCTCAAGTGCTGCTCCCCAAGTGCTCCACACTGTTTCACACTGATCCTACACTTGTCCCTTTCTCTTTTCAAATACACAAGAATTGCAATCCAGCTGGGAAGATTGGGACAGAGGAGAAAGACAGTAATTCAACAGAAACACCGTTTGCTCTCTGATTCGTAGCTACTACTTCAGTTGCTGATACTGTGCATACTTTAGTTGATAGCTTAGAAGCGAGATTTGCATGCTAGGGGACACCAGGCATGTGTAGCATGTGCCAGGACAAAGACAAGGGTACTGAGGGTTTTGTGAAAACACAGTGTGGAACTGGAGTAACACAGGGAAATGGGTCCTGACCCCATTTCTGAAGAAGGGTCCCGACCTGAAACATCAGCTTTCCTGCTCCTCTGATGCTGCTTGGCCTGCTATGTTCCTCCAGCTTCACCCTGTGTTATCTCTGACTCCAGCATTGGCAGTTCTTACTATCTCTACTGAGGGTTTTGTGCTTGGTGTAGCACTGTAGCAAGTGTCTTAGTTAATGGATTAAATTTAAATTAAGCGAGTCCACTGTGATTTCGCAGGAATTTTCTACGGAGAAGGAACAGCCGCCATAGCTGTTTCCTCAGTAAAAAAGATGCAACATGTGGACATATTCCTTTTGTCACAAAGCACAGTGTGTAAATAAATGTAGCTTCTAGCATGTGTAAGTGAATCACATGGTTAGACAAAATGATATCCTTACATTGATTTCTGGTGTCATTTTTAGCACAGTCAGGATTATTTAGAAAATGTTTTCCAATAGCTGAATCACATCTAATATTGGATGCTTGGAGCTAAGTTTTACAAGCATTGGCTTTTTGAGTACATTTGGCATGCTCTTCACTGCAGACAGTCAAAAGTATGTATTGTCTGAAATATTCTGTTAGCCATTGAAATGTACGCCATACATAGCTGTCATCACACACTGACATTGAAACACAATATCCACTACTCATGTCTGTGGTTGCTCCAGCCCAATCATCTCATCCCACATTATATTCTGGGCTATCCACTTGCTAGTGTCCTAGGGCCAAGTACTTGCCGTTGCTTCATCAATGGCCTTCCTTCCAATGAAAGGTCAGAAATGAGGATCTCTGCCAATAATTGCACAATGTATTTCTGACTTCTCAGTTACTAAAACAGTTTGTGCTCACAGGTGACAAGACCCAGACATCCCGCCGACTTGGGCTGATAAGTAGCAAGTAACATTTGTGCCATGAAACCTGACCAGAAAATATTGACATCAATTTGTGCTCAATAGCATCATTCACATTCATTTGCGATGCTTCTAATACAGATCAATCAGTCACCATTTGACATTTAATAGCAATCAATGAATTCACTGATCTAAACTGAAATCAAAAAGCATTTGAACTACATCAATCGCAAACGTTGCCTTCAAAGTGATCAGAATCTTTCAAATGAGATGGAATCCACATAGAGTTAAGCTGAAAGGGGAAAAACATGCCCATGGCATCAAAACACTCTGCAGAAGGTTCCACTGACAACTAGAAGCTATCAAGTGGCAAGTGGTAATCATCTTCAATAAGAGAAAATCTAACCATCTCCCCTTAACATTGAATAGGCACCGTGGTGAGGCACCTTACAAAACTTTTCACTGTATTTTTCATGTATAAGTTTGTGACAATGAATTTCTATTCTATTTTTTTCTTCTTGCCTTTTCCTTTTTCCCTTTTCCTTTTCCTTTTCCTAAACCCACTATCAACATCTTGGAAGGTGACCATTTACCAAAAACAGAACTGGACCAGCCAGATACATACCTGTGAAGCTACCCTCATCTTTAATTTTGTATTATCAAGCCAAATACTCTTTGAGGTAGATAACAGTTACTGTTGTGATGTATTCTTACAGACTCACTTTATATGTATAAATCAATTGTAGAAGATCAAAATTCAAATAATTGAGTATTGATATTCTAGTGTCATTGCAGATTCCATTTTAAGTTAAATCTTAACTTTTTTAGTGGTCTCTCATCCTATTGAACGTTTGATTGTGAGCCTAAATTGCATTAGTTTTGATCTCTTTGATGCGCTTGTTTAAAGTTTTTGTAAGGTTCAATGTCCTTCACATTGACATCTAACAATGATTGACTTTTGATAAAATTGACATAATGTTTTTTAGATAGATGTTAATTTTCAAGTTGTAACAAAAAAAAATCTGCTCCTTATTCATTCAACACAGTCATATGCAAATAAGTTTTATGGTACATCCATGTAGATAGAGTCATACAGCATGGAAACAGGCCCATCCGCCCAACTCATCCATGCTGACCAGGTTTCCTAAACTGCATTAGTCCCATTTGCCTGCACATGGCCCATATCGTTCTATACCTTTCCTATCCCGTATACCTGTCCAAAATATCTTTTAAATGTTGTATTTGGACCTGCCTCTGTCACTTCCTCTGGCAGCTCAGATCTAAAATGAATTTGAAAAGTACTTTCAAATGGGCAGTTTGAGCAAAAAAAGGACCTCATATTGAAAACCTTTGAGCTTTTTTAATCTCTGTAAAAACAAAAAGCTGTTATTTTCAAAGATATATTTGATTTAAGAACACATTAATTTTTATAATTTTAACTAAAGCTTCCTTCAAGTTCTGACTTATAAAAATTTGCTGAGTTTTATTAATTGTTGCTGACAGAAAGTGGTGGACACTGCATGCTATTGAGAACATTCCGTAGTGATGAAAGCATGACAGATTCAAGATTTTATTTTGAAATATACAATGATAATGAAGTTCACAACTAATCCGCAATGCCAATGTAACAGTCTAACCAACTAATGCCTTTTGAAGTTAGAAGCAGAACCACATGGAGTGGCACAAAAACGTGTGACTAATATATCAGTCAAGGATCTGAAGGCATATTGGATTTATGATTTTGGATTTAGAGAATATTATATGGGGCAGCCTGCAGATTGAGGAAGCAGCAGATGGCTGGCAGTGGGTAGTGGAATATCAGACAGTAGGAACCTTATGCCTGAGACTGAAAGAGCGATCCCCAGCACTCAGGTAAGGGAATGGGAGGAATTTCAATTAGGGACTTCACAGTGAGGGACTGCAATACAGGATTCTGAACTCAATCTTCCCATTTAAAGAATAATTCTATTGTCTCGCCGACTGAGAAAAAGAATTTGAATTTAGAATCCACAAGAAAACAGAGGGTCCTCAGCATGATTACCAAACCACTAACCTATTTAGGTTAAATTTGTCCCTGAAGTCTCATAAGTCTCTCATTCATACTGGCTAGTCAAAAAGACATTCAATAAGTGTGCAAAAACACAATAAATGTTAAGTAAAACTCAAATGAATGAACAAACTGAATTGCTCACTGAAATGAATGTTTTTGTGGAAGACCTAATTGCAGAATGTTTGATATTATAAACCCCCACTTTTATGGTAGTATATTAAACATATTATTATGGAATCGATACCCATTTGATTATTAGGCTCCTAATTACACCCTACAAATAAGTCCAAAGAATTTTCCCAATAAAATCACATGCAATCATTACTAAACAGCATCTGCTACTACCATTGTATTGATAAAAGGATATATCAACATGCCACATACCAGCTGCTATTTTTATCCTTGCTCTGCAATAGATATTCCTACAAAAGAACTCTAAGCATTGTAAAAACCAGACAGCCACAATTTCATAATGTAATCACAAATTGGTCCCTACACACGGATCATTGTAAATATCCTCCCACCTTACTAAAGATTTTTCTCATTTTCACCATCAAGAAATAACATACATTATACAATTAAAGATTGAATTTCACTCCTGAAGTAAACTTTCCAAAAAGCCAAGAAAAGGCCATTGAATATAGAATGATTCTTCCAGGAATGTTTAATTATTTATTCAATTATTTTTTCACAGGTATTCAATGATTCCCTATTTACTATTGTCAAACAACAAGCTTTTGTGCTTGGGTAACAAAATAAATATCACAGACAAAAATCTAATTATTTTACAGTAGATCTGAATTGAGTTTATTAGCACCTAAGGATTGATGTATTAAGAAATGTGGGGAATTTGGAAAAGACGTATTGCTACATACTCCTTCTTCCTCTTCTCAAATTTGCAATGATAGAATTTTCTCAAGATTAAACATCATGACATGACAGAGGATGGTTTACCTTAAACTCAATTAAGAGGTCCACAATTCAGTAAAAGTGGTCTTATAACTTACCCCACAAAAGAAATTGAAATTTGGGAAGATTTTTTTTTGAGATTGGTGTTATCTTAAATGGTAGCTGTTTCAAAGCTTAAGTCAAATGCAAAGTCTGCTCAACAATTATTTGTTATTGTATTGCAGAGTGCTTTGAACAAAGGGGTTATTTTGGTTATTACATCGTGGATTTTTGTAAAGCAAATTAATCTATCACTTGACAAAAATTCTACATGCGTTACAAATTGCCTGACTATACAACTGGAAGTTTTAAAAGGATTACAGAGAAAGGTGCCCAGACATGTTAATTCCTAGAAAAGGGTTTTTATGAAATTCATTGAAGACTTATTGTGAGAATGTAAATTGGACATTGACCAAAACAAAAGTGAGGAGAATTCTGAAGAAGTGTCCCAACCTGAAACGTGAAATTTCCTGGCCCTCTGATGCTGCTTGGCCTAATATGTTCCTCCAGCTTCACACTGTGTTATCTCCAGAATGCCAGTGCTGTCTATGAAAGATGATAGTTTTTGCATCAGTTGCCCAGAAATATTACCCATATTAGCTTGACAGCTAAGAATAATTTGAAAAAGCAAGCTGTTTAGACACAGACACATTCTGTCTTGTATCCTCCGGACAAAAACATCTCTCCAAGCAGAAGGAAAGTGAGGAAGGGAGAGAGAGAAATTTCAAAACAAGCAGCAAGTCTGCAGTAAAGTAATTGGGCAGCTAAAAGTGCCACGCTTTTAGAACCAAAAACTTGGAATCTTCTCTCTCACCTAAAATCTGCTCCCCTGTCCGAGTCTGTCTTTTATAAGAAAATACCAACAAACAAACTAAAGAAATCACTTGAGCTATTTGATCTAAGTTCAAGTGTTAACGTCTTCACGACAATAACGAGGAACTCGGGCGATAACCCCAATGGTGTACCTTCGGGATTTACTGAGACTCTCTTCTTATTTATTTTTGACTTAATTGTTTATTTTTGCTTATCCATACTTGGTGTCCATAATTTATTGTTAATAACTTTATTTCAGACATCACACCACACCACATCACATCAGTGATGTCATCAAGATGGTGGTGTAGCAGGGTTCCTGTGCTGAGACTTGTCTACCATGACTGCTTTAATTTTCCTTTTCACCTTTCTTTTTTCCCCCCTTCTTTTCTTGTTTTTCTTTAATCTCTTTTCCTTTACTTACCTCTTGTATTGAGCTCAGACAGCATTGGCAACAGTGAGGGATCTCAGAGCAGACCTTGTGGGGGCAGTGAGTGAGGCCAGAATGTCTTGTGTATTTTACAGTGAGAAAAACAATAAAATACAGTGAAAGGTTTTTCCACTGTTGCCATGATCCAGCACCATTTTGAATAGTTTAAGAATAAGAAAAAAAAAACAAAGTTTTTGCTTAAAGAGAGTCAAATCAGTCCTGAGCCAGCTCATCATCAACGATGCTCCTCCAGGCCAGAATACTCAAGGAGAGTAACTCTCACCACATCACTGGAGTTCAACACTTTTGTCTCGATTTGGACCAAGCCTTTAACAAAGCCAGGAGCTGAATGATTCTAGGGGAAGCCAAACTGAGCATTAGTGAACAGGTTGAAATATTTTAAATTGTGCTAATGTGCAGGTTTTAGTGGAAAGCTTTTAGAAAATTTCTCTTATCAAAAATAGCAGAATATTTGTAAAAGGTCATTTTCAATCATTTTAAATCATGTTGTAGACATACAGAGGACTGGACACCTTTTCTTACTTGTGCTTATTCTTGGGAAGAATCACATTGTCAGCTTTATTAATAAACGGCACCAGACCCACATCTTGCCTGCACCACAGAGTCCAGCCTATTTTTTGGGCAACCGTTAACTATGTATTGAGAACAGACTTCTGCACCATAAATGGCATTGCTGAAACATCTACTGCAGGTCAGGGCAGGGAAATTTCACAGTCATCTTGTTCTAACTCATCTTGGTTAATTTCACCTGAAGACAAGACAGTATGCAAAATTCTGCTTTCCAAAATTCTCAGAGGAATTCAGAGTGGCATATTTGAATGGCTTTTCTGTTAACTTTTCTCAAAATTGCATTACACTCAGTTCCCATCGAATGTGACCATCTATTAATCTCAGCCCTAAATGCGCTCTAGAGATTTGCAACCTTCCATATTGTAATGATTCCCAGGTGATGGTAATGCTGGATAGGTCAGATCCTAGAATGAAATCTGGGCTGATGGATGACATATTTTACTTAAGTTAAGGTGGTGGTCATTCACTGAATCTTGGTCCTACAAGGCTGAAAACCTCCTTTAACAATAGAATAAAGTAAAAATAAAACAAAGTTATCTAGATATAGAGATAGTAGGAACTGCCGATGCTGGAGAATCTGAGATAACAAGGTGTAGAGCTGGATGAACACAGCAGGCCAAGCAGCATCAGAGGAGCAGGAAAGCTGACATTTCGGGTCTGGACCCTTCTTCAGAAAATTTTTTCAGAAAAACGTCAGCTTTTTTGCTCCTCTGATGCTGCTTAGCCAGCTGTGTTCATCAAGTTCTACACCTTGTTATCTAGATATAGAACACTGTTAGAATAGAATTAAAACATGCAGCAATACAAAGTAAAAACAATCTTACATTAATGCTGAGATAACAAGGAGTAGAGCTGGATGCACACAGCAGGCCAAGCAGCATCATAGGAGCAGGAATGCTGATGTTTCGGGTCTAGATCCTTCATCAGAAATGTCTAGGCCCGAAACGTCAGCCTTCCTGCTCCTATGATGCTCCTTGGCCTGCTGTGTTCATCCAGCTCTACACCTTGTTATCTCAGATTTTCTAGCATCTGCAGTTCCTACTATCTCCTTACATTAATGCTCCTGAGTGTCTCTGCTGCCCTGATACATTAGGATTAGGCCATTATTCTGAAAGGACTTCCTGAAGAAGTTATTATTTTTTAAAAACTTCAAAAAAAGGTAACCAACCATACGTCACTTTCATTACATACAAACCAGGCACCTTTCAACATTGCACCCCAATGAAGAATGAAAATATATTGTTAAGAGGATTTTTCATTTCCATCTTAAAAAAAAAATTCTATGTTATGTTAATGATAATAATTTATTATTATACAATGAGTGTAATGGCAACCATATTTTATGTAAGTCAATTGGTATCCCAGCATTTGGTTTCCTGCATATGTGCTCTCGATAAACCAACTGCTACAGCTTCAACTTTTAAATTCTATTCATATCTGCATTTTGAAAATAAATGGGTCATTAAGTGGTAACATAACAGAGACAGTCATATATGCAACTTACACACTTTCTCCTAGCCCTACTTCCAATTCCCCCTCTGGCAAGATTTCACCTTTTGTGTCCTTCTCACAAGTTTACTTTTGCACCAAGTTTTGCATTGTAAGGAAACTTGTATAAATTACACTGGTCTCTTTATCTGAGCCATCAATTTAGGTTGTAAATAAAGAGCCATACTGATCCCTGTGGCACTCCTAGAAACACTCTACCAACCTGAAAGTTAGTTATTCCTTATCTCTGTTTGCTATTTTACCAATCTTCTATACATGATTATATATTAAGCTTAATTCCACAAGCCCTCTACAACAATCTTTGAGTGACAACTTATTAAAT
This sequence comes from Rhincodon typus, assembly GCF_021869965.1. NCBI lineage: Eukaryota > Metazoa > Chordata > Chondrichthyes > Orectolobiformes > Rhincodontidae > Rhincodon > Rhincodon typus. Next base: position 28,089,277 of record NC_063349.1, on the reverse strand, counting down.
GCCTTTTAAAAATCCAAATATACTTCATCTGCCTCTTTATGTGTAGTGCTAATTAAATTGCAAACCCATTTAGCATACTATCATGGAACATTGTTGATTCTTATGTACAAATACTAAATTACAAGAGTAAAAGCAATGGTTTGTTTCTAATATTTTGGAATGTATTCATTTGGAACAATGGGCCTCATCACAGTCCCAAGTCCCAAGTGAAGGTGATTCACATTTGCAGATGCTCAGAATTTTAATGATTTACTTATCAATGCTAGTTATAATGCAGCTGTATGGTTTGCAAAAAGTTGAAATGAGAGCTTAGAAATATACATACTGGATTGATGTTAAGAGCTAACTTGTTATTCTAGTAACATACTAATTCCTAGTATATGCTTCAACTAGAGCATTTGTGAATTAAAGTGTAAGTTGGGATGGTAATAAGCAACGCTGTCCAATTTCCTCTCATAACATTTTTAGGTTACAGGCAGCAACATGTTTGTGTGTTCTCTGATCACAGTTAGATCTACAGGTTTGCAGTATTGTTATGTTGTGGAATTATCTTTGTAATTTAAGAGAAGTAGAGGAATGAAGGGAGTGACCTGCTCTGAATTCTGTCCAACAACAAATTCTGGTAGCTTAGTTATTAAGAACACAAGTCAAAGTAGGCAGTTCAGCCCCTTGAGCCTACTCCGCCCATAGGCGGCTAATCTCGTCTTGGTCTCAGCTTCACTTTCCTGCCTGCTCCATAACCCTTCAACCTGATACTAATAAAAAGTCCTCTATCTCTTTTGTAAATTTACTCAATATCTCAGTATACACCACACTCCAGGGTAGTGCATTCCACAGATTCACAACCCTTTTATAGAAGTAATTTCCCCTCATCTCTGTTTCAAATCTGATACCTCTTAAATTGAATTGCCCCACAAAAGGAAGCATCCTTTCTATGTCTACTCTATCAATCTCCTGTAGTATCTTATGTACCTGAATTTGATCTCTTCTCATTTTTGTTTAAATTCCAGAGAGTATAGGCATAAATGGTTCAATCTCTCCTCAGAAGACAAACCCGTCAACTCCAGAATCAATCTAGTGGACCTACTATGAATTGCCTCCAATGCAACTACATCTCTCCTCAAGTAAGAGGACCAAAATTGTATGCAGTACTCCAGCTGCTGTTTCACTAATGCCTTGTACAGTTGCAGCACACTTCCCTGCTTTTACATTCTGTTCCTTTAGCAAAAAATGTCAAAATTCTATTTGCCTTCCTTATTACCAGCTGTACCTGCGTACTACTTTTCAGCGATTCATACAAGAAGACTGCCAGATGCCTCTACGCTGAAGCACTGTGAAATTTGTCTCCATTTAACTAATAAGTTGCCTTTCTATTCCTCCAACCAAAATGGATAACCTCACATTTGTCAATGTTGAACTTCATCTGCCAAATTTTGGCCCATTCGCCTGATTTGTCCACTTCCATTTCTGTGTCCCCTACTATTAACTTGCCAGTCTCTTACTCCAAGGGACCAACATTCACTTTAGCTACTCTCCTCCCTTTTGTAAACTGATAGAGGCTTTTGCTGCATTTTTTATATTTTGCGCTGGTTTTTTTTCATAACTTACCTTTGCCCTTTAATGACATTTTAGGAACTCTTTTCTAATCTTTAAAAGTTTCCCAATCTTTCAGCCTGTCACTTGCCTTTGCAACATGTTCTATCTTAGTTTTGTTTTTTTTAAGTTATCTCTATCTTCATCGCTTAGCCATGAATATGCTTTCCTCATTCTTACAATCTTTCTTCCTTTCTGGAATATGTTTTAATTTGTGAGCAATTGAATATCTCAAACATTTGCCACCACTCATCAACTTTTCTACCTTTCAGTCTTCCTACCTAGTCCGCTCGGGCCAGATATGTCATCATGCTTGTGTAATCACCTTTGTTTAACTCCAGAACACTAGCGTGAGATTCCAGTTTCTTACCGTCCAGAAGAAGGTACAAGGAATCCCACTTGTAAACAATGGCTAGAAGGTGCCAATTTAAGACTGAGGAGATGAGGAGGAATGTCTTCTCTCAGGGGGCTGTGAATCTTTGAAACTCCTTGCCACAGAGAACTGAGGGGGTAGAGTCCTTGTGTCCATTTAGAGCTGAGACAGATTGTTGATCACTAGGGACTCGATGGTTGTGGGGAAATTGGAAGGAAAGTGGACAAGGAATGCCAGATCACCCATGGTTCTATTAGACAGCAGAGCAGGCTTGAGAGGTCATACAGCTTACTCCTGTTCCTGTTTTTCATGGTCTTACATTCTGAGTCACAGAAATGCTTGAAGATTGTAACACATGAAGGACTATTCAAATGTGAGAGACTTCCATTCGGAATCACATATGTACCTGCATTATCCCAATGTGCTGTGGATCAGGTTTTAAGTGACTAGAAGGTTTCCAGTGTTGCCTAGATGATATTTAAGTCATGGGCAGAAATGAGAGAGAACATCTCCACAATTTAGGTGCTACTCTGCAGAGCCTTGAAAAATATGGTCTAAGAGTCAAGAAAGACACGTGAATTTTTTTTAAGATAACAACGTGTAGAGCTAGATGAACACAGCAGGGCAAGCAGCATCAGAGGAGCAGGAAAGCTGATGTTTCAGGCCTAGACCCTTTCTAGGGTCAGCCTTCCTGCTCCTCTGATGCTGCTTGGCCTGCTGTGTTCATCCAGCTCTACACCTTGTAATCTCAGATTGTCCAGCATCTGCAGTTCCTACTATCTCTGAATTTTGTTTCAGCCTTCCATTGAATATTTAGGCCATGTCATTGATGTTCAGTGACTGCACAAATCACCTCAAAGTAAAAGCCACAGCTGAGGCAACAGCAGCATCATCAGCCAGCCACTGGGAAAATATCAAAATGGCAATATACGGCCTAAGAAGCCAAGAGACAAGATGGGTTATTATGCTTACTTTGTTCAAACTTGCCGTGAAGAATGTGAGAAGGAAGGATTTACATGCATTTGGAAAGGCAAGGACTGATTAGGGATAGTCAGCATGGCTTTGTGTGTGGAAAATTGAGTCTCTCTAAGTTAGTTGAGGTTTTTGAAGAGGTAACAAGGAATATTGATGAAGGCAGAGCAGTAGACTTTGTCCATATGGACTTCAGCAAAACAGTCAACAAAGTTTACATGGTAGACTGATTAGTAAGGTTAGATCACATGGGATCCAGAGAGAGCTAGCCAGTTAGATACAGAATAGACTTGAAGGCAGGAGGCAGACAGTGGTGGAGCATTGCTTTTCTGACTGGAGGTCTGCAACCACTGGTATGTTACAAGGATCAGTGCTGGGCTCACTGCTTTTCGTCATTTATATAAATGATTTGGATGTGAATATAAGAAGTATGGTTCGTAGGTTTCCAGGTGACACAAAAATAGGTGGTGTAGTGGACATTGTAGAAGATTATACAGTTAATGATACGGCCCTGGGGTGTATTTCTGAACAAAGAGACCTAGAGGTACAGGTGCATAGTTCCTTGACAGTGGAGTTGCAGGTAGACAGGGTGGTGAAGAAGGCGTTTGTCATGCTTGCCTTCATTAGTCAGAACACTGAGTGTAACAGTTGGGATATTATGTTGCAGCTGTATAGGACATTAGTAAGGCCACTTTTAGAATACTGTGTACAATTCTGGTTGCCCTCCATGACGAAGCATGTTGTTAAATTGAGAGGGCGCAGAAAAGATTTACAAGGATGTTGCTGGGGCTGGAGAGTTTGATATATAGGGAGCGCCTGAATAGGCTGGGGCATTTTTCCTAGAACATTGGAGGCTGAGGGATGACCTTTATAGATGTTTACAAAATCTTGAGGGGCATTAATAGGGTGAATAGGCAAGGTATTTTTCCTAGGGTGGGGAGGTCCAAAACTGGAGGGCATAAGTGTAAAGTGAGAGGGAAAAGATTGAAAAAGGACCTGAGGGGTAACTTTTTCACACAGTGGGTGGTGAGTGTATAGAATGAGCTGCCAGAGGAAGTGGTGGAGCAGGTGCAATGACAACATTTTAAAGGCATCCGCATGGGTGTATGAATAAGAAGGGTTTAGAGGGATATGGGACTAGGTCACATTGAGATGTCTGGTGTGGATACGTTGAACTAAATTATCTGTATCTGTGCCGTATGACTCTATGACTCTATAGGCTGTTCCGATGGTGGATGGATTTTTAGTTCCACAGGACTATATTAAGAATGCCACTTGTTATAAATATTTGCACATTAAACATTTTATTTAATTCAAAGACAGGTTGGAGTTGGAGAATTGGAGATTTTGAATATAATTAATCATCATTTCTATTTAGATAGAAAGCACATGTGATTTATATTGGCAGGAGATGGACTTTGAGAGGGGAACAGGTCATAGAAAGTGTTTTGGCTCCTCAGGTTTTTGCATGATATCCCGAAATTTCATGGAAAAGTTAGATAGGTTAGTTTACAAGAATCTGAGAGCAAGATAGAGGCAGCCAGTCTCTATTGTTCACCATGTTAACTGTCTATGGAAGCTCGCCATTGTCATGAAGAGATCATGTTCTTGAAGATTTAAGTAAGGCTGAAAGATTCATTTAGCTTTGACCAGATGGAGTGATCTCAAGGGTGACCCTCACCAGGAAAGCCTGTTCAGGGATTAGAAATTATTCATCTGAAAAAGGCAAAAGGAAGTTAGTTATCAGGAGCTGAGGGAAAAAAAAAAGCCTGGGACTGATTTCTAGGGAATGAAATTTTAAGAACAGAGTAAAGTATAATGTTGAAGGTCTTTTTGGTACTTTGAAAGGTTAAATGGGGAAACTTTTCTATACACCATTTGAAATCGTGTTTCATTTGTCACAGTGAAAACCTTAAGACTCAAAATCTTGTTGAGATCCTTCCAGTCAGGTACTGAAAATTTAAACAAGAAGTGTTGAACTGACACAGCCTGTAGCATGATCAGACTTCTAATATTTGCAATATTTTGCTTTTATTTCCTGGAAATTTAAATATGTTTCTAAAAGTTATTGGTCTCTACGGGGATTGTCCTATCACAAAGGTTCAACTTGTTCAAATTTGCAGCATACTTTGGTGCATTAAAAAATAATAGTTTTTCTCAGTGCAATTTATTAAATCCTGCACCAGAGTATATTCTGTGCAATATAAAATTATGCATCTATAATAAACGGCAGATGGACCTGATGTGAAAGAACCTAGCATGTTTTGTTCATTTATCTGTTTTTAGAACTTTTCTGTGTGCACACTAACTGTGACATTCAAAACCCCATTTGATGGTTGCAGTGTTCATTAGGATACCCTGTAAAGTGGAAGTAGCTATACCAATACACAACCTTTCTTTCTGTTAGACCCTGCTCATGGGGATGCAAGTACAGGAAAGGGTATTCAGCACCTAGAACTTGCTCTGCCATTCAAAGAGATCATGGTTGATCTATATCCCAACTCCATCCATCCATTTTTGAGATATTCCCAGTATTTCAAATTTGTACTGTTTCTTGATTTCCTGTATGCATTTCTGTTTCAATTTATGATATTTTTCACCCCTTTGTTGACATGGATTTTGTTTGGTGGGTTGAGTTCTTACCTTTTAGGGTATGCACAGTCCTGTATTAAGTTAAATTATTTTTCAACAGCTCTCACTGTTCTTTCTGAATTAAATCTACTAACAGTTTTAGCTAGCTTGTGTTGTCAGTTTCCATCTAATCTCATTAAAGTTAGCCTCAAACAAAATCTAATATCTTAGTGTTAAGTTTTCCCTTTCCCTTTCTCTCAATAAAAAGCCTGCCAAGTCATTTTTTGGAAAGATCCATTTCCATGGAAACAGGATATCTGGAGATTTTTTCCATCCTGAAAATAAATGCACAGTTATCTCAATAAAGCAAACACTAGAGTTCTTTGAACTTGCAATAATTTAAAGACAGTAGATTATAGTAATCTGTGAGTATTTTCGTTGAATACGTATGTATGATTCAGGAACAGAAGAAAACCATTCAGCTGCTTGAGCCTGCTCTGCTATTCAACAAGATCTTTGTTGACCTGTTTGTATTCTAAACACCACATTCCTATCTTCATCCAAAACCTTTAATACCCTCATCTAACATAAATCTATCTACCTCCTCTGTAAAAATATTCAATGACCCTGCCTCCGCTGCCTTCTGAGGCAGAGTTCCAAAGTTGTGCAACTCTGCTAGAAACCATTTCTTCTTATTTCTGAACTAAAAGGGCATCCTCCAATTTTAAAATGTTTTCTCCTCATTCTGCTTTCACCCACAAGATCAGACAACATTTCCATGTCCACCTTTGCAAGACCAACTAAATTTCCGTATACTTTAATGAGGTTGCCGCTCACTTTTCTAAATTCCAGTGGAAACAAGTCCAGTCGGTCCAAGCGTTCAACCTTTTTGTCACAGCCCTCCAATTCCAGGTACCAACCTGGTATACTGCCTCTGCATTTACATACTTTCTTAAATAAGGGGACCGCAACTGCCCATAAGATGTTGTCTCGCCAATGGCCTGTACAACTGAAGCATAACATCCCTACCTTATTTTCAGCCATCTCTTAGTAAAAGAAAGCTCTCCCTTAGCTGCCTTAATTGTTTGATTTACCTGCATACTAGGTTTTTGCAACTCGGACACAAGAACACATGGATCCCTCTCCATGTTGGACTTTTGCCGTTGTTTTCTATTTAATTATAACTTTGCTCTTCTAATCTTCCTTCAAGTACCTAACATCTTCCCACACTATATTTTATTTGCCCATGCATTCAACTTCTCTCTATCCATGTGTATTCTCTTTATGACCAATTCACAACGTTTTCCTACCCACTTTTGTGTCATCTGCAAAGTTAGCTACAATTTTGTTTCCCTTAACTCAGCTATTGATATTTATGCCATGTTAAAATCATGCATTATCAAATAACATAATTATTTGATGGTGTAATTATATTTTCCTTTGAATAGATTTAACTTTATCAGTTGCTTAAAAGGAATAGAGATCTGTGTAGTTAAAATGTCTAGTGGCTACAGTTATGTATGGTTTGCTGTAGAATGGGGTCAGAAGGCTAATAGCTAGAAGATCATACTATATACCAGATAATTATGTTGACCCAAGTTACAGCAGATAATAAATGAAGTGGAAAATTAATAAACCTGTGCCAAATTTGGTCAGCTTATAGGCCGGATTTCCAAGATAGCATTATTAATGCTAATAATTTGCTGAAAGCAATGAATACAAACATTTTGATTGTTTAAAAACAAACAGAAGGAGCACACTGGAGAATTTGTGGCATCCCTCCTAGAGGAAAGGAGACACTAGCATCATGGTAATGGATATGGCTTACATTCCATTCCTGTCATTGCTATGGTGACTGAAGTCTTCCTAAGTTTTATTGCAAAGTAGTTAGAAAGCCTGCTGGAGTCTGGTGGTGTCCCCGTTCACTTGGTAAATTGGGTTCTATGATGTACATAAAACCCTGTATATAGTTCATGATCGACTGGCAGTGCAGATGAAGAGAAGGCCACAAGTATGTCTTTCTCATTTATTTTTGTAGGACTGTGAGGAGTAGGAGGTTTCATCAAGGATACATGAAACCAGCCTTACCCATTGCAGCAGTAGGTCCATGCCAAGGTACAGTCTACTCCCTCTACCCTTCAGATATAATGCGGACACTATTTGTATTGTCCCACCGAGTCATCAAGCGCATAATACTCCCACAAGCTGTGAAACCAGTGTGGACAATTATGTAGTTATCATTACTAAGAGCTATTCTAAGGATAATTTCACGATTGGTGGTGTGAGGCTGCAGTGATCAGCATTAACGATTTATCATTTAAATATATTTTCCTTCCAAGTCAGTTTTTGTATTGCTCCCTCCATTGCAGTTGCTTTGCTTGAGGCAGAGAGCTGTTGTTTAAAGCACAAGTTAAACTGAGGTCATGCTTGGGTACCTGATAAGTGATGAAAGCTGATACCTTTAATTCGGTCCTTTTACTGAAGCGAGTGTAAACATTTACTCTTCACAGTTTTTATTTGCAGCTGGCTAGTAGACTGTTGACCAACCACCCAAATGCACTCAGGGCTTCTGAGAAAGGGTCACTGGCCCCGAAACGTTAAATCTGATTTCTCTCCACAGATACTGCCAGACCTGCTGAGCTTTTCCAACAAAGCTCTATTTTTGTACTCAAATGCACTGACAGATGACCCTGTCCATTGAGAGGGCTGGGGTTTATTAATATAGGGCCTGTCTGACAATGAATATACTGGAGAAATTTAATGCCTTCAGCTATCCCAGGGGATTAAATAGAGGCAAGTTTAGGGGAGGGAGGAGATCCTATTCTTGGTGATCGCTACCACAGTATTTTGTTTCTGTTCTAGAAGCTGTCAAGGTCTTCCCTACACTTTGAAAGAGAAAAAAAATAATTGTGGTGAAGGAAAGGTTGTGGGAAAGGTTTTCACAAAGCTGCAAAAAAAAATTAAGTACAAAACATAAGCAATGAAATAAACTTGGGAATTGCCTTACTTCTGAATCAGAAGAATTTGTGTCTAGCTAACACTGCAGTATCCATATGAGTAATGTTGTTGGAAGCAATCTCCCTCATACTTCCAACAAGGTCAAAAAATCTACCGGGAAGTTTTCCAATACTTCGTACGGATGCTGTGTGAGGCCAGCTGTTTTATTTTCATGGTTCCCTGATGTATGTATTTCTGTCCTGCTCAGTAAAGCTTTGGGAGGACCTTGGCCTCCATCTCCCTGTCACCAGTACCTGCTGATGGATACACACCATGTGACAGATGTGGAACTGCCAACCTGTGTATTGGTTTTTGGGAGGGATGGAACATTCAACGGTGCATCCTCAAGATCATTATGCTCCTCCTGAGGTGTTTTCTTCAGGAGGGATTTACGGCTGAGAAGATCCTAAAGAAAAGAGAAAAAGACGAGTAGGAATTGCATGAACTGACTTGCTGTCTTGCTCCATAGATAGTGAGGAGGAGAGTTAACAATTGAGTGGCTTTTCAAAGGAGAGTGGAAAGGTCAAGGATTTGTGCATGTGCTGCATTTGCTGAGAACTGCAGGAAAAGCACAATGGAATGACAATGGGGAGAAGTTGAATGGAAAGTCAAGTGTCTGGAAAATGAAAGAAGAAGGTGTCCTGGGAGCAGCTGCAAGTGTTGGAATGTGAGAATTGAATTCTGCTAATGTGTGATGTGGAGAGAGCATAGGATGAGGTGAGAGTATTTAGAATCAGAAAGATTTGGCGTTATGTGCCATTGTGATTGTCTATTGAAGGATGAGATAGAGGGGAATGAATTGTTGAAAGTACTTGGTGGGGGTGAAGCTGAGTGTAATGAAGTGCTCCTCAGATGTGAAAATAAGAAATGTTCATACTGTTAGGAAGAAAGATGAAAACAGAGAATGCAACTTGGCTTTTCTGAGCAGCTTGCTGGAAATTGCACTATGGTCTGGATGGACAGCATTATTTGGAATGGAGTAATGATTTGATTTTTAGATACCAGTGAAAATGGTGCTCAATTTTACAGATACTGGGGGAAACTTAATCTCAAAGCTACCTGTTTTTCCAGTATAAAATGGTTGTAACACTGCTACATTTCACAGCGTGACCTCCTGCAACTAAGCTATACCGTAATTATACTGGACACCATATCATTTTTAATCATCAGGACACCTGGAAAAACTTGCAAGCTCTTTAATATGCAAATCTTACACTAGTTTTATCCTAACTGCTGGAATGTACGAAAACCAGCCTGCACATACGCTGTATCGGACCAGAAATTGAGTGGCCTAAACAATAATCTCTAAAGGAAATGAGTTCTAGAGGCTGCAAATTGTCAGCTTTTATTTTTAGTGGGAGAAGCTAGAGAAGCATGAGACCTGCTCCTAATCCTAGCATTTTAAGCACTTCAGGCAGGATGGCCTTACTGACGCTCAAAAACATTAACTTCATCAACTCCTGGATGAAGTAAACAATTTCTTGCTCTTCCTGAATGGTGAGCTGCAGTAGACCATCTTTTTGACCATGTGATAATGCCTGAAACCACTTCTGCTTAAGATTGTAACAGACTGGTGTTAACACTTTTTCCCAGTTTTGTAAGTCAAATTTCTTGCTGATAATCGTAATGGTGAAATACTGCAGCTGCTAGAATTATGAAATAAAGACATGCAATGTTGGAAATACTCAGTAGCAATGTGTACTTTTTTTTGTACCACACGGCTGATTTGTTTACTTGTGTGGTCCCTTTAAATTCTTTTGTGCAGTAATACAGACCAGTAACTTAAAATGGCCAACAAGTGCACAGTCTGCAAGAGAACCCTTGGGTCTTTGAGGAGAAAAAAAAAAATTGCCCATCAGGTCAGACAGCAACTGTTAAAAGACCGACACAGTTAATGGACGGGATTTTACCAGCAATGACAGTTCCAGTGGTACAAAGCAGGTGATGGAAGTGAAATAGTACTACAGTCAAGTATTAATGTCATGATTAGCTGGCAGGCGTAGGGTGGTGTGCAGACGTGGATTCATCCCAAATACTGAGCTGCAATGTCACCTGATGCAGTCTGGCAAGTCAGGTAAAATGTAAGACAGTGAGGGCTCTTAATCTTGGCTGCCTCTGATGTATTCACCAAGTTTGGTCATTGTCCAGATTACCAATGTGGTAAGTCCACACTCGAGGCGTAGTTACATTTCTGAAAATCTTGACTTTAAGTGAAACAACATTAAGTGAATCATAGGTTACCTTAGGAATCATTGTTAAAGCAAAAGTTAGTTCATTCAGATATTTATTAGCTGGAAAAGATAATACCTGTTGAGAGACTGTACTATACATGTGTAGCATGAGATATCCTGAGCCGACATGACTTTTAAAATAAATTAAGTCACTAAATATTTTTTTAAAAGTGTATTATTTGAAGGGAAGCATTGCAATTTGCATGGTGGGTTTAAAAATGAGCATTTCTGGTAACTTAGTGAACAGCTTTTCTACCAAGGCATATCTGAAATACAAAGTGGGCAATAATAATTACACCATCAACTGGAAATCACAGCCCGATAAATGCAATAATTTAATTAAGAAAGTCAGTACCCCACTTCAACAGTAAATAAGAAGAAAGAGCTAAAAGTGAAGGAAGTGCACTTTTCGGATGAATCGTTGGTGTTGTGCTGCTGTTGTTCGTCTGGGAGTACTCTTTTCTGGCATGCTTCATGCCTGGTAGTTACCAGAAACCCAAATTTGGAAAAGCAAGGAGGGTCCATCTTTCCTCAAGTTGAACCCACAGGCCGTAAAACTATAAGACCATAAAATAAAGGAGCAGAATTAATCCATTTAACCTATTGGGTCTGCTCTCCCATTCGATTGTGGTTGGTATGGTTCTTAGCCCCATTCTCCTGCCTTCTCTATATAACCCTTCATCCTCTTTCTAGTCAAGAACCTATCTATCTCTGTCTTAAGTACACTCAATGATTTGGCCTTGACAGCCCTCATTGCAATGAGTTTCACAGGTTCACCTCCTCCTTGCTGAACAAATTCCTCCTCATCTCAGTTCTAAAGGATCATTCCTTCACATTGAGGCTGTGCCCTCAGGTCCTAGACTTTCCTACTAGTGGAAACATCTTCTCTGTGTCCATTCTTTTCAAGGTCTCTCAATACCCTGTTAAGTTTCAATCAGATTCCCCCTCATTCTTCTAAAATCCATCGAGTCTAGATACAAAGTCCTCAACCACTCCTAATGTGACAAGCCTTTCTCCCCAGGATAATTCTTGTAAACATTCTCTGGATCCCCTCCAACACCAACACATCCTTCCTTCGACAAGGGGCCCAAAACTGTTCAAAATATTCCAAATGCAGTCTGACCAGAGCCTCATACACACACACTGAGCAGTATGTCTCTGCTTTCTCTAGCCCTTTCGAAATAAGCACCAACATTATATTTGCCTTCCTAACTGTCAACTGAACCTGCGTGTTAACATTAAGAAAATCCTTAACCAGGACCCCAGAGTCCCTTTGCGCTTCAGATTTCTGAAATGTTACCCTGATTAGAAAATATTTTATGCCTCTGTCCTTCCTGCAAAAGTGCATAACCTCACACTTTCCCACATTGTATTCCATCTGCCACTCCTTTGCCCACTCTCCTAGCTTGTGCAAGTCCTTCTGCAGCCTCTCCGCTTCCTCAACATGACCTGTCCCTCCACCCATCTTTGTGTCATCTATAAAGTTAGCAACAATGCCCTCAGTTCCTGCATCCTTTATCGTTAATGTATAACGAAAATATTTATAGTCCCAACACTAACCTTTGCAGAATTCCACTAGTCACTGGCTGCCATCCTGTAAAAGACCCCTTTATCCCAGCTCTCTGCTTTCTACCAGTCAGCCAATCCTCTCTCCATGCCTGTACCTTGCCCCTAACATCATTGGGCTCTTAGATTTGATTTACAATTGTGACATATACCTAGGTACAGTGAAAAGTTTTGTTTTGCATGCAGTGTGGGTAGATCATACCATACGAAGCGCATAAGGGTAATAGAACAGAATATCTTATTTAGCAGCCTCCTGTGCAACACCTTGTCAAAGGCCTTCTGGAAATTCAAATAGAACACATCCACTGGCTCTCCTTCATCTAACGTGCTCATTACTTCCTCGTAGAATTCTAACAGATTTGTTTGGCATGCCCATCCCTTGATGAATCCGTGCTGACTCGGGCCTATCTTACCATGCACGTCCAAGTGCTCCACAATCTCATTCTTAATAATCGTTTCTAAAATCTTCCTAATACCTAAAGTTGGGCTACCTGGCCTATAGTTTTCTGTCTTCCTCCCTTCTTAAACAGCGGTGTTACTTTTGCAATTTTCCAGTCCTTTGGGACCCTCCCTGATTCTAGTGATTGCTGAAAGATCACCACCAATGCCTCCACAATCTCCCCAGCTATCTCCTTCAGAACACTCGGGTGTAGTCCATCTCATCTGAGAGATTTATTCATCTTCAGACCTTTCAGCTTCCCAGTACCACCTTCTTAGTGATGGCCACTACACAAACCTCTGCCCCTGACTGTCTTGGAATTCTGGTGTTTTGCTGGAGTCTTCCACTGTGAAGACTGATGCAAATTACCTATTCAGCTCCGCCTGCTTATTGAAGTTCCCCATAATTATTGTAATAGTGCCTTTCTTCAATGACTTTTCTATTTCGTGATTCATTTCCTGCCCCACAGCCTGACTACTGTAAGGAGGGTCTTTTTTCCTTTGTAGTTCATCAACTCTAACCACACAGATTCTATGCCCTCGTTCTCTATTTCACTTCTTGCTGTTGATTTAATTTCACTTCTTACTAACAAGGCAACTCAACCCCTGCCCATCTGCTTGTACCTTCATTAGGCCATGTGTCCTTGGATATTTTGAAGTTTTTGGTAAACTTTATGGATAAAAATTCTAGGCTGTTTAGATGGAGCTTAGTTTTGTCCCCATTCAATTTGAAAATTATAACATGGCAGGAGCAGAAAATGTAATTGCCGACGTGTTGTCAAGAGTTTGATGAAGGAAGACAGAGGTTTTTGGTGGCAGGTAAAAACAGACTGAAAAGGACTGTAGTAGTGAATGTTTGCGTACTTAGAGTCAATGTAATGTATATGTATTATACTGCACTAATAGTGTAAGGCTAAAGGTTTTTAAAAATGAGGCCATCTTTGTATATTCATGCCTTGATTTTTTTTAAGGGTGGAGGTGTGATAATACTATGGCTTTAAGAAATATATTTTATCCTTTTTTTTCTGCAGAAAGGTTGAGGCTGAGGCAATGAGCAGTCTGCTCAAAGCCATTAAAGTGAACAGCTTGTGAGGCCTTGGAGTTTTTTTTAAGTTGGAAAAATAAAGCAGCCTGAATTAGTGGGGTCAAGCTCCCACAGAATAAGAATTCTTAATTTTGGCTTTCTGCAAGTTGCTGGGGCCCACTGTGCTGTCCTTTACCACTTCAACAAAACTCACTGGCTTAACCTGTTTTTCCCACATCCATTTTCTGAGTGCTTTTTCTAAGCCACCAACGTTGTGACTTCATGTGCCCTACTTTTATTACAGTGTAAACACCTGAGCTTTTTCTTTTTTAACTTCTCCTTCCCTTCTTGGACTTCTTTTTTCACTCTGTGGCAAACTATCTTCAATAAGACTCCCTTTTTCCTTCACACCTGAGGATTTCTCTTTTCCCCAATTTCTATACATTATCGATTGTAATTATTGTTGGAAGCCTCCAAACTTTGATTTATGAGCCAACTCCTAATCATCTACCATTTCCATTGCTAATCTTGCATTCTTAACTCTCTGCTCTTCTATGTGAGTTCTCACTACTTCAGGAGGTGAATATTGAACTCCTCCAGCCTCTCTAAGAGCTTCATATGTTTGATCTATTTTCAATGTCCTTATCCACCTATCAAAATTATGTAATTTGATCCCTTCAAACTCAATGTATGTTTGTCCAGGGTCCCTCCTTAGATTCCCGAAAAGTTGTCTGTAAGCATCCTGTACTAGCTCATATGCGCTTAAGATGGCTGTTTTCACCTCATCATACTCCCCAGATACCTGCTCTGATAAGTGATCCTTAATACACTGGTCAACAAAAATGAATCAATATTAGGTTTAAATCCATTAATTGAAGCTAACACTTGTTGCAGCAGGGAGTGCCACACTCTATCACTCTTCTAGGTATTTCCTACCCGCTATTCTGAATTGCCTCACTCTAATCCTAAAGTCACATACTTGTATATAAGATTCCTGCACTAGCAACAAGGCTTCTCTCCATTGACTCTGCAGGCATTCCTTTCAAAACCTAAAAACCTCAATCAAATTGAAACACTCCATATTCCGGATAGTACAAAGCTGGCATATGTGATCTACATTCATAATCTATTCCTTAAAATTCTGGTGAATCTGCATTGCACTCCTACACAGGTCAAAGTAGCCTTTCTAAGATGGATTGTCAAGAATTATACTCAATGCTCCAGATCATTGTCTAACCAGGGTTTTGTTCAGCAGTAAATTTCCCTTTTTAACAGCATTAGTCCTATGGCTTATTTCTGGAGTTGCCAGTTAAGTTGTCTGTTTATCCCAAACCTCATCAGACTGCCCCCTATTTCTCGTTTTCAGCATTTGAAAAAAAAATTGGATCCTTGGTTTCTTTGTCCAAAATTTATCACCCTATATTTTCCTGCATTGAAATCTATCCAGCACAATTTTGCTCACTCACTTAATCTGTCAATGTCTCTTGTTTAATTTTATGCTCCTGTCTACAAAATTTACTTTACTGCCAATCTTTGTGTCAGCAGTGAGCTTGGATATATGGCTGTCTATTGTGTTAACTGAGTTAATTCTAAATATGAACAGTTGAAGCCTCAGCACAAACCCTTATGGGACACACCAAGTCATTTGTTTTTTTTTTCAATTCAAGTACATTCCAAATATCCCTCCTCTCTCACTCTGACTACCCAACCATTAATCAAACCAGTTCAATTTCAAATCCATGAGCTTTCATAACTCTCTGTACTAAAAGGCTATTGAAAATTGAAATTTTCAAGACTGATATTGACAGATTGCGTATGTTAAGAAAGAGTGTCAAGGAGAACGGAAAAAAGCTAAATAAATGGAGTTGATGTTCAAATCATCTATGATCAAATAGAACAGACTTAAGGGAATTAATGTCCCACTCTTATACGCATTATAAAACATTGGAAGTCCATATAAATTAAATGTGCAGTCCACTGTCTCCTACTTTTGTAACTTACTTAAAAATATCAATTAGTTTCTTCAAACGTGATCTACCTTTTATGAATAAATGTTTGAGAAATTTGAAACAAGAATAGAAAGTATTGGAGAAACTGAACATGTCTGGTAGCATCTGTTTCTGACAAGGGGTCACTGGACTCGAAACATTAACTCTATTTCTCTCTCCATAGATGCTGAGCTTCTCCAGCACTTTCTGTTTTTGTTTCAGGTTTCCAGCATCCACAAGTACTTTGTTTTAGTTTGGAGAAATTTGAGCTGATTAAATCTCAAGTCACTTGAACCTTAGTTATAGGTTACAATAACTTCCCACAACAGAGAGTACACCAACAGGGCTACAAATTCTTGTCAGTTTTCCCTCACACTTTACATCATGCCACTAACTTTTTCTGGAACTATCGACTGTACGTTTGTTTTAGATCAAGCATTTGGTTTTATTAATTGACTTTGCTGAATTGATTACACAGTATGGTCTTGAAATGAAACATTTGAGCAAATATGATCACAAGTAAATGGGATTCCTAATATCAAGGACTTCTTATCCAGATTGACTGTTATAATCTTGGTGGAAATTAGAGGAAGCTCCATTTACATGGCTCATTTCAGATTTCAATTGCACTTCCAGCCAAATTTATGGCAACTGATTTCTTTTCTCAAGTAACTTCTCACTTTATGCCCCTGTGTCAAAACGTGTTCATTTCCCTGACAGTAAATACTAGGTTTTCTAATCCATGCAAATCCTTACTTGGCTTTTACAACACAAACATAAATGCTGACCATTTTTGCCACACAATCAGTTTTTCATTTGATTTTCATTTTTTATATTTAAACACTAACATTTCACAATGAAAAAATGTGCCTTCCTCAGTAGTACAATAATTGTCTCTGGCCAGCTGTGAAACTGCATTTTAGCAGAATTGTACAATACATGGCTCAGGCTTGAAGGAATCTCAAAGGACATTGTGCATTTCCTAACAGAAATGCTGTTTTAACAGTCTGATGTTTTCTTTGATGCATGCTGCATTTAACCCAGAGCAATATGTCCATGCTCAATTGTACTGAACATACTGATTAGTAAGGGCTGTTTATTATCTTTTCACACTGAACAATATCTTTATGGGGAAATTCTTGATGTCTGTCATTCATTGAGTGGGTGTCTGACAATTTCAGTGAAAGGTTCAAGCCATTTTAACTTGCGTGGTAAGCTGGTACCATTATTCCTGTGTTGGGTGGTGTAGAGCGCAGCTGGAAATCCATTGGCTGCTGTATGGAGTCAAACTGAAAGCTTCTGATTAAAGGAAGGAATAATAATCTGGTAATGTTGGGGAAGTGGAGTAGCATGGAGGTTTCCACAATATTTACCAAGCATCTGTCAAGACCCCATAGAATTTTGTACACTTCAAAGAGACCTCATTACAGGAACCAATTGAGTAAACTGTCTGTATACCATCCCCTCTGTGACACTCTGGTTCACTCCTCCATCATTTCCAATACTTCCTCACTTCCCCATACAATCATAGAAAGTGTAACACTTGCCCATTCACCACCTCACTGTTCAAGGCCCCGCTTACACCTTCCAGGTGCAGCAGAATTTTACTTGTGATTTACTTTCAATCAAGTCTACTGCTCACAATGCTGTATCCTTTACATTGGTGAGACCAAACGCAGACTGGGTGACTGCTTTACGGCACATCACCTCTCTGTCAGTGGGAATGACACTGATTTCCCATTTGCTTGCCCTTTCAATAAACCACCTTACTCTCACCTTAAAATTTCGGTCCTGGGCCTGCTGCAATCTTCCAATGAAGAACAACGCAAGTTCAAAGAATAAAACCTCATTTTCCAATTAGGAATTTTGTAGCCTCGAGGCCCCAACATTGAATTCCATATGTCAAAACTGATTGCATTTTATCCGTTCTTCATTTTCTTTCTCTTCCCCCATAGCTTTGATTGATTTTATTGTCATGTGCACCGAAATATAGTGAAAAGCTTTGTTTACGAGTGGCACAGGCAGATCACAGCAAGCAAAGGATGTACAGATCAAAAAGACTTACAGGCATACAAGTTATATTGCAGGTTACATTATTTGAGGCTAAAGAGTCCATTCAACAATCTGATAACGGTCAGAAAAAGGCTTTTCCTGAACCTGACTTAGTGTGTATTCAGGCTTCTGTATCTTCTGCTTGACGGAAGAGGTTATAGGAGGTCATTCCCACCGTGGGATGGCTCTTTGATGATGTTGGTTGCCTTTCCGCAGCAGTGGGTCGTGTAAATAGAGTCCATGGATGGGAGGTTGGCTGCTGTGATGATCTGGGTTGTGCACACCACCTTCTGTAGTTTCGTATGGTCTTGGGCAGAGCAGGTGCCATACCAGGCCATCATGTATACGAACAGTATACTTTCAATGGTACATCTGTAAAAGTTGGTGAGGGACCTTACAGACACGCCAAATTTCCTGAGCTGCCTGAGGAAGACGCATTGTGGTGCCTTCTTGACTGTTGCATCTACGTGGGAAGTCCAGGACAGATTGTTTGGTTATCGTCACTCTGAGGAACTTGATGCTCTTCACTCTCTCAATCTCAGTTCTGTTGATAGATGGGTTGTGTTCTCCTCCCTTCTTTCTGAAGTCGATGATCAGTTCTTCAGTTTTGCTGACGTAGAGAGACAGCTTGTTTTCATTGCACCACGCCACCAAGCCCTCTATCTCCCTTCTGTGTTTTGACTCGTTGTTGTACGATATCTGTCCCGTTACATCAGCGAACTTGTACTCGTTCAGAATATGGCAACACAGTCATAGGTGTGTAGGGAGTACAGTAGGGGGCTGAGGACACATCCTTGGGGTGCTCCAGTGTTGAGTGTTATTGTGCAGGAGGTGCAGTTACCTATCCTCACTGATTGCGGCCTAGGGGTCAGAAAGCTGACGGTCCAATTGCAGAGGCGGACCTGAGACCAAGGTCAAGCAGTGTTGAGATCAGTCTGGAGAGGATAATGTCTTGTATGTGTCTTGTTTACTTTGCTCTCAGTAGAGACTCTCTCCCACTCTCTCCCTTTCACACCTTATTACCCCCATTTTTTTTTTCAAACAATCATTAACAACTCTTTTGTCTTTTGCACTGGTCCTCTGCATCAGTCCAAAATATATTACAAAAAAATCCCCGAAACTTTTGATCAGCTGAGTTTCTCCAGTTTTCTCTATTTGCTTCGTTATGCCACCTCCAGTGATAAGCATCATCCCTTCCATTTGAGCTTTCAGAATGGATCACTGTTTTTATGATACCTTAGTCCACAACTCCAATAAACATTGACCTTCCAATAGCACCTTTCTATGCAAGCTCAGGAGATGTTATACCTGCCCTTTTTATCTCTTACCTTCCCAGAATCCAAGGCCCCATTAAATCCCTGCAGATGAAGCAGAAATCTACTTGTATTTCTTTATAAGCAGCATAAACAGCAGACTTTATTAAAATGTGGTCCCCTCATCAGTGGGAACCTCAATTGGAGTCATAGAGATATACAGCACGGAAACAGACCCTTCAGTCCAACCCGTCCATCCCAACCAGATACCCTGATTAAATCTAGTCCCATTTGCCAGCATTGGCCTATATCCCTCTAAACCCTTCCTATTCATATACTCCTCCAGATGGATTTTAAATTTTGTAATTGTACCAGCCTCTACCACTTCCTCTTGCATCTCATGCCATAAAAGCACCATCCTTTGTGTGAAAAAGTTGCCCCTTAGGTCCCTTATAAATCTTTCCCCTCTCATCTTAAACCTATGCCCTCGAGTTTTGGACTCCCCCACACCAGGGAAAAGACTTTCTCTGTTTACCGTATCTATGCCCCTCATGGTTTTGTAAACCTCTATAAGGTCACCCCTCAGCCTCTGACACTCCAATTGCTGATATCCACTACAATAATCACGACCAATATGATGCTATGTTTTGTAGCATTTATATATTCATCCTTTATCCTATCCCCACTGTGATTCTGTTTCTGGGTGAGTTTCCAGGGGCAGACTGCATCTGATATTGGCAACCCATTCACTGGTAGTAAATATCAAGGGAATTAAGACATCAACCAAAGTGATGCAAGTTTACCTGTATCACATGGACGACCAGCTGAACTAGAGTTAGACAATGATTCAGAAAGGACATCACAGCTGGAGGTGGGAGGTGCAAAACAGAACCTTCTGCAAATTCTAAAACTGGGGAACACAAGGCTGAAATGGGGAGACAGTGTTCAAAAAATATTCATCTGAAGGAGTTCCCTTCCATACTGAAGCCATCATAATTCTGGGCCTTATTTTTTAATACTCCTTCAGGACCCCTTTGAGAAAACTTCCATTTTGAGGTACCCTTGAACTCTCCTCCCTTCTTAGCAATGCTCACCTTCCCCGACCAGACATTCTTATGGGGTGTCCCATTGACCTTTGTAGGTCCTTGTTCTGCCCACCATCCTTAATTGGATGGCGAACGCAGAGGTGACCTGATTATCAGTAGATTTCTGTATGCCTGAAGTACAGACTGAGGACTTGTTAATGAGTCCCCATTTCGATTCCCAGTGCCTCTGGAACAATTCAGTCCATTAGTTCTATTTTTGTCTTCACAGGCGTTGCCTGACCTTTTGAATTTTTCAAGTATTTTCTGTTTTTATTTTAGAATTGCAAAATTGACAAACTCCTGGAGTCTCCAAATTCC
Source organism: Rhincodon typus (assembly GCF_021869965.1). Lineage (NCBI taxonomy): Eukaryota > Metazoa > Chordata > Chondrichthyes > Orectolobiformes > Rhincodontidae > Rhincodon > Rhincodon typus. The sequence continues at coordinate 28,068,816 of NC_063349.1, read as the reverse complement.
ATGGTTTTATTCACCAGGATAGGGGGAAAAAAACATAAAGAAATAATGGTGCAGATTGAGAAATATTAGATCATGTCATGCAAATGCTGGAGCTTGTAATCCAGCTAGATTTAGGGTTGCTGATGATAAACTCTTGCTGAAATCTGGAGAATTGTACTTTCAAACAGTGTTCAAAGGTGCTGAGTGAAACATAGCAAAATAATGAATTAGTCCAGTTTAGAGGATAGAATATCTGACAACAAAAGTCTCATTACATAGAAAAGTGTCTGCTACCATTGACAGCAGAATACGGAAGTAAGCAAGTGTTGTAACACTTGGAGAGCTGAAATGGGTCAATATCTTTGCATTAAAAAGATATATAATTCTGATCATTTTCTTTGATTTGAGATGTTTTTAATTTGGGTGGGAATAGATTATTCCTTCCTAGTATTTTGATCAGGAAACTTGGCTGCTGGTGGGTTTTGTGTTTGTACATCAACATATGAAGCAAATCTATTTTATATTTTAAAAGAATATGCAGCAGAGCACCAAATTTGTGCTCAATCTCTGTCAATGAGTTACGTTATACACTAATTCTCTTTCCCATTCACACTAACTCATATCAATAGCCATTAAAACTGTCTACAAGTGAATATAATTATAATTAGGATGTTCGTCATCTGAAATGTCTCAATGTCAGTCCTTTTTCTGAGTGTTAGCTGGTGGCTATATCTCATCGTGTACAATCACTTAGCTGCAATGACATGTTAAAATTGGAAAGAAGATCAAGAGAATATGTTAAAGCAACCCCAGGCAGTTTTCTAATTGTCTTGATGCATATTAGTTTGCTAGCAATAATGAAGCTGATAATTAGGAGAGAGATCTAGCAGTATTAAACACTTATTTTTGCTGGCAAAGATTTCAGAAAGGTTTATCTCTACAAAAGTAACAGGTTTGGAAAAGGAAACCATAGTTTAAAATGGCCTATCGCACTTTGATTGTCAGGCCTTATAACATTAGAAAGAAATGAAGGAGTAAAATAACCATATTCTTTGAAAAAGATTGTATTTATTAAGGCATGCATTATATAAGGTTGCATTAGCAATGACAGCACCTAAGTGCTATGAAGTAAGTAATTTTGCTAAAATTTGCTCTAATGTAGAGTATTATTCACAAACCCAAAATGTAGTCAATGCTCTGTTTGAAAACCTTCTAAGATCACAGATCACATTTTATCAGCCTATTGAAGATGGGCTTGGAGATGTATGATTTTGTTAAATGGTAATGGAAGACATTATGGTAAGGAGATATTCAGTTTCTCTCCCAATGTGATATTCCTTGAAGTGGATACATAAGTGGCTTTATTGCTCACGGACCAAAACGTGCAGTACAATTAATTCAATTAAGAGTCCAATTGACATCTTCTCTATCTCTTTGCTGACACTGGCATGGACCCCTGCTGTGTGGAAAGACGGTGTGGTACGTGCATTTTGATTCTCTGGAGAGCAGTTGGGACTCTAGGCATGACTGAGGAAGAAACCTACCAATGGCAGTAACCATCCCTGTAATGTGCTGCTCCCACTGGAGGGTTCATCGCTCCAATCTGAGGGGTGATGTCAAGACATAGAAAATATTTCTTACTTAATCTTGAAGGGTGCCTCTGAATATGGAGGTGCCTTCTTCTTCTTCCTGCAGCCTCAGCACTGGTTGCCAATGCTGCTGAGCTTCTGGTCTTCTTATTCAAATCCCTCCAATCTTATCTCTCTGTCCAGTCTCTGTAATCTCCTCCAGTTCACAACAGAACTGTCTCAGCTAAGCTCTTGATTATACTTTTAGCTACTCAGATCTTAAGCTTTGGAATACTTTCCTACATCTTTCTGCCTTACTGTCCTCAATTAATATCCCCTTCAAATCTACACCTTGGGCTAAGCTTTAGGCTTTCAGACTTAATTTTCCATGTGTTCTGGTTTCATACTTTGCTTTATTATGGTCCTGTGAAGTATCTTGGATTATTTTTGTTCTTTAATGTCGCTATATAAACACAGGTTGTTATGTTTTAAAATCAAGTGTACTCATATCATTTGAAGCCAGTTTCATTTCTGATGCGTTCTTGAGCATACATTACTCAAATGTTATGTTGATACAAACCAGATTGTTATTATGAATATAGAAGATTAAACTCCATGTATTAATTACAACATAGCCTCAAAAATAATTTATGATAGTCATTTATTATGTAAAATGTACAGTGGGATTACAGAGATGTCACAAACTAATGTTTCTTGTCTATAAAGCAGTAAATACTGTTGCAATTCGTTTATGCAAATATTACATTTAACAAGCATCATATCAATAACAGAGCATAATCTTCTCGTTTTACAGTGTTTACAGTTTCCAGGTCCCAACCCTACACAGGTCAGAATTGCTGAGGTGGGTCAGGCCACCTCTGTGGTCTAAACAAACACACAGCTCTGATGCTATTGGTGGTCGGTGGCCCCAGTGGAAGTTGCAAGTGTTGATGAAGGAGGTAGGGAGGTGCAAAGATGCTTCAAGCTGGCGATGCCCCCGCAAACCTGCTGAAGATTTAAATCATCAGTGTGAAGGGGAACAGCCCGATCTGCAGTCTTTGGCTTGATGGGGGCTACTAAAATGAGGAAGTGCTCAATTTCCTGCAAGTTCTGTGGGCTCTTAACTCAGCAGAGGGCCAATTCTGCAACTGGAGAATCTCAGTAGCTTCTCCACCTTGGACAATTCAGAGAATCCTTACTTAACTATTACCAGCCTTTATCGGGTGAGGACTTGTCCTTTAGCGCCTCTCCATGGGATCAGTAGGCATTGGGAAACCAGCTTGTTAGAACTTTATCCCCAGTCTCGTCCATAAAGCCAACTCCGCAGGGATGGGAGAATGCCGCCCAACGAATTCAAATACAATTTTCAACCACTTCCATGAGTTTTCATTTAAAAAGTTACTAGTCTGGGCATCCTTGTTCCTCCTTTTTTTCTTAAAAGTGGGCCATCATGAGTGGGTTCCAGGACAGTTAAGTCTATCATAGGGTCTGACATAGTCCACAAGTCTTGATGTTGTTGTGACTTTGAGGTTTATTTGCTGCGAAGAAAGAAGATAAATCTTTGAATGATTCACACTTTTAATCAAAAAAGAAACAGCTTGCTCATCTCTAATTTTCGCAAAGGTCACTTCCAGTTTGGCAGTAAGAATTTGGCGTTTACAATATGATCTAATTATGCACCAAATTGAAAACCTTGCTTTTCTACTCTGTGATTAAAACCAGGTTGAAGTAATTCCATTATATCACTCACTTGTCTCCCATTTAATTATACAGAATGTTTTGTTTCCGGGCAGTTTTTTCTTTCTATCTCACTTTCTAATTGAGCCTGATGTTTACATGTGTTCTTTTTCCCACCCGTGAATCTCTTGTTTTTATGTCACTGCAACATCTTCACTCGCTCTGTAAGTCGTGACCGTTTGAACTCCAGCAGCAATAAGTAATGTCATTTCTTGGGGTAATCATGTTATGTCATAACACGTGCAATAAGCAAATATCAGAGTTTCTTGGATGGGAGTTCCTTACTGATGATAAACGAGATAGGTTACTGGAAGTATCTGGTCATCTTTAATAGTTGTTAGAATGCTGGTGTAAATTTAGGATGGAGGGCGGACTGACATGTCATTTTTTCCTACACTAGAGTGTTGACAGAGGAGAATGGCATGCAGCATTTGAAGGGATTTAGCAGGCTTGACAAGACAGTGATTGATAAAAGGTATATTAACATTTTGACATATAAGTTAGATGCACATTGGCTCAATTCCCATAATTATTGAAACACTTCGGGGGGAAGTATTGAGTCAAACCTGAAAATGAGCATGGGGATCACAATAAGCCACTATCCTGTGCTCATGTCTGCTACTAGTAGCCTGCAGCCCAGCACAACATGTTGAATGGCTTCATAATTTGCAGAGGGTTAAATTTTGTGCACCATTTAAAGATAATCTGCATTGTTAGCCTACTAATTCTGACTGCAGCAGTTATAGGACTTGGTTGGAGAAGACATTCTGAGCAGGAAGAAGGATGGAAAAGACGCAACAAGACAGCATGCACCAGGGTTCTCAGGCACATTACTGAAGTCCTAGGTACAGGAGATGGACAGGAGAGAAGTTCTCTGTTGCAGGAAGCCCACAAACCAGACCCTTGGATGGCATTGGGAGCAGGTGGCCACCCCTTCAATGGTGACAGTTTTACCTCAAAACACATATAATCCTATTAACCTTCCATGGCACCATGCCAAAGGTATGCCCCACCTTTCAGTACTTCGTAATATGTCATGCACTCATGCCACGATATACTCTGGCAAAAAAAGACATGGTCTCTGCCATGTTATGGCACTTCCATGCTCTGTACACTGTACAGAAGCTAAGAACCCTAAAGTGGCAGATGATGTGTCAGGGAAAAAAGAACTTTAAAAAGATACACGTTTAATTTTTCACTGTATGAGAAAACAGTCTGTTTTGCTCCAGGGTAAACAATCCAGACCTTTAATCTTTCAATACTTTAAACTGAGCCATTTGAACTAACTGAGCATTATATTAATAAATATTGTGAAATTTCATAGAGATCAGCCATCCAGAGTTGTTAATCAAGCTGGGGTTCAGAATTTTCAGCTCACTGATAGTAATAATGTCACAAAATTTCCAGAATATTGGGGCAGATTTTCATTCAATTCAGTGTGACTTGGGAAATCTTGAAAGAACGGTGAGTGAGTTATGAATCTAGGATTCCCAATCCCATTCCTGAGCTGTACACTTTTTCAATCAAACAGGATGTTTTTTTTTAAATCTAAAATTATTGAGGCCTGTCCATCAAGCCTTACTATTAAAAGCTTTCACTACTTCGTGGAGCCATTTTTATCTCAAAAAGTAGGCTTTCATTTCAGTATCTGAATGATCAGAGGCCCAAAAAAGTCTACATTGTTGATTGAAGTGATTCAAGACACTGTCATGGCATACATTTCATTGTCTGCATCCCTCTGTCTCATTTAATCTTACAGATTGTGCATGACTGCATAATAATTATTTATAGTGGACAATGTATCATCCCATGATATTTGTTATCTGAGAAAGAGAATCCTTCTGTTAGGCCAAGTTGGAATTTATCTGCAACATAAACATGATAATTTTGAGTTTTCTGCACTGTTTGGTAACTTCTACTGGGATAACTAAAATCTCATATTTCTGATATTAAATACAATTGTATTTATTAAGTTTATTAAGCTCAGTTTATTAAGGTTTCAATTCTCCTTTTGGATTCGATTGCGTTTGCTGGTCTAAATGTGGCTGTCCACTAACTAGGACTGAACCCACCAGTCATTCATCTCTGGAGAATCCTTTAAGTTTATTGCCCGAAAATAAATGTTCTATTATTGTTTGCAGTATTGACTGCAATTAACTTTTATGTCACGAATCTTGGCCTTTAATTGTTTTGACTTTGGGGTCTCTGTTTGTCTTTTAATTGTTTACTGTTTGAATGAGTTTGTTCTTTGTTTAGCATTGAGGATTATAAAGTGGAAAAGCTCACAGCACACTGCCTTTGTGCTTCCTGAATGATGTCAGCATTGAAACACATCCTTCAGAGTGCCAACTATTACCATAACTTGCAAGATTGCAGAGATTTAGCCTGGTTTCTTTTTATTTCTATCTCAATGCAAAGTTGCCATGATTTATAAATTGGCTGCACAGACTGATTTCATCTTCCTGAAACCTTGCAATCTACTTGTATCGAATTTTTATCAGCTTCTGTGTTCAAGGTGGGTAGATTGTGTCTAGTGGACCAGAAAGCTATTTAGACCATTATCACCACATGCTCATATTCTACAAACTCCCTGCACAATCCATTGCATGGCAGAAAATGAGTTTTGAATAATATCTTGCATCTTTTTTTATTATCTTGCTTTAATAATTGAATTTACAATTTTTTTGTAAATGTAATTTTTTAAAAATTCACTTTCCTTCTATTATTCTACTGAATTGTTATCTATATCAGGCTTTGTACCAGGAAGATAGTATGTTGAACCACTGGGCGGACACTTCCAGACTTAGTCCTCCAGTATCATTTGCCAGTCAATAGCCCAACTGGTGGAGAAGTGGGCTTAGCCATTGTTCTTTTGCTGGTCTATAGCATGAGCATTCCACTTCTGGATATGTATTACCATGTGTTACAAGAGTTCATCAGTGCTTGAATTTCTGAGGCTGCAGCCATCATAGGATGCCAGGAAAACCTATCCCTTCAAGTATCTCACTCTTACCTGGAATTTCTACTGTGAGATCTGAGGGACTGAAATGACGTGAGCTTTCCCAAAGATGGGATAAAGAGGGCATCTTGTCCAAACATGGAGGCAGAATAGATGGAAGTGTTTGAGGAAGTCAGTTGCAAAGTCAGTCCATCACTTCAAACTGGAGACAATGCAAAAATAAGATTGCAGAATCAGATCAATGGCATAACACTTTCAGGCATCAAGCCCCAAACTCCAACTACCTTATATTACTTGTACCAATGCGTGCTCAAGCACTTTGAATACCTCACATCCTCCTCTGAGCAACCAATACACAGATTCCTCCTTCGCCTATTGCTGTCTCGCACCAATTCTCATAATACTCTACATAAATGGTGTCCTTCATTCCTCTATCGATAAACCATACTAAACAATCTCTTCTCTGCATTGGCAAGTGAAGGAGGAAGGAGAGGTCAAGCCCCCTTTTTACAACAATAGCTGTGCATTCAGGTATGTTTTAATTACAGGTTTCAAGTCATTCAATAAATGACTAATGGATGGGTGGGTGAGCTGAGTAGGTAATCTGATCAGGGGCAGGGGGTTACTAAGATGGTTCAAGGTAGTTGGGTCTTGTTGGATTGTATTTGGATGGCTAGTGAGGTGGTTAAATCTGGTTGGGTTGTGGTTGGATGACTGCGGAGTGGTTGACAGTTGGGCAGGTGTGCAGTTGGGGTCAAAGTTTAGGAGTCAGGTGTTGTTGGGTAGTCAGGGGAGTACTCAACTTCGGTGGAGGTGATGGGGTGGGAAGGGGCGTGGTCATGGATTTGAGGATGGTCAGTCCTGGTTGCTGTAAAAGCCAGGTGGTCGGGGGAGTTCTGGTCTTTGTTGGGAGCCTAGTTGGCTCAGGATAATTGGGTCTGCTGGCTGCTAGTCAGGTGGGTGGAGGGCCTAGTCAAGTCTAGTTTGGGGGTTTGTAATTAATTCTGGTTGGAGAGGTTAGCCAGATCTAATAGGAGTGGTGGTGGATTTCCACTGTTTGTGCTTAGGACAGTTACTGTTAGACTATGTAACATTTCCTGAGTAAGTGTCCAGTTAAATCCCGTGTTTCTGGTGTGGAGCTTTGGCTCAGATGTTTGCAGAGTGTACTAGGCAGCAGGGAATCAGGACTTCTGCTCGATCAAGACATTCATCTCCCAACTTAATTCCCATCTCTGATGATGTGAATACCTGAAGATCTGAGTCAATGTCTTGTCTGTGAATCTGAGACTTTGGTCCAGGAAAGAGACAACTTCTGCTTTTTAGTTTCAATAAGTATGCACTTTTCTTTACAATTTATACTTGTCTAATATTTGTCACTTTGGTGATTCTTTTCTATTTTTGACTATGTCTTTAATTTTGAATTGCCTGTATCACTTTCATTACTTTCACTTTGTCTCCCTTCTTCTTCTGGTGCGATGTGACTGTAGGAAATGACAGTTGACAGATGTTTTTCTCAGTACAGTTGTCATTAAGTGTTAGATTTTTGTTGGTGTGATTGTATCTGTCAGTACATAGTGTAGTTACATCATGTTCTCTTTCTCTCAAGAGGAATTGATATTGATACAACTCACACTTTCATGACCAGAAAATAAATCATGCATTTCTCTGTACCGGGCCCTATATGCAGAGATTCTGTGATTTTCCTGAGGTGGCCACAAAAAGATTTAAAATTTGAAATGATTCCATTCTGTGGAATTGTGATAAGATATGATGCAATTGTAATCAATAGATCACAATCTTGTTTGGTTTTCTTGCTTAAGCAACAACTTGTCATGAGCAAGCACTTTTGTGAAACCATCCTGTTTCTAATTCAATTTAATTTATTCTCCACTTATGGAATCAACAACTCAGTAAAGTGGTTTTAGACATTCATAACTGTCAGCTGAAGAGATAATGATTTACTTGGCTATCAAAATCCTATGCACACTGTGAAGGCTCTCTTTCTCTGCTTTACATGTTTCCTTCTTACTCACTCATTCTTCATGCTCTTCCAGCCCAAATTATGCTGTCTATGGGCTTCATCCCGTGTTATTGGCTATTTTGATTGTTGACTCCTTCTATGGTCCTGAATCTCAGAACTGATTTCTCTTCCACTAACCTTTGTTCAAGATTTTCCGACCTAAGTCTTATTCCCCAGAGGGTATTTATTGAAACATTAGGTAAGCAAAACAAAATTGTTTGCTCCCACTTTCTTAGGTGCTACAAGCATGTATCAAGCTCCAAAATGGCATCAATAGCATACACGCCCTGGTGGGCTCAATCACACTGGATGCTGTGTTGGTGAGGGCATTAACATCCATTCAGTGAACATTGGTTGCATTATGCAGAGCAAGAGGATCATGGCATCAATCAGTGTGCAATTTTGATTTGATGCCAGTGATGTCACTCTGCTCAGTAGTCAACACAGCACCCTCATAACGTCACCCAACTAAACAAATGTTCAGCAGCAGGAAAGAAACCTCCACCAGCACTATTTAAATGACTCATCAAGCAATTACAAATGAGTTGCTGCTTGATTTTTCTTCTCTTATGAATTCTTCAACTGTTTGGCAACTTTAGTGAACTTTAGGAAGCACCAATATCTATAGGGAGTGTATTGGTAGTGGTGAGGAACTTTTACTGACTTGAAGGCTTCTACATGAAGCAGTTGTTCCCAGACACGTGTGCTATAGTAGACATTTCTCCTGGAATTAGACTGGGAAGATGAACAGATGTCACACACTGCAGGATTTGCTGCTGGAAGAGTGATGAAGACAGCCAGCTAGAGATCATCCCAGCCCAAGGTTATCAGGAATAATTCTCCAACTTGGTTCTCAGTAATGGATAGTGTGTGAGATGTTTGCACTTCAGTCAGAATGCCTTCACTGAAACTTACCACCAATACAGCTACAAATACTGTCATAACCCAATGCAATGATGCAAGTAGTTGTAACAGTGACTAACAATGAATTTTTATGCATCTGATTTCTTCCAGAAATTCTGATAGTCTATTGGCATACAGATTTATGGACTAATACTCTGCAAGCTCCATTGTGGGTGATGATAATGATGGCAACAGTCTGAGCTAGCCTGAGAGTAAGCCCACCTTGCATCACAGAACCTGAGTTTCTACCGTAGCATTCAGGCACTGGCAGTATGCTATTTGTGCTGCAAAGCAAACTGTAAAATCAGCATCAGATGAGTGTGAGTAAAGTTGGCCAATAGCTTCTAAACTTGATGTGATGGTCTCCAAACTTTGTACAAAGCCCTGTGACAAGTTGGCACAGAATTCATTCAGGAACTTTGACATTTACAGTAGCCTTTCTGGTCGGCCTCCAAAGTCATCAAGCATTTCATTGTGCATACCCGTTGGTGTGCTCCTGTACAATGTCCCTTGGCACCTGTGTCTTCTGCAGCAGAACTAATATGTGATCATAAGCACAGGAACCTGCTCTGTCTTTGTCCCATATCCTAGCTATTCTCACTTATGCTCAGTGTCTTAACATGCTCAGACTGCACTTCAACGCTATTCTCTAGTTTATGTGCAGTATCACGTATTGAGTTGGTGGCTGTCAGTGTAAAATTGAATGTTTGTTTCCTCATCATTACTGGCTTCTTTCTCCACTATCTGACCAGACTATACTTCTTGGATAGCTGAAAGGAGAAAGGCACCAGGGGACAACAGTAGCACGGAGAGTCGGCTAAAGTGAGGAGGACATGCTGGCATCATCTACAGCTTGTAAATCACAAGAGATAGTCGGATAGAGATATCATCATACATAATCTATCACCTTCAATGATGTCAGCATCTGAAAACTATGGAGCCCAACATCTTTCCCAAGTGGTGCCACTTGTTGATATTTTCTCTATCAATTTGTTTTTACATATTCAACCTGTCCAGCCATGTTATGAAACACCTCTAGTGCAGGTGTGGCTTGATACAGGGCCTTCTGGTCTAGAGGCAGGGACATTACCACTGCACCACAAGGGTCCCTATCTAAGTCAAATTCACCTCCTAAACTAGTTCCAACATCAGCTCCGTCCATATCCAGTCTGCCCATTTAAGAAACAATAAACAGTATAGACAAGTTGCAACTTGTCTTAACCCCTGCAGATGTATCTAGCTCATCGACAGTGTTGTTGCTGTTAGCTGGAGGTTGAAATCAATAAAATGCGTAAGCAGTATGAAGTTGGCATGCTGCCTGCATCACAATCAGTAGGCTTGTTAAGCATGCATTGCAATGCCTGAAACAGTTTTTAGACCATTTGCTTTCCCATCTGAGTGTTTTTTTTTAAATCTTTGCTTTGGACTCACAGTGCTGCAAAGCATTTGTGGGCTTTTTACTTGGCCCTGAGTTTTTTGAATTAATTGCTCTCTGTGGCTAACTGTGAGCGTTTGTTGGTACAAGGGTGGTGCTATCAATCTTTTTTCCTTTGACTGGGCGTAAAGACCTAATTGGTTTACAATGGCAAAGGATCACCATCTCTGTGTCTTGTTTAGCTGCAATGACCTAATTGGTTTACAATGGCAAAGGATCACCATCTCTGTGTCTTGTTTAGCTGCAATGACTTGGGGGTCATATGGCACTGTGCTAGTGTCCCTACCTCTGGACCAGCACCTCTAGGTTCATGTTCTACCTATCCTGGAAGTATGCCATAAGCAGGTTCAAACAGGTGGATTTTAAAAGAAATGAACAGGCTTTTGTCTTAAGATGTAGTTTATTGCATGATAGTAATTAGTTACTAGATAAGATTCAGCTGATTGTTACTTGAGATGATGTGGATCTGCATCCCATGTGACTCCACTATGTTCTGCCTTAATTTCATCTAAATCTGTATGATATCATCAGATTGGTTGAAATTTAATGTTGTCTCTAATATTAAACCAGTCACATTCTTTTCCTTATACAATATAATTAATTTGGTACAAAAACTAAAATCACATGGCACTTGGGTGGGCTGGCTGGATGGATACACAACTGCCTTGGTCATAGAAGACTAGGGTAGCGGTGGACGGGTGTTTTTCAGAATGGAGACCGGTAACTAATGGTGTTCCACAGGGATCAGTCTTAGGTCCTCTGTTTGTGAAATATATAAATGATATGGAGGAAGATTTGAGTGGTCTGATTTAGTATGTTTGCAGATGACACGAAGATTGGTGGAGTTGCTGATAGTATCAATGATTGTGAAAGGAAACAACAGGACATAGATAGATCGGTGACTTGGGCACAGAAATGGCAGATGGAGTTTAATCCAAACAAATGCGAGGTGATGCATTTTGGAGGATCAAATTTAGATGTGAGTTATACTGTAAATGGCAGAATCCTTAGATGTATTTGTCACATGTACTAAGTATAGGAATACATAAGTACAGTGAAAAGTGTGCAAAGTCATCATTCACTGGCGCCCACTTGGTTACAAAAACCAGAATTAAAAGATTTTAACAGAGCCAAAAGGTAAGCAAGAGAAATCCAGATCTCACAGTCCCAGGTCCCATCTCCACAATGGTGCAGACACCGTTCCAATCGCTAGGACACCCAGGAGGCTACAGCCACTGCTGCCATGTGAAAGGCCCATCTCACTGCTATCACTGCCTCACCAGCCCCGTTCTCACCGCCCACTGACCCCTCACCAGCCCCGTTCTCACCGCCCACTGACCCCTCACCAGTGCCACTTACCGCCCACTGCCCCCTCACTGGCCCCGTTCTCACGGCCGACTACCCCCTCACTGGCCCGCTCTCGCTGGCCTGCTATCACCGCTGAACCGGCCTACTCTTGATCTGCCGCCATCGCTCTGGCCCACATTCAATCCACCGTCGCTACAGGACACAGCTGTGCGTTCAGCTCTCACCATGCGATTCCCGGTCACAACCTGACTCCTTAGGTAGGTACTTAAAAGGGTTGGGGTGTGGAAGGTAGAATTACTGCAGAGACAAGAGAGACAAGAAGAAGAGAAAAAGAAAGGAAAAGGAAAGGGAACTGACAAGCAGAGTGGAGCTCTGAATGGTGCAACTTTGGATCTGGACGTGCAGGTCCACATTCCCTAAAAATGACAACACAGATGGTCAAGGTGGCTAAGAAGGCATATGGCATGCTTGCCTTCGTTGGCTGGGGCACAGAATACAAGAGGTTGGCAAACAATGTTGCAGCTATATAAACACCCTTGTAAGGCTGCATTTGGAGTACTGTGTGCAGTTTTCGTTGCCACACTACCAGAAGGATGTGGAAGCTTTGGAGAAAGTGCAGAGAAAGTTCACCAGGATATTGCCTAGTCTTGAGAGCATTGCCTATGAGGAAAGGTTAAAAAGACTAGGATTTTTTTCACTGGAAAGATGGCAGCTGAGAGGAGACCTGATGGAGGTTGACAAAATTATGAGAGGCATAGATAGGGTGGATAGTTAGAGGCTTTTTCCCAGGGTAGAAAAGTTTCAATTACAAGGGGGCACAGGTTCAAGATGCGAGGGGGAAAGTTTAAAGGTGATGAACGAGGGAAGTTTTTCATGCAGAGATTGGCAGGAGCATGGTATGTACTGCCAGAAGAGATGATGGAAGCAGGCACATTGGCGACATTTTAAGAGGCATCTGGATGGTTACATGCATAGGGAGGGAATAGGGGGATACAGACTGAATAAGGGCAGAAGGTTTGTTTTTTAGTTCGGACAGGGCATGATGATCAGCACAGTCTTGGAGGGCTGAAGGGTCTGTTCCTGTGGTGTACTTCTCTTTTGCTGTTTGTTCTTTTATTAGTAGAGGGACATGAATGTCAGGTACAAGTCAATATGTGAAGTTTTACCAAATGGGCAAAAGAGAGGCAAAAGTGGACATTGGACTACTAGAAAATGACAGTGGAGTGATAGTAGTGGGGAACAAAGAAATGGCTGAGGAACTGAATAATTACTTCGCATCAGTCTTCATGGTGGAAGACACGAGTAATATCCCAAAAATTCAAGACAGAGTCGGGGGCAGAGCTGAGTATGGTGGCCATCACCAAGGAAAAGGTGCTAGTAAAACTGATTGGCCTGAAGGTGGACAAATCACCTGGACCAGATGGACTACACCCCAGAGTTCTAAAGGAGATAGCTGAAGAGTTAGTGGAAGCGTTAGTGGTGATCTTTCAGGAATCTTTAGAGTCAGGGAGGGTCCCCGGAGGACTGGAAAATTGCTAAAGTGACACCCCTGTTTAAAAAGGGAGTAAGGCAAAAGACGGAAAATTACAGGCCAATTAGCCTAACCTCAGTCGTGGATAAGATTTTGGAGTCTATTGTAAAGGATGAGATTTCTGAATACTTGGAAATGTATAGTAAAATAGGGCAAAGTCAGCATGGTTTCATCAAGGGGAGGTCATGCCTGACAAATCTGCTAGAATTCTTTGAGGAAGTAACGAGCAGGGTAGACCAAGGAGAGCCAATGGATGTTATCTACCTGGACTTCAAGAAGGCCTTTGATAAGGTGCCACACAGGAGGCTGCTGAGTAAGATAACGGCCCATGGTGTTCAAGGCAAGGTGCTAGCATGGATAGAAGATTGGCTGTCTGGCAGAAAGCAGGGAATGGGGATAAAGGGGTCTTTCTCAGGATAGCAGCCAGTGACAAGGGTCAGTGCTGGGACCACAACTTTTCACTTTGTACATTAATGATCTAGATGAAGGAACTGTGGGCACTCTGGCTAAGTTTGCAGACGATACAAAGTTAGGTAGTGGGACAGGTAGTATTGAGGAGGTGGCGAGGCTGCAGAAGGATTTGGACAGGTTATGAGAGTGGGCAAAGAAGTGGCAGATGGAGAACAATGTGGGAAAGTGTGAGGTCATGCACTTTGGTAAGAAGAATAAAAGCATGGACTATGTTCTAAATGGGGAGGAAATTCAGAAGTCTGAAGTGCAAAGAAACTTGGGAGTTCTAGTCCAGGATTCTCTCGAGGTAAACTTGCAGGTTGCGTCAGTAGTCAGGAAGGCAAATGCAATATTGGCATTTGTTTTTAGAGGACTTGAATATAAAAGCAGGGACGTACTACTGAGGCTTTATAAGGTTCTGGTCAGCCACATTTGGAGTATTGTGTGCAGTTTTGGGTCCCATGTCTCAGGAAAGATGTACTGGCCCTGAATCGTGTTCAGAGGAGGTTCACGAGAATGGTCCCAGGAATGAAAGGCTTAACATATGAGGAACATTTGAGGACTCTGGGACTATACTCATTGGAGTTCAGAAGGATAAGGGGGGATCTAATTGAAACTTTCGGAATACTGAATGGTCTGGACAAAGTGGATGTTGGGAAGATGCTTCCATTGGTAGGAGAGACTAGGACCTGAAGGCACAGCCTTAGAGTAAAGGGAAGACCTTTTAGAATGGAGATAAGAAGAAACGTCTTCAGCCAGAGAGAGGTGAATCTATGGAATTCACTGCCACAGAAGGCTATGGAGGCCAGGTCATTGAGTACATTTAAGACTGAGATAGATAGGTTCTTGATTATCAAGGGGATCAAGGATTATAGGGAGAAAGCAGGAGAATGGGGTTGAGGAACTTATCAGCCATGATTGAATGGTGGAGCAGACACGATGGGCCGAATGGCCTAATTTCTGCTCCTATGTCTTATGGTCTTATGGAGTTGGAGTTGGAGTTGAATGTACTTGTGGAAATCTTGTGGAAAGAGTTGTGGGGATGTGGGATGAGGACTGAATGGTAGGGACAGCTTTAGTAGAGAGATTTAGCTAAGAGATAGTAGAGGGACAGTTGTAATGGGCTTCTGCCTTATGTCTGCATTTTTCAGAGTCCAGTGTTGGATAGTTACAACACTGATCAATTCAGGGTTATGTATTTTTTTTTACTGAAATTATAGAAATTTACAGAAGAATACCATTCTGCCCATCATGCCCACACCTGCTGCCAAGGACGCTTCTGGTGATCATTCCTTATGGTCTATAAGCTTTAGTGGTTTAAGGTTTCATTTGTGCAGGTCATCATCAAGTATCCAAACCCTTGAATGACACTGATAATTAGTCTGTTTAACCACAGGAAACATTGGTCAAACTTGATCCTACCTTCACAAAGCTCTTATATATGCTTATTTTTAACATGGAATTGTTTACCAATCCGAAACCCTGCCTAACCAAAGTGTCCTTAATCAGGAGATAGAACTATTAGCAACACCTTGACTAAGGTCAAGTTAACAAGATCAAATTAACAAGATTTAAGTTGTTCACTGAATAAACTAATCATCAAGCCACTTAAAGAAATTTGTCGTAAATTTGTGGATACCCATTACAGTGGAAATTTACTCTTATATTTGCTATACTTGATAATTCAACTACTTAAAACATGAGTACAATCTGGAAAACATTTATATTTAAACATCAGGAATAAAATAGAATATTTTAGATTTTTTCAACATTCTGTCCATTATAAAGAGTCTTTAACCATATGATGTTTTAGATGGGAAGCTGAAAGCCACCTACTGTTTGGACTGGAAATCAAATGACTTAGGGAAAGTAGCTAATCAAGCATTCAAAGAGATAAGAGATGGAAATCATTGTGTAGCAGGTCAGAGTGTAAAGTAGGTGTCGCAGAAACTGCAAGATGATTTCATGAAATTCTGTTTTCAGTAGAAGTCTCTGAGAACCTGATAGAATTTCCAATTACTAGCATTTCTGTCCAGCTGGTGATCCCCAAATAACTGAGCTGTGGCCATTTTCTGGTGATTTAAATCCAAGTTAGTTGGAATCAGAATTAGATATTCATGATTAATCTATAGTTGTCAGCAGTTTGTCTTTGTTAGTAGGGAAAATTGGTTATGAGAAGTCATTATGTTCTATTCTGTGTTTCCATTCCTTTGGTCCACAGGGGTTGTTTCACAACTTTACCTTTTTTAAATAACAAAATCCTCTCTGCAGAGTCTTGTGTGGGTTACAGGGATATAGATTTAATTTCCAGAAGACAGCTGAGACGTAAATCTGTAAGTTGTCACTTGCTTCAAGAAAAAATTTTGTTTATGATAAATAGATTATTTTGGCTTCATTAAAGAAGCCTGGTGGATGTTTCTTTTATTCTGGATAGTGCCCAAAAGGTGGAATTGGCCATTTTGGTAATTGAATCAACACATTTACATGAATGCTGTGACTGGTAGAGTACTGTGGCTTGATTATCAGTGCAGTCTTCCTGTGACAGTCATAACATGACATGATAGCTGATTGCAATTTATTCAAGTGTACCTCAGGGAGCTATCAGAATTCTGCACATATTAAAGAAAAAGTAATCAGTAATTAATTCATTTCCTTAGAGATGCACTGATACCTCACTCATCTCAGAGAATTGGTGAGATGTCTAGTTTTGAGATCACTTTCAACAGTTCAAGGATGTTTCTAGTGTTTGTAATCTTATACTTTCTATGATAATAGTCTAGCTCTGATTACTTTTAAGGCCAAACCTGCATATCAAAATCAATTTGGTTAGGAAGTGTAGTTACAACATCCAAACTAATGGTATTCTGCAATCTGAGCCAATCAACCATCTGAATAAAATGTTGGTAATATGGCACAATTAATTTGGTTATTCTCCTCTCCCTCTGCTATCTATGCTCTTCATGGGCAGAATCTTACAAACTTGAACTATTTTTGGTTCCTGCGTGGTTCAAGGGAATAATCTTGGGAAATGGTCAGTTAAGAGGCTGCCTCCCCATTCACTGTCCAATGGTGGATGGCAGGTAGGCTCTCGAGGTGGGAGCACTGGACATTGCAGTATATTCCAGTGGAGAGAGGCTGTCCCCATTGTGAGACTGAAGGGACTGATGCTGAATGCTGGACTTGGAGGATAGCAGAGAGGCCAGTACGGCTGATATTAGCATTCATAGGCTAGCTCAGAAGTTTCATGTATTTGAGCAGACAGCAATCTTAGTATTTTGCTACCACTGGCTTCTTCCATGGCCTGAAAACTTATAAGACTCTGACCTCCTGCTTTCTTAGGACTTGGTTCAAGCTCTCTAATCAATACCTAAGTTACTCTTTAAGCATCTACCTGCTACTGCCAGATAGGTAGCTATGCTGTGTTTAATTGAAAACATTTACCATTACAGAAATACAACCAGGCACAGACCTTTGTAAATTTACTCTTGCCTCCAATTTGCTTCGTTTCTAAGATATTCCTTGTATGAACTGGAGCTTTACTGGATCCTTTTATTATTACTGTTTAGTACTTGTTTCAGTTTCTTTAACCACACTAATTGGAGCAGGAGTAGGTTATTCAGCTTGTCAAGCTTGCTCTACCATTCAGTGAAATGGTTGATTTTGTGGCCTAACTCTGTACACCTACCTTTGGCCTTTATCCCTTAATACCTTCACTTAACAAGAATTTATCTATCTCAGAAATAATCTCCAAGCAGTGGAAATTGTTTATCTTTATCTACCCTGTGTTTCCTGTTAATAACTTGAAGACTATAATCGGATCACTCCTTAACTTTCTAAATTCTATAGAAAACCAGCCTAATTTGTATAATTGTTCCTCATCACTTAACCCCTGAAGGTCATGTAATATTCTTGTAAATCTATGTTGTACTCCCTCCAAGGACAATATATCCTTCCTAAGTATTCACAGACTTGACTGTCAGCATTATGAGTAGTAAATGCCTACATCTTGTCAAACAGTGAACAATTGAATACAACACATTTTCCTCATTGTAAAACCAAATTCCTTTACTTTAAACTTTCCTAAGCATCAAACGTTAGACACAGGGCAATTTGTTAGATTTGAGAGTGTTTATTTTCTCGAAGTACAAAAATTATCTTTGAAATATGAAGGTCGCTGATTGTGGTTCTGAGCTGTACAGACTTGAGCTTTCCTTTTGTGTATTCACCTTGATGATGAGCACCGTTAACATTATCAGAAAAGTACGTTTTTTTCATTCATTCAAAGGATGTAGGCTGTGCTGTCCGGGCCATACGTAATTGTTCTTGTGTGGATGGTGATGGCCTTCTTCAACTGCTGCAGTCCTGGTCTTGGCCCAATCACAGTGAGGTTAGGGAGAGATTTCCAGGATCTTGACCCAGCAACAATGAAGGAACGGTAATATAGTTCCAATTCTGAATGGCGCATGGCTTAGAGAGGAACTTGTAAGAGGCGGTGTTTCCTTATATCTTCTGCATTTGTCCTTCTATAAATCATAGGTTTGGAACTTGTTGCCTAAGGAGCCTTGTTGAATTTCTTCAGTGCATCTTGTAAATGGCACACACAGCTGCTTACTGAGTGTTAATTGTGTAGGCTGTAAATATGTATGGATGCGCCAATCAATCAATTGATAGCCAGATCCTGATGTGGCTAACAATGTAAATAACACTTGATGGCGTGGAAAGTGAATTTTCTTCCATAGATACACATAGGTCAATGTTACAAGTATAAATGGAGGGGTTAGTGCTTTCCAGTCTGAAGTAGAATAGTTGCATTGTGTTTCAATAATCACTGTAACATATCTGTGGTTGGTCGTTCACTTCCTTCAATGTACTGTGAAAGTACAGCTCCAATAGAATTTGCTGATGCATCTGCTGTGACATATGGTTCTGTATTAGAGTTGTCATGAATGAGGATGGCTATCTTCAACTTCAGCATTTTACAGTTTGCTGTGTGATTGTCTGTTTCTATTGTACATCTTGTGTTGTCTTTTCCAAAGACGCCCTGAAATCTCTGCATACTTAGGAACAAATTTGTGATAGAATTGATAGCACTGAGGTATAATGCCAACTGTTTTATTAGTTGGAATTGGAAGCATGTGGATGGCCTGACATTGTTGTTTATAGACTTTACTCCTGCTGCTTACTCTATTCTAAGAAATCAAAATGGATGTGATCAAATTTGAAATGAGCATCAAATTGTGTTGTGTGAGTCATGTGAGTGCCACTGATAATCATTGATTGGTTCTGTTTTGTTTCTTCATGGACAATGACAGCATCAAGTAGGTTGAACCTTCCCTCAATCTCTGACAAAACTAAAGAAACAATCTGCTAGAAGGTGTTATGTTCTAAACTTAGTCCATAGGCTGTTTTGTGATACTACCACAGCATCACGTATCTCAAAAGCTGTAAGATATGAGCGTTGCTCTACTAATGCCACCTGAAGATAGTTCCATCACAAGCTGGGCTTCATGTAGACCATGAAGTCACAAAAT
This sequence comes from Rhincodon typus, assembly GCF_021869965.1. Lineage (NCBI taxonomy): Eukaryota > Metazoa > Chordata > Chondrichthyes > Orectolobiformes > Rhincodontidae > Rhincodon > Rhincodon typus. Next base: position 28,049,395 of record NC_063349.1, on the reverse strand, counting down.
GTTGCTAATATTTCTTGGATTGTTGGAGATGGACACTTGTCTAGAATTATTACTTTGTTAACCATCTAAAGGCCATTTTTGTGTTGTACAATGACTAATCTTGGGGATGAGTTGATTTGCTTAATGATACTGTCTGCTTCAAGTCACTTTGGATCCAGTGACACTTCAGCGTGATCACAAATGGCAGCCATCTCACATTTTACAACAACTGGCAAAACATTGTGTCAAAATGAGGAACATGTCAGGATCAATTTTTCTCCCCAAATCCGGTAAATAAGGAAGGATACTGTGAATTACATAAATGCGTTCTCCAGCAGGGTTTTCAAGTTTGAAGCCAACCATACTGAAAAAATTGACTTACATATTGCTTCTGCCACTGGTTACATACTGTACAGCATGAAATGTGACTGTTCACAAAACATAAATTATCAAGACATTGTAAGCTTGAAGAGTTTCTGTTGCAGGAATGAAAGTTGCAAAAAATCACGATTGTACAGTTTGTCACTTATTATAAATACTTTCACATCAACATTAATAAGGTCTGACACTGAGGTGTCCATGACCTTGACTGAGCAATCTTTAAAATGGCCTGGTGCTTTGCTGTCTGTATTGGATATATATGCTGTACTTCACTCTCAAGAATACATTTCTTTATATGTCAAACTGAGGAAGTTTTCTTTACTCACCTGCCCGTCATGGTGAATAGATTCCTTTTGGAGCATTAACAATATTATTTCACTCGAACTGGATATGGTACTGTGAACCAATGGATACCTCCACAAATTGGACATAGTTTTGGAGGTAGCTGACCTTGATGGGGCAAGTGTGGATGAGACTGTTGAGGTCTCTTTATCCTGAAACTTCCCATTTGAGCTGTTTGAACAAAGTAACTCTGTAACTCTGAGACTATGGGGTATTTTTATTTTTTTATTCATTCAAGGATGAGAGAGTCGCTGGCTAGGCAGCATTTATTGCCCATCCCTAATTGCCCAGAGAGCAATTAAGAGTCAACCACATTGCTAGGGGCCTGGAATCACAGGTAGGCCAGACCAGGTAAGGATGTCAGTTTCCTTCCCTAAGGGACATTAGTGGGCTCGATGGATATATCAATGAATGCTCTTTAAATAAAACATGGCAGATACATTCTGGAATGATATGGTCAGAGTTTTTTCCAAGGTCACACCAATATCCTCCATGAGCAGGCATTCCCAAATTTATGGAACTGATGTTTTCAAATAAGTTGGTCATGAATTGGTTCATTAGTGTACTAAATCAACACACAGAAATCAATTGTCTCAATGCTGGCATATATTGTCAATGGGCTCACCATTTCCCTGCCGTGTCTGGCAAAGTGTGCTTCATGAACACTTACCATCCATGTTGAATGTGGGCATATTTTCTGTGTGTTTCAGAAAGATGTGTTGACCTTTTGCCCCAAGACAATGGAGGAGCATTGCCCTTTGGCAGGTTGCTGTCACCTGCAGCCCATCTATACCTATCAATTTCCACAGTGTTAGCAGGAACTGCAGATGCTGGAGAATCCGAGACAACAAGGTGCAGAGCTGGATGAACACAGCAGGCTAAGCAGCATCATAGGAGCAGAAAGGCTGACGTTTCGGGCCTAGACCCAATTTCCACAGTGTGTCTGGTTGATTTTAACTTAACAGAACATAGAACGGTACAGCACAGTACAGGCCCTTTGGCCCATGATACCTCCAACATTTTTATTCAGTGAATTTCCTTTGGGCTTTTTCTTCCCACAGGGATTGTGTTCACATAAAAGTCCTCTAAACCTTATCAGGCTAATAAATTTACCTTCCCACTGTTACTCAAACTAAATCCTGAACTTCCACCAGTTCTATCTTTAAATCTATTATCTTTTTAATTTCTTTGGCGGGTACTTAGTCATAATGGGGATCTGTAATCTTATTAAGAATTTAAATAAAGCCTATTTTTCTTGCAAACTCAAGCATATTTGTAAAGCTATGTGTGTTATTTGAGTGGACTTGCACCTTATGGTCAAGGAAAATCTATATTGCAGGACGTGGTTTGATTCTGATATTCAGTGTGTAACTACAGTAAGTGAATTTTGGAATTTGTCCTGTGTTAGATAAACTATTCAGTCAAAGACATCAAGATAGCATGAGACAATCAATATTGAAGTGTCAATCTGAAGGAACAGAGCCAACATCACTCAGATAACATGTGACTTAGATCTGTAATAGGCTCAGAGTGATGTGTAGACAAAATCAGTAGATCAAAGCATGCTGATGGCATACATTCCCACAAGCTGACAGACTAGGGCATGCCATTTTGCTTAGACCCTGTTGACTAGCAGTGCTTGGGGAAACAAAATCTTGTTTTCTCTTGTTACCTGGAGGTACAGTACTGTTGTCTTTACCTGGAGCTTGCATCATATACCTTCTACATTCTCATTTCTTCCAACTTGTTTTAGAGATAGCTGGCAAAAATTAAAGGTTTAATGTCCCTGGCTAAAAATAAATGATCCAAACAGCTGGCTGACATTTGCCTTTTCACTGTAGGTGTAGATAAGGTTATAATTATATCTGCACTTAATTATAAAATGCCAGTAATCTTCTTGAAGTGCCTCTGCTTTCTTTTTAAGCTGGTTGTATAATTAAGGGCTTGTTATATTTTTTAAAAAATGTTTCAGAGTCAGTTACAAGGAGTAAGGTGAAACAACATTGTGACAAACATGCAAGTATTTCCTGGAATTTAAACTTCTGACAGTTATTTGGTGACTTCATCTATATAAAAGAACACTGAAATACAAAAATACCAGACTCAGTTTTGATAGTTTAAAAATAAAGAGCATCTATGAAATAAATGAATTCTGTACTCATAATTGTTATACAAGTCTTACTGCACAACTTTTGATGAGGAAAGGTTTGGAGGGATATGGGCCAGGAGCAGGCAGGTGGGATTGGTTTAGTTTGGGATTATGGTTACCATCGACTGGCTGAACTGAGGGTCTGTTTCCATGGTGTAGGACTCCATGACTCTATGATACTAGGATGTAAAATGTGCTCAATCCACCTTGAATCATGCAATGATTCATGAGTTGGTATAGAAAGATGTCCAGGTAGAATTGAAATGAGCAGGTATTAATAAAATACTATGGACTAAAAATGAGTTTCCTTCTGTTTTATGGCACAAAGGTTGTGATTCATCTCATACTGTTAGGGCAGACAACGAATACAGCTGCCTCAAATGCTGGTTGTAACATTTGTGCAAACATACTGCAGGCTGAGTGAACGAACAACAAGGGCTTTAGTCAAATGTGTGACTGGCACATGTTGCATTTGACCCAGATCTCTTAAAGGGGAACAGCACTTATTCCAAGAAAACTGCTGCTTATTGCATCACAATTGACTGCAAGTAAAAGCTGAACAAATATTGGACCGGGGTTAAAATTGTTTCAGAGATAGTAGGAACTGCAGATGCTGGAGATTTCTAAGATAACAAGGTGTAG
>NC_063349.1:28010491-28045502 GCF_021869965.1 Rhincodon typus | reverse complement strand
GGCCTGCTGTGTTCATCCAGCTCTACACCTTGTTATCTCAAATATTGGACCGGGATGAGTTTCAATCCTTCATAGATTGATTTGATGTTGGAAGTCTGGGCAATGAAATTTGAAGGGAGGAGACAGATCAGGCTTCTATGGGGGAGGGCCATAAAACCCTTAAATAAGGTCAGTGAATGAATCTTGCCATGAGGTTTCCTATCCCACCCAGCATCAACCTCTCGCAAAGCTCAATTCACCATTTCTACATCTCTTACTCAGCAGCACCCCAGAGCAGACAGGATTCAGGCCTAAAGTTTAGATATTCCACTTAATGCTTACATGTCTCCCAATGTTTTGCAGCCTTTATAGACCTCAAGCTCTTTATCTATCTGGCACATCACAAACACAGTGCTGTACACCCATATTAGTGTTCTGTTTTCTTTCTCACAGGAAAAGGCTCCATAAAATCAGAAGGATCAGAGCAACATTGATGGACCAGGTCTCAACCTGGTGAAGGAGATATCACAGGGCTAGCTGTGAGAGTTTGTGTTCTTGCTTCAACTATTCAGCCTTTGGCCCTCTGTTTCACCATACTTATACAACTACCGATTTGCTCATCTGTACCTTTTTGAAGTTTTAATCCCTACTACTTTTTCTTACCCTGTCTGTTCCCCCAGTACATCCCTGCCCTCTGCACCTGCTCCCCCCCGCCCCCCGCCACTTATGTTTGAGGGACAATTGTACAAATATAGTGGACAACTGATTTATCCATTCATTGCCAAATCTGACTGGACTGCATAAGAAATTATCATGTCATGCTCATTATTCCAATTCTGGAATGCAAGGATAAATCCAATATTTTTTCTTTGCTGCAAATCATCTTCACAAACTCTTGTCCCCTGTTTCCTCCACCATCAATCCACTATTAAGTAAAAAGAGTTTGTACATCTCCTAAGTCCATTCCCCCGCCCCCTGCCTCACTGAATCAAATGCTCTCTGGCTTTACGCCTGAACTTGCTTCAGTTTGTCTGCTCACCTGAGTGGTGACAGTGAGAGCCATTAGAACAGTTCTTCACTGGTGATCCATGCTGAGGAAGTGTTCGACAGTCAGGTTAAGGGAAGCCTGAGGAAATGCAAAGCCTATGGAGTTGACAGAGAGTTAGCAGCAAGGGATGTTTGTGTTTAGGGGGCCATTAAGACAGATAGGCTGAGCCTAGGACTCACTGTTCGAGGAGCAACTGTTGTTAGCTTCCATTGTGCTGTAAATATCAAGGATGCAACAGAGATGAAAATGGCTGCAACTACACCAGGATTGGATAGGGAATGTGATTCATTCTGTGAGGGAGGAGCTTCAATTTTGAGCAATTTGAAGCCTTTCAAAGGGGAAATGGCATTATGTAGGCAGCTATACAATGAAGTTGGAGTGAGTTACACATACTTTGTGAGCAATAAACAAACCTACTCTGTGCAGTCACTCCTGTCACTTCCATGCCTTAAAAGGCTCTCTTCATTCTTTCAGCAAGGATGCTGCTGACAGTTGATGACAACCAGCACCACCACCTCCCCTTCACAGTCTGACCCCTTTCCCTCTCACATTGTATTGTCCCTCCACCCCTTATATGCTGTTCAGTATTGTAATCCCTTCTGCATCCCAGCATTCTGACTGCAATCCACAATTGAGTTACCCAGCCCACAGCTGTGGCCTCTGATAACCTCATCTTGACTACATCTCAATGCTTTCCCAGGTTCTGTAGCTGAGGTAGAGGGAGTCTGCCTTAGAGTGGAACCCATTGGTCTTGCAGGTTTGGTTGGGTGAACTTGGAAATGTTTGTTTCTGACGGGCCTAGACATGCTGAGTATATCCTGCCCGGAGGCAGGTGCAGTCTCCTTGATGCACTCTATAGAGCTGAAGAGCCCAGGCTGGGTGGAGTGGAAGACTCCACCTTTGGAGTGTCCTGAGAAGAGAGCTGTAGAGTGCCACTGTGTAGCTCCCACTCTGACTTTGTGCCTAATTGAACCAACCTCTCTCCTTGTGAGGAAAGGCCACCTAGTGAAAGCTCAATGTTCCTCCTCCCTATGTAGCCTTGCTGTTGATGCTGACCACCAATGGACAGATTAATAGTTAATTAATAATAATTAAACTACCATCCTTGTACAGTAAACATTTTTATTTAAAATGTGAAATCTTGTGGTATAGTTCTTTTTGCAATACTAGGAGCTTATATTTTACTTTAAACAATTGCTGGGCTGTATGGGGGTTGTAGCAAAATATACTGAATTTTCCATATATCTGTATTTTACAAATTTGCTCATATTTTCTCATTGTGCTTAGAATAAGTGCACTTATTTCCACTAAAGTATTGTATAGCACAGATTTTGAGTCTTAAGACACCTCTCAGTCGTTAGCCTGCTTTCTCACATGCTTCGTTAACTGTTGTTCTCTATTGTTTCTTTATTTGCGTTTTTTGGGCTCTCTTCCAGTCAATTTGAGCAATGTGCTAGTTCAACAGTTGATTTCATTGTGATAGTCCTAAGAGATTAGGCTTCGGGAAAATTAAGTTGTGTTCCTCCTATTGCTGATGAAAGGGAATTTCCCTGTATAAAGTAAAATCCATAAGGCTTTCTGAAGGAATGCAAACACAGATCAGGGAAAATCTATTGCGCTGTCTTTCGGAAGTCTGAATATTATCAGTTAAGCATGGGACTTACGACAGTAAGTTATGGGTTTGAATTCCATAACACTTATTCAGTCTTTGATTGAACAAAAAGTAGATAAAAGTTAAATAAATGATGAACATTAATTAGGATGGGTCAAAAGCAATAGACCACGTAAATTGCTTGCCACATTGTTGCAATTGACTTCCACTGTTGGATACTTATGATGTTCAGCAATGGAAGTGGAAATCAGGAGAAACCTACCATCTGTGAGTCTAAAGGAAAGTTACCTCTATGGATTAACATATTTTAACTTCTAGTAGTTCTAAAGAACAAAACTTAGGTTTGGATAAACACATTACTTTTAATTACTGCATATATATGATCTCTATGGTGCCATCTCTTCCCCAAGCTCCTAATGGTAACCTAACCACTGATTTGTCTATGTTTACTCCATGTCCCTTGTTTTAAAATCTATCCTTGCTTTTATCAGCTTTATCAGCTCTCTAATTTTAAAGGCATCTAATGGAACCACTATATCTTTTATTTTTGAAATTGTTTTAACCATTTAGTGTGCAATTTCTCTTCTTGCACTTTCATCTGAAATATATTGTCACTGTAGCAAGAGTTAAGCTATTGACTGAGGTTAATTGATTACTTAAGTGACTAATTATAAAAGGGGAATATATTTGTTTCTCTGGTGTCCATGGAGAGGGAATATGCAGTGTTCACTCATACTCTCGATACTTTCAGTGAGAGATGAGCACCACAGTTTTTTGCAGTGCCCTATTCTCCCCTCCATCTCCATTTTGATTTAATCCCCTCCCTCATTGCCCCTGATGAGCTTTGCAGGTGAATTGATTAATTGGAAAAGCAAATGATTTAGTGGTAGTGGATTAAGGTCCAAAGTAACATCTTCCTTTAATATGCTCTGCATGTAAATTGAACAACTGGAAACACGTGAGATTTAATGGTGGTGGTTAATAGATGAAAATTGCTACAGATGATTTAGGAAAAACCACTTGGTTGTGCGTATAGCAATTGCATATATGAAGAAAATACAAAGTAACTCCCTTCTCCCGAATGGTGCACCCTGGTAATGTATTTCTTTTGTTGGGTGTGTGACCTTAGTCATGACACACAGCTCCTGTTCATAGACCACAAGGGTCTGCAGGTCTCCCTCAGGATGCTGCCTGTTTTTTACTATGATCTGATCAACGTCTGGAACATGGTTGACTTGTGCAAGGTCTCCCTGCCGTCAGGAGTAGCAACTATCATCAGAGAGCCGCTGCTTGGGAGTCTGCATCTCCTCCATTGCAGGTTCGAGTGGCTAGCGGAGGGGAATGCTCTTCATCCACCTCCCAGCCACACCTTGGTGTGTGTTTTACAGCTAGGTGGCAGCGTCATCAGTGGAGGGCTCCCTACACAGAAGGCGTCCTACCCTCCATCAGGGGCCGGGAGGATGTTGCACACGCTGCAGTCCTTTATAACCACAAATTGTGGCGGTACATTGACCCCCAGCCCACCTGTTTATTTTGTGGTGCTGTGGAGTCTGTCAAACATGTATAAGTTGGTTGTGGGTGGTTGCATTCCCATTTCAGTTACTTGAAAAGTCTTTTGTTGGACTTTTGGTTGTACTTCAGCCTCATACTCCTGGTGTTTCAGCATCCGGTGAGGAGAGGTGTAGGCAGATCGGAGGATCTCCTTGTGGGTCCACTGCTGGGCTTGGCCAGACTGGCTATAAACAGATCCAGGCGGTGGGCTTTAGTGGGGGTCTTGGTTACCAACTGTCTGCCTCTCTTCTATGGCTATGTTCGTGCCCGGGTGTCCTTGGAGAAGAAACATACGACGTCCACCAATAAAAGCATTTACATGCAGAGGGTACAGTGCTTTATCTCACCTTCCAATTCCATTTTGATTTAACACCCTCCCTCTCCCCTTAACCGTTGGTGGTCTGTATTGCCCTTTATGGGCTCTGCATGTAAATTAATCAATTAGAACATGCATAATTTAGTGGTGGTAGTTCAAAGACGAAAACTATCATAGGTGATTTGATAGTGGAAAAAGCCATTGGTTTGGTGTGATAACACTTCTGGATATATAAAAAAAAATTACAAAGCAACATGGGTAATCTAGAGATTGGAAAATTCAGTTGAGCATGAAAGCAATTCTGGATATATATATTAAAAAAGGGGGACATATAGGTTTCTTGTGGTGCAGTGGTAGTCTCCTTACCTCTGAGTCCGGAGGCCTGGGTTTAAGTCTCGCCTGCTCCAGAGATGTATCATAACATGTCTGAACAGATTGATTAGAAAACATCTGAAGGGGAAACAAATGGTACTCTGCATGGGACAAGCTTTGTAATTGAGTATTCAATGAATTCCATTCAGGGGGAGGGTAGGTGGGATGGAGAAAGGTAGATGCAGGTAGGGGTCATTGTGGTTGGTCACTGGGAAGAGTGGAGCAGATAGGTGAGTCAGAAGATGGACATGTTGGGGGAGGATGGATTTTGAAGCTGATGAAGTCAATATTCAGGCCATTGGGCTGTAAGCTCCCAAGGCAAAATATCAGGTGTTGTTCCTCCAGTTTACATTTGGCCTCACTCTGACAGTGGAGGAGGCCAAGGATGGACATGTTGCCAAGGGCGTGGGAGGGAGAGTTAAAGTGGATGGCAACCGGAAGGTCAGGTTGGTTGGTGCATGCAGAGCGCAGACGTTCCTATGAACTGGACCCCAAGTCTGTGTTTGGCCTCCCTGATGTAGAGGAGACCACATCGGGAGCAATGGATACAAAAGATGAGGTTAGATGAAGTGCAGGTGAATCTCTGCTGGATTTACAAGGATTGTTTGGGGCCTTGGATGAAGGTGAGAGGGGAGGTGTAGGGGCAGGTGTAGCACCTCCTGCGGTTATGGGGAAAGACACTGGGTGTGGTGGAGGGGTTAGTGGGGAGTATGGAGCTGATGAGGCAGTCGCAGAGTGAACAGTCCTTGTGGAGAGCGGATGGGGTTGGGGAGGGAAATTTTTTTTTGTGGTGGGGTTTGATTGTCAGTGGTGGAAATGTCGAAGCTTGATGCATTGTATTCGGAGGTGGTGGGGTTTATGTGAAGACTAAGGGGACTCTTATCCTTTTTGTTGTTGAGGGGAGAGGGTTTGAGGGCAGAAGCGTGAGAAATGAGGGAGATGTGGTCAAGGGCATCCTTAATAACAGAGGAGGGGAATCAATGGTCACTAAAGTAGGAGAATATCTGGGAAGTCGGAGAGTAGAATCCTGGGAGCAGATGCAGCTGAGGCGGAAGAATTGTGAGTATGGGATAGCATTTTTGCAGGAGGGTGATTGTGAGGAAGCATAGTCGAGGTAATTGTGGGAGTCAGTGGGTTTGAAATGGATGTTAGTAGTGAGTCAGTTGATGGAGATGGAGAGGTCCGGGAATGGGAGGTGTCAGAAATGGTCCAGGTGAATTTGAGGGCGCAGTGAAAGGTGTTGGCAAAGTTGATGAACTGTTCGAGCTCATCCCAGGGGTACAAGGCAGCAGCAATACAGTCATCAATATAGTGGAGAAAGAGGCGGGCGTTGATGCCAGTGTAGTTGTGGAAGACGGACTGTTCCATAAATCATGCAAAGAGGCAGGCATAGCTCAGGCCCATACAGGTTCCCATGGCCACCTCTTGGTTTGTAGGAAGTGAGAGGAATCAAAGGAAAAGTTGTTGAGAGTGAGGACCATTTCCACCAAGTGAATGAGAGCGTCAGAGGAGGGGGACTGGTTGAGCCTATGGGAGAGGAAGAAGTGGAGAGCTTTTAGGCCATCCTCGTGGGGAATGCAGGTGTATAGGGATTGAATGTCCATGGTGAAGATGAGGTATTGGGGGCTGGGGAATTGAAAGTTTTAGAAAAAGTGGAGGGCGTGGTTTGTGTCCTGAGTGGGAGTTCCTGGACCAAAGGGGAAAGAACAGAGTCAAGGAAAGAGGAAATAACCTTGTGGGGCAGGAGCAGGCAGAGACAATTGGGTTGATGGATTTTGGGTAGGAGATAGAAATGAGTGGTACAGGGTTGTCGAAATATCAGGTTGGAGGCTGTGGACGGGAGATCTCCAAAAGTGATGAGGTTGTTGATGGCTTCGTGATCAGGGGTGGGGTCATGATTGAGGGGTCAGTAGCAGGTTTCAGAGACTTGGCATCTGGCCTCAATGATGTAGAGATCAGTTCGCCATACTACCACTGTGACCCCCCCCCATCCTTGTCAGTCTGTTTAATGGTGAGGTTGGGGTTAGAGTGAAGGGAGTGGAGGGCTGCGCGTTCTAATGGGGAGCAATATTGAATAGAATTGGTGAGAGCGATTCCCTTCTCAATATATATTTCTTTAGTCTTAGTTTTGTCCCCTTCAACCACTGTTGTATTGTTTGTATACAAGTCTTTGATTAGTGCTATGAATTTGTCTGATAGATTCATTCTCTGTAATGATTTCAAAAGTAATTTTTGCCCAACTGAGTCGAATGCCTTTGCCAGATCGATGAAGAGAACTGTGAGGACCTTTTTGTTGTTTTTTGCTTCCTTAATGATATTATCTAGTGCTGCAATATTTTCACTGCAGCCAGGAGTCGCTGCTATGAAACTCTTCTGCCTACAATTAACCTTGACTGTTTTGTTCAGTCATTTCAACATGATCTTGGTAAACAGTCGTAGCAGCATTGGACCAATCATTATTGGCCATCAGTTTCAATGTCTTTCATGCGTTCTTGATCCTAGCACTTGGATACCAAGTCAGTTTTTTTAATGATATTCTCCTACTTTAGTGACCATTGATTCCCCTCCTCTTTTTTTTAATAACTCCGGGATTGTACTTGACTTCAGCCACAGAGAGAAGAGTCGTGGAAGCCTTGTGTCAACTCATTATAGATGCTCTCAATGTCTTTCACTCTCATGCCATCAGGACCCACCACATTGCGTGCATCGATACCTTTGATGGCTTTGCTGACCTCTTCCTCCTCTATTGGCTTCATCAGTGAACCATCATCAATTGTACCATTGTATGTTGTGAATCTGTTGGGGTTCGCCTTATTGTTTGGTTTGGAAAGCTTGTCTCTGAAGCTCCTTTCCAATTCCTCTATGAGTACTGGGCATAAGAGTGCAATCGGTGCCCCCCATGATCTGTTGAGCGAGTTGCCACCGGTCTGTACGTTAGAGCATTTGGGTAGGTTTGAACACTGCTTTCTGCTGAGCCCATCTCTCTTTCACTCCGGTGTTAACCGTTCCTTTTCAAAATTTCCTGTTCTCTTTCTGCCACCAGGAGGATGTTGCCTCTTTCCTCTGGGCATCAGCAGTTCAGTAATACTCTCCATTAGCCTGATCCCCAGACCCTGACTTTCACCTTCTGCTTCCAGGAGTTTCTCTGCTTGAGTCAGCTGGTCATCCACATCCCTATGGGTTGGGATGGGATCCGGGAATCTGGGGATTCTACCTAGATGTGGGACTATTTCCTCAGGGTTACTGGACTCCCCTTCTGGGTCAGCCTCTGAGACATGCTCCAAGAGAACATCAGTTTTTTGTGCCTGTGTCTGGGAATTCTGTGGGGTTCTGTGTTTATCGGAGATCTGCTTTGCAGTTTATGTTTTAAGGATGCTAGCAATTTCCTTGCTAATATGCTTGCACCCGGCAAATCTCGCCTCTAGCTCCCTGAGGAGTGCAACCTCTTCCTCAGTCCATCTGTAGGCTCTCCTCCCCAGCTCAGATGTTGCTTCTCTCGTTTGGAGGCGTTTCTCATTTTGCAAAATGAGATGCCTGTGCATCTCGTGCTGACCAAGTCTGGATTTTGTTTTGAACTGTAGCTCACATTTGCTGCACTGAAAGGCACCATCCAGGCTTGGTTGTCTTGTCCCCTGACATTTGTAGTAGCAAGAGATAGAATAGTACCCTCCACTCTTATTGCAGCAGGAACATCTGGTCTTGATGTTCTTGATCTTGGTCAAGTGTTAGTTAACCAATCCGACGGAGGAGAGGAGGGTATTGCAGAACCTACAGAATAACCCATCGATGGGATAGTGGATTATCACCTCTTTTACTGATGACCTGTCATTTGTCGGCTTGAGCATGACCCCTTCAGTGTAGGTGGCCGCTTCAGGTTGTCTTGCGATCTTCATGTATTTCAGCTCCTATGGCCATCATTCCCGTTCCATCTTGTATTGAAGTTAAAAACTTTATTGTAGAAGGTCTGTGTTTCTGCTATAATCGCATTTCTCGGCGGGTGGGCAGGCTACCCTGGCTCTTCTACAACTGTCTCTATGTTTGCGTTATCTACTACCGGGCCTGCTGGTCCTTCCGGCCTGGCACCCGGACTCAGCTTCCAGTCGGGCACGTACACCCCTCCCTCTGTTATTTCTGGGCTGCCCTCTCCCTCCCCAGCCCTGACAAAGGGTTTCAGCCCAAAACGTTGACTTTCCTGCTCCTTAGATGCTGTGTGACCTGTGGTACTTTTCCAGCTCCACTTTTATTGACTCTAGCTTCCAGCATCTGCAGTCCTTACTGTCTGCAATGAAATGTATCTTGGGTTCTATTTCACCAACAGGCATGGATCTGAATTGTCAATGTATCACCTCAATTCATTTTCTATCTTTTCACTTGCCCTTTTATTACATTTCCAATGGTTTTGATTTTATGTTTGCATTTTGTCTCTTGAATGGTTTTGAAGCAAATGGGAAGTGGCAGGCAACAAAGCATGAAGCAGACATTCTACCAACCCTATTGATAAACAAATTCATGCGTTAGGCACAAATCTCTCGACAGGCCAGGTGGTTTAGCCATGCTAAATGTAGGGTTATGGGGATAGGGTAGAGTGCTGGGTCTGGGTGGGATGCTCTTTGGACGGTCAGTAATAACTCGATGAGCTGAATGGCATCTTTCTGAACTGTAGGGATTCTATCATCCTTTATCAAAGAGAATTCCAATTTGCATATAGAAACTAGAATTTTTGTATATTTAATGAAGTTTACTGAATTAGAAATATTTGGATAATTATTTTAATGCTCTGAGGGTTAGTGTGGACTTGTTGGGCTGAAGGGCCTGTTTCCACAAAGTAAGGATACTAAGATCTGAGATACTACTTTGGCTTAGATAAATCTCTCCTCATGCATTCAATGTCTGTTGTTTTGGAGTAGTGTAGTTGGCGTAGAAACAAAAGAGCAAAGGGCTAAATTTTATGCTTTGGGTATTTTCGGGGACACCTTGCTACAAGACCCAGTGTGTTTTCTCATCATGTTTTACCAAAGTTACTGCAATAATTGCCAACCCCATCCTTCTGGTGACCATCATGTCTAATTTTGTCCTATCCTTCCACAAGCTTTTCCCAGAGCAACTTACCACTCAGTGGATATCTGCTGTAAGAACAGCATCCCTCGCGTCCTCACTGTTTTTGTAAGCCTGCTGCACACATGGCGAAGTGTGGGCATTTGGCAACTGCCCTGGTAATGTTTGGAGATGGCTGAAAAGCAGATGTTGGCATCATGGTTCTCCAACTGAGTTCTGGAGGTCCACGTCGACGCAATAGTGCAACAAAGGAATGTCCTCTTCCTGGAGGGCCATTGGAGAATTCTGTTGCAGCAGACGATGCCAGCCTGGACAGAGATCACCACCCAGGGGTCGTTGCCATTTCCAGGGTGTGCAGGACTGGCCTGCAGTGCGGAAAGAAGCTTAATGGCCTTCTCTGTACCCCAGCCTCAGTGTCCTAGTCTGCTCTCTGCCACCACGCTTACCTCCCACCAAGGCTTATGCCCTAACACCTCTCCTTATTCACTTTCACTATCCTCATGCTCCCACACCACAAATCTCACACCCTCTCCGTGCTGCTTCCTCACTCCCATAAGATCCCTCAAAACCCATCCTCTACATCACCAGCACTGATAGACCAGGAACCAACTTGAGTCTTACTCATTTGCCTCCTCTATATAATTACAGGAGAAGATAACCCATGCAGGGCAGAATGATGCCTGATATCTGTGTCCTCAAACCTATGAGGACAGAATTCTTGTCTTTGCAGGAAAAGACCAGGACTGAACCAGTGGGTATGCAGACATCTACGTCCCAGAAACCAACCATGTACGACTCGTCGCTCCACTGTGCCACTGACATTCACCAGGCAGTGAGTGTCATCTGTCGAACACCATTTCTAACCACTGGCAACAATGCATTCTACCTGGTAAGTCTAACACATGTAACCAGCCACCTGAGTACACTTGTGGAGTGTTGCCCATTATCTCTGAAAGAACACCTTGACCTCTATGGACAAAGGTGCTGTGCCCCAAGAGGAAGCATCAGCAAGTCTGCAGCCCCCATCAGATCCAATACTGACACTTTGGCGGGATCAGTGAGTCCATGGAATGTGGGAATCTGGGAATAGTAGGGCTTGATTTCCAGCTTGTAACCTGAGTGAGGTATAGCACTGTGCCAGTGCAGTGCAATACAGAGGGAGGGTCAATGCTGCAGCATGGCCAGGGGGTAGACAGCCTGCATGCCTGTGTCGCAACCAGTGCATGGATCTCCAGTCAATCTTGTTCCCCTGTTAGAGCCCAATGACCAGTGGTGGCTGCAGCCCCCTCCTTCAAACATCAGCTCCCTTACTCTGCCCATTCCCAGGGTGTTTGCAGTCATTTTCTTCCCCATTGTGCACTTCCCCTTTGCTTCATGATGGAAGGTGACAGGGAGCAGTTATCAGCCAGTGACCTGCAACCTCAGACTAGGAGTGCTGCTGAGATCCGACACATCACCGACTCCTTCCTCAGTGCCCATTCCATCAACCTCACGGGCTTCACCCGTCCCTATATCCTGACTCAAACTGTATACATGTGCCTCTACCTACCTACCGCCTCCCCCATCCCACCTTGACTTCAACTCCTGCAAATATAACACCCCATTTTGAGATCAGCAAACCTGACAATACGATGGGCCTCACTTGACTTTTCATCCAATTCTGCCACACATCTCACCATAGCCCAGGCCATTTGGAGACTTATAAGAGTCTACCCAACATATTACATGCTCTAACAGAGACAGTATCACAGATGAGCACAGTGAGCCTTTACTAGGGCAGTTATATATCATTCCTTAGTCCAACCAAATGTGGAAAAGTGCAAGCTTTGTGATTGATTACAGAATATGTCTTAATGTACTCCTGAAAGTTCTGGAATTGACTCATAGTATGACTTTATAAAATTAAAACAAAAAGTCTTTAAAATAGTTTGACAATTGCTGAAATGACCTTGAATGGCGGTTAGAGAACATTTATAAAACAGACATCATATGGAGGTACTTGATCTGGCACTTTTGTTTTTAGTTTCTTGTCAGTTTAAGGTCTTTTGGCTGAGATATATTCCCTCATGTCCACTTGCATTACAAATTAGTGACATTGTCAAGTACAGTAAAGATCACGTTGCATGTGACATCTGATGAATTTCATAGTGCTATTCCCTTAGAGGTTTTGTTTTACCTTGTGCCTTTTAGGCCAAGCAAGAAACATTATTATTGGTAATGTAATTAAATTCTAACTTTATAGTTTATTTTGTGTCTCACCGGCCTCACCCTTACTGAAGAATTGAATTACATGCTAGAATCTACCTGGAAGGCATGGTATTGGGTCACAAGTTTTCTCTTCTTTCTCCATTGTTTTGCTTAATTTCACCTCCTTCTCTTGCCTAAAGTTGCTTGCTCTTGGCTGGGGTACATTTTCAGTGCAGGTCAATGCATCACCTAAGTGGCTACTGTTAGTGTACAAATTGCAATAGGGAGCATTGTCAGGCTTTACCACATTGAGTTGCTAGTCAAGCTTGAACTGACTTTTTTTCCCAAGCTTTGTCAACAGTGGTATTTATTTATTCCCACTGAACCCAAAGACACTGCAGCCATTTGTATCAGGCCTGTATGCTGCAGACCCTTTTCAGATTGGCTAATCTTAACCTGGACCATTCCTGTCTCTAAAGGCCCTGACCCTCCATGGATATACTTTTGCAAATTCCCTTTTCCATAAAACAATAAGAACTGGAATAATCTTTCATAAACATTAATCTCTAGCCCTGTAAGGATTCATTTAAAGAAAATCTGTGGAACTTTTTTAATGAATGCAACTATCAACTGACTCATTATCCACCCAGTGTTAAAACTCCCTGGCAGGACACCTTGAGTAGAAACCTTATCAAGTACCAAGGAAAGCTGCTGCATCCTTATGCAGTCTCAATGCCATGAGCTGCAATGTGCACATTCTTAATCTCTCTTTTGAACAACACTGACTTACCGTAGCTCAAAGCTGTCATAGTCTAGAATTTGATTTCATACCCCCAGTCAGTGCTTTAATATAAAAGGTGTTTATGTTCCTTTCAGATGCAAAGGAATGCAAGCTTCACCAACTCATATACCAAACCCATCTGGATCCTTTTCCCTCCTTCATGAGACACACTCCTTGCGGTGTAATTGCAATGCCTTCTGAACCCTGAAGACTCCGTCCTTTGGAAAGACCTCAGCTTCATTTTACGTTCCATCCTCCATGAATTTTGAGCTTGGCACATGCTGAGCACCTGTTCCATCGCTTCCACCTCCAGGCAGACTTCTTTGATCAGGTCTCTTCCCACCCATCCGCACAAAACAAAACCATTCACCCACCATCGTTTTTCGCTCTATCTGGGCTCCTTCCTCTGGCCTGTTTGTCCCTCTCTATTTTGAGAATCTCGAGCTAAATCATTTCAATTAAGCCATCTCAATTTCTCTGTTCCTCAAATTCACTGTAACACGCTTCTGAACTTGCAGCATACTATTTTCTGAGGTCCATCACTAATATTAACATCAAACATGCTGACAAGGCTGGAGCTGTTGTTGTTTGGCATACTGATCTCTTAGGTTGATCAACTTTCTCATGCTTCTTCTTACCTCCTCTTAGACCATGATCTCATTACTAAACATCAAGCTATTATATCAAGACTATCACTGATCTCATGTCATCTGGAGACCTTCCATTCACTACCTCCAACCTCCTAGATCCCCAACTATGAGCAATCCATTTCTTCCTTCTTCTCTAGATCCAAACAAGATTCCCCAGTTTACTCATTATTTCCACCTGTTCCTGTCATTCTTGTTATCTTAACGCAATATTCTTTCCTCTTGTACAGTCTTTTACAACTAACAATCATGACTTTTCTGATGACCTCCATCAGTTTCCTTGTTTGAAACACTTTGTTACAATGAGCTGAGAAAAGATGCAAGTCTATTGATCCTTTCAATTCCACGGTAGATTGGAACAAAGGTTTAAGGTCGTCTTTTGTAAGCAGCTACAGCTTTCTCCAATTAAAATGTAGTTAACTATTTTTAATTGCAGAATAGAGCCAATCACAAAGTTGTCTAGTATTTAAAAAAGGTAAAAAGGTTTATTATCTGCTAATCCAAAGAGAAAGAAATGTCAGGATGTTAAGCATCCAGTTCCTGTGCAGTCACTTCGATCCTCATGCAAGCACACAGGTACAAAACTCAAAGGGGATAGTGTCCAGGATAAAAGACCATACAATTTAGAGACACCTAGGTGTCTTTGAGGTGTAAGGTTTTAACAGAACAAAGACTCAAATGGTCCCCATTTCATCACCATCTTCCTCTGCCTGACTAAATATGTTCTTATTCTGAAGAACTGTTCCTTCAGTAATAAAAGCAAAGTGCTTCAGGTGCTCAAGATCTGAAATATAAATAAAAAGTGCTGAAGAAACCCAGCAGATCTGGCATTACCTGTGGAGAGAAAGAAACAGAGTTAACATTACAAGTCCAAAATGACTCTTCTTCAGGCTGGAAGAGTCATAGTTTGATGCTGTAGAAAAGTGGGGAGGAGGAGCAAATGGAATAGGTGGGAAAGATGCCTCAGAGCAAAACTCTGATGGAGTTCTAATGGTGGGAGAGACCATATCCTTGAAATGTAGGTATTGGTGGTAGTTTATCCTTAGCAGAAAATATGTCCGCTCTGCTTAAAACAAACTCTTTCAAAAACAACAGAGATAGGGAGGGATATGATCAAAATGGAGGAGGGGGTTTCGGTCTTGAGTTGTTGAACTAATTACTGAGTCCGGAAAGCTGTAAAGTGCCTAATGGGAAATTAGATGCTGCTCTTCCAGCTTGCATTTTGCTTCACTCAAACACAATAACAGGCTTGAGACAGAAATGTTATTATGAGTGCAAGATATTGTATTAAAATGGCAAGTGACCGAAAGGTTGGGAGTATTTAGCAGAGCAGAGATGTTTTTATATGTGGTCTAAATATGGTCTAAAGGTTCTTTGCTACACACCTAAGGGCCTACAACGATGGAGAACAGCTTGAGCAATTATGTCAAAAATTAAATCTTTTTAAACAGAGTGTCTTTGAAACTGCATTCCCCTTGACATGAAATGGATTTCACATTTAAACTATAAGAACTCACAGCAGTGATTCATAACAAGAAGTAATAGCTGATACCATGTGACAAATTATGTTTCACACAGATCAATTCCATTGGATTTTTAAACTCCAAGGCAATGGCCTTCTGGCAGAATATGTGCAATTTGTTGCAAATAGCCAGAAAACAGAAAAATGGCCTGTATATATAAGAACTGACACAAGAGTGAACAGTGGTGTCACAGATGGACCACTGAGAACTGAACTTCTATTTCTGTGCTTGTCAGGCCATGTCAAAAACAATTGAAATAGCACAACATAGTAGGCAGATTTGGGTGAGAAAAACACATTGGGATTAAAGTAATTTTCTTAGACAATAGTAGTCTACTCTTGACCATAATCTATTAAGAAAAAGCTCTGTTGCTGCAGATGATTGAGTGAGATTATTTGAAGGAAAGCTGCTAGCAGGAGATTGTTTCCCTGCTTTTGGAGTTTGGGTCAAAAAATTAAATCATGCAGAACCTGCTTTACAACTTAACAGCTCAGCATGAACTGGATATGTGCCACATGTCATTTTGCCTAAGCAAACTCGGGGCTAACATTTATTTCAGATCCTTTATAATATTCAGCCATGAGTGATCAAAGTATGTGTACTGTGGTCAGTTTTCTCAGGAGCTATGAAGCCAATCTAATGTTTTTTAAAAGATCTTCTTCCCCAACAGATTTGAGTTGGTGGTTCATCATTTGTCAATATTGGGTGTAAGACAACCTTTCAGCCTTCAAGCCA
This sequence comes from Rhincodon typus, assembly GCF_021869965.1. Classification (NCBI taxonomy): domain Eukaryota; kingdom Metazoa; phylum Chordata; class Chondrichthyes; order Orectolobiformes; family Rhincodontidae; genus Rhincodon; species Rhincodon typus. The sequence goes on along the minus strand of NC_063349.1, from coordinate 28,029,696 downwards.
ACTTTGCAGTAGATTGAAAACATTCATCATAGATTTATTCTAAAAATAGCATTCCTCTTTACTTTTGAAACAAACCTGCTATCACACAATGTGCCAGTAGGGTTATGATTAAAATAATCAGGTAAATAATCTTCCATTTCCATGCATATGTGCACTAATAACTTCAATTTGAAGTGAATTCTAAATACAATTACTTCTGCATTTAGAAGCATAGGATCTTGGACTTAGGAGCAGGATTTGGCCATTCAGTTCTTCAAATCCCCTCAGGATTTTATATGTCTCAATTAAAAAAAAAACTCTTTCTCCTAAACTCCATTGGGTACAAGCCCAACTTGGGCAATGTTTCCTGACAGGATAACCCTCCCATCCCAGGTATGAGTCAGGGGAACCTTCTTTGAACTGTTTCTAATGCAATTACATCCTTTTTCAAATAAGGAAACCAGATGTGGACTCACCAAGCATCTGTACAGCTGCAGAAAACCTCACTATTTTTCTATTCTATTTCCCTGAAATAAACAATGACTGTCATCTCCTTCCTCATCAATTGTTGTGCCTGTAAATAACATTTTGTGATTTATGTACCAGCATAGTCGGATTCTTGGGTACCTCGGAGTTCTACTATCACTCTCCATGCATTACCCTCCATCTGCCAATGTATTGCCCACTCATCCAATCGATCTATATCCCTTTGCAGACTCTCTACCTCCTCTTGACAAATCTTTTAACCTAAATATCTTGGTGTCATCAGCAAATTTAGTTTTGCACATTTGACCCCTGTAGCTACATCATTGGTATAACCATGGAGACAGATTGTAAATAGTTGAGACACCAGAACTATTCGTTGTGACCCTTCACTATTTACATCCTGCCATCTTGTAAAAGACTGAATTATCCCTATCCTCTGCTTCCTGTTTGCTCAATGTTCCTTCATCCATGCTACTCCATGTGCTCTTACTCTACTTGGCATCATTTATCAAATGTCTTTTGCAAATCCAAGTACACTGCATTTATCATTTCTCTTTTATTCACCCTATGTGTTACTTTCTCAAAAATCACTAATCTATTAGTTAAGCAAGATTTGCTTTTACTCTGTCTGATCACATTATAATTTTCTAAGTATCCTGCTATGTCCTCCTTGATAATGGGGATTCCAGCAATTTCCCTACCAGAGATGTTAGGCTACCTGGATTTTTTTTTATATGAGAATGTAAGTTGTCGGTAATGTCACCTTTTTACCAAAGAGCCTGCTGAGTCTTAATAACATGCACTTATAAGACTGAATTGATTTATTTGTCAGTTTTGGTTGACAACAAGTTGTATTTTGATCCATTTAATGTGAATATGCTGAATTCTTCATTTTACAATTCAGGATATAAGTCCAAGTCGCCAATCTTGTCCTTTCTTTGATCTTTGTTTCCCTTGAAGACACTGACAAATTGCACAAAGACAGTTTTCCCAATTGTTAAATACAATATTGGGTGTCAAATTCTTCTATGAGGACATAGAAATTATGCTAGCTCTTGATGTTGTGTCTAAATGTCTGCTCTCATATTTTAGACTGGCACATTTATGGGTTTGCATGCTATTTTTATGGAAAGGTCACATAAAACAGATTGCTTGTGTTTCGTCAATGAGCACAATAAAATGAAGAAACATTTATGATTTATTCTGTTGTCAAGGCAGTAACTTCAACTTACAACAGTGGTTTTGGCACAGGGGCTTGTTCAGATTTTGAGATATTGGTGTGGATTTTAATTTCAGTTTCCTGTTGGGAGCAGTGCTCCAGATGAATTACACTTGTTCGGATGTGATTCCATTTACATGCTTGTTGCTTCAATCTGTATCCACACTATCCAACTGCAACACAGACACTGGAGCAGGAGTATCTCATGACTTCTCAATATGCTTAGGTGATAAATGAGGGCTGGAGCAGCTCAAGTCAAAAAGTTCTTGACATTACTAATCTCCCATTGAAGATTAGCAGATTGTCGATGACTGTGAGATGTCTGTGCTGTTCAAAGTACAGGTGTATTATGAAATTAATAAGTACATAATCTGGCAATCCTTTCAAAGGATATTTCTTGATCTGGTCTATTCTTGTCTCCTTATGTTTCACAAATCACTTGTAGATTCTGATGTTAATCCCCTTACACTACATGTGCTTCTTATATGTTTGTGATGCCTGTGAAAACAGGAGTTAGCTTCTGTTAATACACAAATTCAGGTCCTTATATCAGCTTTAGGAATCTGATTGAAATTCATTGCTATTCGGTATGCTAGTTGTTCTGCATCCCAGTTATTGCATCAACTAATGAAAAATGACAATTCCTGTACTGAATGAGTTATCAAGTTATTGCAATTTATTTAGCACTTTGTCACTTGCATATATATAGCATCTTATTGCATTGCTCAGAACTATCCCTAAGGGCTTTATTTATAATTCAGTACTTTAAAATGCAGTTATGGACTGAACATGGCAGTCACTTTGGGCACATAGAGTGCCACAAACAGCAGTAATGAATGATTAGAAATCTACTCTTGGCATTGCACATTGAAAAGAAGTTTTGTTCAACAATAATGCAAGTACTCCCTGCTTTAAGTAGTGACATGATTCTAATGTCCACAGATTTGATAGGCCCTGGATTTAATGTCTCACTGAAGAATCAAACATCCAACAATGAAGTATTCCTTCAGTTCTGTTCTGAAGTGTCATTTTAATTATTCACTCTAGTTTTGGAATAATGCTTGAACCCACAATCTTCTAATTCAGAGCTATATTAGTTGTTATTTCATTAATGGAAATGTTGTACAAGCTTTTTATTTGATAAACGTTGTGTTTAAAATGTACAATTATATCTAAGATTTAGTTACAGCTCACGGTATAAAGATTCAAACGTGACTATTGTAGCTGTGACTGGCATCTTCATAACTGCTGATTTATTTTCTTATAATAATTGGCTCCATCAACACAAAAGCATTTTACAATTGGCATAAACATAGGTTTAGATTATTCAACAAATATTTAAACAAACCATGGCAACTAACATTATTTCCAAGAGTTGATGATAGTTACAAATCTTAATTACATAATTTTAGTGTATTACTCTTATCCATAAGTTATATGAAGATTATATGTATGATTTCATGTATTAAAGCTGAAGTTTGACGCCCAGCATCTTTAAAACATCACCATGATGTGCATAATTAAAATTTTATGAATAGTGAATTATAAAAGTCAAAAGTGACACTGTGGGCTTGAAAAATGACCTGAACCTGAGAGGAGAGGTAGGGGAGAGTCTGCAGATGAGAAACCCAAAAGTAAGCGTTTCCCAGATTCCCTGAAAATTGAACAGCTGAATCTATTTTTTTAATAACTCAACACATTTCCCAGCTAACACCAATTCAGGACTGTTTGTAAGAACTTGAACATTAGAAATAGAAGCAGCAATAAGCCATTCTGCCTCTGAAGCCAGCTATGGCTGATCTGCTCTAAGCCCCGACTCCTCTTTCATGCCAGGTCCTCATAGCCCTCAGTTCTGAATATTTCAAAAGAGTTATCAGCCTTTTTTTAAAATGCTTTCAGTGATCTAGCCGTAGGCTGGAAAGCTGGATGACAGCTGAAAAACAAATGGCAAATAAGTTCAATATCTGATGAGTGGAGGTCATTAGAGATTTTGGGCTATTGAACATTTCTAGAATATTGAGCATCACAAGTTGGTGAATATGGCAAGGGGACGGGGGAGTGTATTGAATCTAGGAAACAACATTGGTCGGGGGGTGGGGAATCAATCTTCACAGCGCAGATTGAACATTGTGGGTGGGGATCAGAAGATTGGGAGTTTTTAAAAGGAATGTTTGGTGGCTCAGAAAGCACTCCCCCTCTTCTTGGCTCACATGAAATGCAATAAAGTACTTCCCTCATGGACCCAGCATATCCACACTGTAGAAATTAAGTCTAAAACGTTTGTTAACATGGAGATGCACATTTCTCCTTTTAACAACTATTCTACTTTTTGAAAACAGATTGATTTGTCTGTACAGAGATAGCAAGAACAGCAGATGCTGGAGTCGAGTCAATACAGTATGGAGCTGGAGGAACACAGCAGTTAGGCAGCATCAGAAGAGCACGAAAGTCAATGTTTTGGGTTTACACCCTTCATCACTGTGTAAGAGTCCTGATGTGTCTTTATTGGAGCCAGTTTGGTTTCAGTGAATCATAGAATAGAATCCCTACAGCGTGGAAACAGGCCATTCAGCCCAACAAGTCCACATCAACTCTCTGAAGAGAGACTCTCCCCTACCTCTCTTCCACCCAGACTCACCCCTCTACCCCATCCCTGTAACCCTGCAATACCCATGGCTAATCCATCTGGCCTATACATCTGTGAACACTATGGGCAATTTAGCATAGCCAATCCACCTCACCTACACATCTTTGGACTGTGGGAGGAAACCAAAGCAACCAGAGGGTCCCCACGCAGACATGGGGAGAATGTGCAAACTCCACACACAGTTGCCTAAGTTTGGAATTGAACCTGGGTCCCCGGTGCTGTGAGGCAGCAGTGCTATACACTGAGTCTTGTGCTGCACCAACCTGCTTATGCAGTATGTAAGTACTGAATACATGCCACCAAAAGGGTGTGGATGCTTTGGAGAGGGTACAGAAAAGGTTTACCAGGATTTTGCTTGGTACCGGGGATTTTAGCTATGAAGAAAGGTTGGATAGACTGGGTATGTTTTTACTGGAACCCAGGAGGTTGAGGGGTGAGCTAATAGAAGTTTATAAGATTATGAATGGCACGGATGGAGTGGAAAGTATGAGGCTTTTTCCTAGGGTGGAGGGGTCAATTACTCGGGGACACAGGTTCAAGATGCAAAGGGGGATGTTTAAAAGAGATGTCCGAGGCATGTTTTTCACACAGAGGATGGTGGGTGCCTGGGACACACTGCCAGAGGAGGTGGTGGAAGCAGACACAATAGCAGCGTTCAAGAAGCACTTGAACAAATATATGAATAGTAAGGGAATAGAGGGATACGGTTCCTATAAGTGAAAACACTATTGTTATGGAAGGGCAAAATGTGTTGGTGCAGGCTTGGAGGGCTGAAGGGCCTGTTACTGTGCTGTATTGTTCTTTGCTCTTACCTAAGAAAGGGTGTTTGCACATAAAGCAATGCTCATCAGCTACAATAACTGTTGTACCATGGTACAGCCATGGTAGGTATAAATTCATTTCAATTAAATCTATTTTTGAATGAATAAATTCATGAGTAGGAAATGCAACCACATTACATAGCTCAGTTTTGAATCTGGGAAGGGTGTTTAGGTTACTGTAGGGTGTCTTAAGCTACATGTATAGATGAAAAATGTTGTTTCAGTAGCATGATCTAGCTTGTTGCAGTAGGATCTTTCAAAGTGAGCTGTGCTTGTTTTTTGCCTGTATTATTGCATTTCTCTTAAACAGGTTATTAATAATTTTTGTTCTTTAGTATTAATACTTTTGGATATGGCCTCTGGACTTTATTTTTGTTTGAACTAATTTGTTCAAAAATGACTGCATCCACATAAGCTACTATGTTTGTTAAAATGTCTTATCTTCTCTTAGAATTAACAACACAATACCTCTTCCTTAAAAAGCAGACGGTATAAATCAATGCTGTCTGCTCACTTCACTCCCTTAAAAAGTCAGAACTGTTGCTCTGAGGCCCACAACATAATTGGGGTAAGAGATAGGTGTTGTGCATGTATGAGGTCAGAAATAGTGTTACATAAACCAGATACCAATTCAGTTATAAGCCAAGGCCTTGAACCTTGCAGTTTCTGTTTCCATGGCAGCAATTGTACAGTGGATATATTACTTAAGGCAGTGTAGAGGCCAACATTGAAGGTGCCCTATTGAGAACTTGCTATATAATGGGGTTAGTCTGTTGATTAGCAGTGATGAATTTTGAGACAAAATTGGATACCAAGAGTCTTTTCATCCATTGCATATAGAAGGAACAACATTTGTGAATGCAAATATATGTTTAAAGTACATCACCCATACCACCGAATTCAAACTTCAGCAGCATACACTATTGATGATATTTTTAGCATTAAATCAATGATCTTGTGCAGTTTAACTACTGTCAGGCCCATTAGTGTGTGTGCATGTGTGTACAAGGCTATGGACAGCGCCAACACATAAGGAACCTTTTCCTCTGGGAATTTCAATTAGACAGTTGACTGAAAACTGTTAATTAGGTTCAGTTGGTGTTCTCTCCTCCTGATCAAATGCGTATTCTTTTTCCTGCTTAAGAGACATTAAAGTTCTTAAATGAGCTTAGTTTACATTAACTGTTAGATTTCTGACAATTCTGTGAATCCTGCATTTTATAATTGAGCTATTTATAAAAGATTTAAAAAGAGGGGTTTTCAGATTCTGCAGTAAAATGCTGGAAAATCTGGTACAGTGATAATAGGCTCGAGGTTAATGGTAAAGCAGCAGTGCTCACTGCTGACCTTGGAGAAAGCTACTCACTAACATCAAGCAATCTCTGTGGTGTAGATTTCCCTTTTCTGAACAGTGGTCTGAATCTAATCAAGGAAATTTTAATAGCATCAGCAATGGTGCTGTCATCTAACAGGTTAAGCAACTCGTCACATTGAAGTATTCTCATAAGCAGCAAAATGAGAAACAAAACTATTCAATTCCTTCATTTTAAATTTTTATAAGCTGACTTGGTAATCCAGAGCCCCATGTTAATGCTTTGGGGTCATGGGTGTAGAGCCTACCATGGCAGACTGGGAAATTTGAATTCAATAAAATCTGGAATTATAAAAAATTAGCTTGTCTAATGTTGACCATGTAACCATTAACAATTGTTGTAAAAACCTATTTGGTTTGCTAATGTCCTTGGGGTAGAAAATCCGCTGTACTTACTTGGTCTGCCTACATGTGCCTTCAGTCTGTGGAAACCTCAATGGTTCATTTTCTGCAGAAGCATGGAAGTACTGACAGCAACTGCTGAATTTCTGTGTTTGAATGCACATGTGCAGATTTTGGAAGTTGCTGTCAGTTTCAGAGAATAATGATTGGAAATACTGGTCATTTCCCTGGAATTACTGTTTTTTTGTGCATAGAAGGATGGTCCCACTTTTCTCTCTGACTGGTTCTACTGGCCTAGTTGGTTTACAGTGGTTCAGGATGAAATTACTACTGAGCCTTAACAAATAGAGGCCCTTGTCTTAACAATATGTAGGTTATTGCATTATAGACAGTAGATACACGTTACTTTGTTCATTAGACATTGATACTGAGAGAATTTGCATACCTGTGGCTACATGAAACTTATATGATTCTACGACGTCCTGCCTTATCTGCCTTATTTGTAACCAAAGCCTGGATATGTGCAGCTTAATGCAGTATCCAATATTAACTCATGCAGAACTCTGACCTTTTACAGCAATGGCACCCATCAAATCAAGGGTAATCCTGAGGTGGCAGGATAGCTTAACTTTGAAAAATGTTACAATTTAAAATAATAACTAATATAAAAAAGTAAACGAAAAGCATTACTCCTGTTTTCCAGTGAAAAAGTTGTATTTCCTGTAGTTCCTCCGCTGTAGTTCAAGTTGATGACATACAAATATAGATATATCTCAGTTTGTGCAATTGGCACCATACAAAACCAGGGAACTCACCCCAGCAAATTCAAAAACACAAATACAATTTATTCACTCGCTAACCGTTGGTGTACTTCATATAATCTAACATTTTGTGTTCACACAGTCCTGGTACCCATTTGGACTTGAATTTCTTCCCTGTACCGTGAGATGACAGAAATTGTTGCTTGGTATTTTCCACAACTCAATGATGTACTTATCAACCAGTCAATCTGCAACTACCTCAACCTGCCAATTATCCTGTAAATACACCAAGAAGCAACCATCGCTTGTCATGATGCTAAATATCACAAAGCAATTGTAATGTATTTTTGAAAACTAAAATAAATTAGTAAATTAACTCAATATGCAATAAAAAGACAAATCACCAATGAAATGGACTTATATAACTCACTTGCATTTTGGGTATGCATTATATATCTGATAACATTTGATAATTTATTTGTTTTTATTGGGAAATTACTGAGCCCCATCAGATATTCCGTACTTAAATCACCTCACTTTACAGGATGATGAAGAGAAGCTATTTACCTACATAGCAATGACTACCTTAGCGATGGGGAGGTGATGGCCTAGTGGTATTATTGATGGACTGTTAACCTAGAATCTCAGATAAAGTTCCAGGACCTGGGTTTGAATTTGGCCATGACAGGTGGTGAAATTTGAATACAATAAATATCTTAAATTAAAGAGTCTAATGATGCCCATGAATCCATTGTCAGGAAAAACTCACCTGATTTACTAATGTCCTTTAGGGAAGGAAACTCCCATCCTTTACCTGGGCTAGCCTACATGTGACTCCAGACCCACAGCCATATGATTGACTCTTAACTGCCCAATGAATAATAAATGCTGTCTGACCAGCAATGCCATCATCCTGTGAATGAATAAAGAAAAAAAATTAATTACAGGAGGCAAGTTATTAAATTGGAAGAATTTCTTACTGTGCATTTTTGAAACCATTCCAGTTAATAGATGATAGTGATTCTGCAAGATAGTCACCAGGTCAGAGTTCATCTAAAAACAAACACTGTTACAACATCCAGCTGGATTTCATTAAAAATATATATATGGAAACATTCTGACAAATCTGTTTAAAATCATTTTTAAATTCAATCTGAGGACTCAGTAGCATAGTAAAGTAAAACACGGTCCTTTTCTGGTACTTGTTCAAATTCAAACCAGGGGGCAGCTGGGAATGTAAGGTTCCCATACAAAACACTTGCTTCATGAGTCAGTGGCCTTCCTGCTTTCAGTGGCGGGAGTGGTGAAAGTGCGAGCCAGGGGGCAGCCGGGAAGGGAACTATTATAATTGGGTATTGGCTAAACCCGAAACACTACACATAATGTCTCCCACCCATCCTCCTGCTCTAACCAAAAAAAAACAGTGTGGAGGGTTGGAAAGGTAAGCTTTTTTTTCTTTATTCTTTTGGCAATCGAGAGTAGAGGGAATGGAAGCTAGGGCAGTTGCATGCTCCTCTTGTAGGATTTGGGAGGTAAGGATCACCACTAGTGACCCTCTGACTTCACCTGCGAGAAGTGCACCCAACTCCAGCTCCTCACAAATCACGTTAGGGAACTGGAGCTGGAGCTGGATGAACTCCGGATCATTTGGGAGGCTGAGAGGATGATAGATAAGAGTTATAGGGAGGTTGTCGCACCCAAGTTACAGGACAAAGGTAGCTGGGTGACGGTCAGGAGAGGGAAAGGGAATAGGCAGACAGTGCAGGGATCCCCTGTGGCCATTCCCCTCAATAATAAGTATACTGCTTTGGATACTGTTGGGGGGACGACCTACCAGGGGAAAGCCATAGTGGCCGGGTCTCTGGCACTGAGCCTGGCTCTGTGGGTCAGAAGGGAAGGGGGGAGAACAGGAGAGCGATAGTGATAGGAGATTCAATGGTTAGGGGAACAGACAGGAGATTCTGTGGTACCGAGTGAGACTCCCAGATGGTATGTTGCCTCCTGAGTGCCAGGGTCCGGGATGTCTTGGATCGAGTCTACAGGATTCTTAAGGGGGAGGGTGAGCAGCCAGATGTTGTGGTACATAGCTAGGAAGAGGGATGAGGACCTGAAAAGTGAATATAGGGAGTTAGGATGGAAGCTAAAAGCCAGGATGAGCAGAATAGTAATCTCAAGATTACAACTGGTGCCACGGGCTAGTGAGGCCAGGAACAGAGAGCGAGTGCAGCTGAACACATGGCTACAGAGCTGGTGTAGGAGGGAGTGCTTCAGATATGTGGATCATTGGGATACCTTCTGGGGAAGGTGGGACCTGTACAGGAAGGACGGGTTGCACCTGAACTGGAGGGGCACCAATATCAGGAGGTTTGCTAGAGCTCTTTGGAAGGACTTAAACAAGCTTGGCAGGGGGATGGGAACCGGAGCTATGGATCAGAGGATGGGGTAGCTGGTATACAGGCAGATACAGCTGGCATAGAGTCTGTGAGGAAGGATAAACAGTTGATAGGGCAAAGTTGCAGTCAGTGCGACAGGTTGAAATGTGTCTATTTTAATGCAAGAAGTGTCAGGAATAAGGGTGACGAACTTAGAGCTTGGATCAGTACATGGAACTATGATGTTGTGGCCATTACGGAGACTTGGATAACACAGGGGCAGGAATGGTTGTTGGATGTTCCAGGGTTTAGATGTTTCAAACGAAACAAGGAGGGAGGTAAAAGAGGTGGGGGAGTGGCATTGCTAATCAGGGATGGTATCACAGTTGCAGAAAGGAAAGTCGTCGAGGAGAGTTTGTCTACTGAATCAGTATGGGTGGAAGTCCGAAACAGGAAAGGAGCAATCACTTTATTGGGAGTTTTCTATAGACCCCCCAGTAGCATCAGACACACTGAGTAACAGATTGGGAGGCAGATTGTGTAAAGGTGCGGAAGCAATAGGGTTGTTGTCATGGGTGACTTCAACTTCCCTAATATAGACTGGAACCTCCTAAGTGCAAATAGTTTGGATGGAGCAAATTTTGTCAGGTGTGTCCAGCAAGGATTTCTGACTCAGTATGTAGACAGGCTGACTAGAGGGGAGGCCATATTGGATTTGGTGTTTGGCAACGAACCAGGCCAGGTGTCAGATCTCTCGGTGGGAGAGCATTTCAGTGTTGGCAATCACAACTCCCTGACCTTTACTATAGTCATGGAGAGGGATGGGGCAGATGGTATGGGCATGTAGTTAGTTGCGAGAGAGGGAATTTCAACGCTATTAGGCAAGAACTGCGGAGCATAAATTGGGAACGGATGTTCTCAGGGAAATGCATGACAGAAACGTGGAGGTTGTTTAGGGAGCAGTTGCTACAAGTACTGGATAGAACAAAAACAAAGTTGCTGGAAAAGCTCAGCAGGTCTGGCAGCATCTGTGAAGGAGAAAACAGAGTTAATGTTTCGGGTCCGGTGACCCTTCTTCAGAATACTGGATAGGTTTGTCCCACTGAGGCACGGAAAGGATGGTAAGGTGAAGGAACCTTGGATGACAAGACATGTGGAACATCTAGTCAGGAGGAAGAAGGAAGCTTACTTAAGGTTGAGGAAGCAAGGATCAGACAGGGCTCTAGACGGCTACAAGGTAGCCAGGGAGGAACAGAAGAATGGACTTAGGAGAGCTAGAAGGGGGTATGAAAAAGCCTTGGCGGGTAGGATCAAGGAAAACCCCAAGGTATTCTATGCTTATGTGAGGAACAAGAGGATGGCCTGAGTGAGGGTAGGCAGATCAGGGATAGTGGAGGGAACTTGTGCGCAGAGTCAGAGGAAGTAGGGGAGGTCTTTAATGAATACTTTGCTTCAGTATTCACCAGTGAGAGGGACCTTGACCTTTGTGAGGACAGCATGAAAAAGGCACATATGCACGAACAGGTTGATGTTAAGAAGGAGGATGTGCTAGAAATTTTGAAAAACATGCGGATAGATAAGTCCCCTGGGCCAGACGTGATATACCCAAAGTGTGAAGTGATTCATTTTGGAAGGTCAAATTTGAATGCAGAATACAGGGTTAATGGCAGGATTCTTGGCAGTGGGGAGGAACAGAGGGATGTTGGGGTCCACATCCATAGATCCCTCAAAGTTGCCACCCAAGTTGATAGGGTTGTAAAGAAGGCGTATGGTATGTTGGCTTTCATTGGCAGGGGGATTGAGTTTAAGAGCTGCGAGCTTGTACTACAGCTCTATAAAACCCTGGTTAGACCACACTTGGAATATTGTGTTTAGTTCTGTTTGCCTCATTATAGGAAGGATGTGGAAGCTTTGGAGAGGGTGCAGAGGAGATTTACCAGGATGCTGCCTGGACTGGAGGGTAGATCTTATGAGGAAAGGTTGGGGGAGGTAGGGCTTTTTTCATTGGAGCGAAGAAGGATGAGAGGTGTACAAGATGATGAGAGGCATAGATAGAGTGGATAGTTGGAGACTTTTTCCCAGGGCAGAAATGACTATTGTGAAGGGACATAATTTTAAGGTGATTGGAGGTAGGTATAGGGGAGATGTCAGAGGTAGGTTCTTTACACAGAGAGTGGTGGGTGTGTGGAATGCACTGCTGGCAGTGGTAGTGGAGTCAGATACTTTAGAGACATTTAAGCGACTCTTGGACAGGCACATGGATGATAGTATAATGTAGGGTATGCAGGGTAGTTTGCTCTTAATAGGATGATAGGTCGGCACAACATCGAGGGTCGAAGGGCCTGTACTGTGCTGTACTATTCTATGTTCTATGTTTTTATGTTCAAACCAGAATGAGACATTGGCCAATTACACTGAAAACAAAAAATGCTGGAAATCACAGCGTGTCAGGCAGCATCTGTGGAGACAGAGCAAGATAACGTTTCGAGTCTGGATGACTCTTCATCAGAGCTGACATGAAGTCTAAAGGGGGCAGCATTTATACAATTGTGGGGGTGGGGGAGTGGTTGGAGTGCTGGGGTAAAATGGGTGTTGATAATGCAGATTAAACAATCAGAATGTGAGAATGGCAGAACGATAGAATGTTGAACTGCCAGACTGGAAAGAACAGATAGCCCCAATGGAGTGGGGGAGGGGAGACAGGACATGGTGATAGAGAATACAACAAGTAAAGCTAAAAGAACGGGAAGATATGGGAGTGAGTTCACAGTCTGAAGGTGTTGAACTCAATATTAAGTCCAGGATGTTGTAAAGTGCCTATTTCAAAGATGAGATGATGTTCTTTCGGTTTGCACAGTGATTCGCTGGAGCATTGTAGCATGCCAAGGACAGACAAGTGGGCATGTGAGCAGGACGCTGTGTTAAAATGACCTGCTGCGGGAAGGTCGCTTGTGCATGGATTGGAGATGTTCTGCAAAGCAGCCACCCAGTCTGTGTTAGTTTTCTCCAATGTAGAGTAGACCACATTGGGTGCAGCAAATTCAACCCAATTGACCAACTACAAATGGGTATGGGGTCATGATTTGAGAATACCCTGTTGTCAATGCAAACTTTCTGTTGCCTGCTAATTTAAAGACTGTGCTAAGCACAGTGTGTAGAGTGACTGCACAACTGAGCAGATGGCAGCCCACACAAAAAATGTCTGCATGTGCCATGGATATCAGTGTGAAGAAATGGTACTCAGTGCCAAAAACTGGACACTAAGGTCATTCTCATTGTCTTGAACTTGTCACTAATAAGTACATAACCATGTCACTGCAGGGCTTTAGGCAAGACTAGTCATGATATGGAAATGTGACACTTCTATGTTCAAAGTTAACTGATGAGGTCGGCATTAAAGCAAATTGCCATGAATGAAAGGAGAAGAAAGACTTGCATTTATATAGTGCTTTAAACAACTACCAGATGTCTTAAACGCTTGGCAATATGATGGAATGACCCTAACTGAAAAGGAAACTGAGAAAAGAAGCTGGCCCTTCCAATTTCTCAGGAAACAAAGACTGAAAACAAAATTTCTGAGGAGGCTGAAATCATATAAAAAGAGAGTGGGTCATAAGAACTTAAATGATGATCCTGGTGGTGAACTATAGGCTGGTGGAAAAAGATGGAGACTAGATCCAGAAACTGAATTGTATGCAAATATTTGATTTGATTTATTTATTGTCACGAGTATTTTGTTACAGAATGCAGTGAAAAGTATTGAATAGTGTCGCCACTTTCCAGTGCCATCGTAAAGTACAGAAAAATAAACCAAAACGTAGAACATAAATGTAAAAAAATAAAGAAATGAAGTTCAACTTTAAGGTATTTCTTGTTAAGTGCTCAGCCATGGGCCTGGAGCAGCCAGCCATGAGCCCCCTTGCCGCGCCACTGGAACAAGAGTCGCTACTGGCGGGCGCCATCTCACCTCCACCGTGAGTCCTTGCTGGACCTCGCCAATGCCAGCTGCTGGCTCTCATACTGGACCCAAACTCGCCTGTTCTGCTGCTGCCATGAGTCTGTGCCAGATGCAGACACTGCAGGGAACCCAAACTCATCTTTACTGCAGCAGCAGCAGCTATGAATCGGGGCTGGGCCCAACTCATCGATATATACAATTCGTGTTTCAGTTTTTTGAAGATAACATTGTTCCAGATGGTATTGATCCATCAGTGATAAAAAGCAGAGTTAACAATATTCGGCAGATGTATGCCAGTTTTTGTGAAGATCATGTCCATGAATTTTTTATGTGCTGCTGTTGTGTGGGAATAAAAAATATTCTAGAAGAACGTGGTCTGAAATTGGTATGAGGAAGACAAAGTTCTGGAAGACTTTGGACAGGAATTTTCAGTCCTCTAGGTGATGCAAATAACAGTGAGCATGATGAGTTAATCAGGAGAAAGTCTGAAAATCAGATTGTCGTCATCCAGATAAACATTTGCAATTAAGTCCTCCCCCCTTAAATGGTGAGGCTTTCTCCACATCAGGTAGTAAGAAGTTGATGTACATGTATTTGCATCTCAACAATGACACAATGCACTGGAATTAACTTTCCACTCCCAATGAATGTCTGACCGATTGAGATACTGGATGCTTCAGAAAATTGATTGCATAAACCAAGTATGTACCTGTCAGTTTTACTCTTCAATCTTCATTCCAGGTGAGCAGATAACATTGGCTGCCTCTTTGGTAGAATCTTCTCAATGCTCCTCGTTTTTGCTTTCACTTTAACCTTTATAACTGTAATCAATGCATCCATGAGGACTGGGGAGGAATGTATCCCTGGCCCACCACATTGTTTAGGATTCAACTTTGTAATATGCTTTCAATATCAACAAAGCAGCCCTCAAAGTGAGGGGATTAACTAACAGTTTTCTGAAAAGGTGGCACATGAAGCCACCCAAAGGGCTACTTGAGTAATGAGTTCAAATTTACAATATTATCCCACATACCTAGCTCATTTGATAAAGAAACTCTTAATCTCACAGCCATAGGTTTAAGCCCCATATTGGGTGTCAATTTTGCATTGGGTCTTGTGTGAGGATATGGCAGTCGCAATTTCACGGCTTGTAATCCTGCAACATGGGGAAGATAACTTATTAAGTAAATGTGCCATGCTATTATTTAATTTGCACAGTTGGCTGCCTGCCCTCTGCTTGTTGTATGCCACATTTCTCAAGGATTGAGTTGTTTTACTATTTGATTTATTTATGTAATAAAACATTGATATCTCCTTTCAAATGTTGTTCTGAGCTCCTCACCTCTGTCAGATCGAAAGCGTATGTGCAAACCTTGCCCTTGACCAACATTAATGCTAAAGCATCTGTGTTATAGAGAGCCCTTCCACTACCCTGTGTTCCAGGATCTTTGAACCAAAAATCATATTGTTCAAATCTGGAGTCAACTCCCTCATGAATACTACTGAGTTTCCCCTCATCCTGAGACTGCTCTGAATGTGCTTTAAACCCTTATTATCCCTGCCATGTGCAAAATACCAAAGCCCTTCACTGCCATGCCTGAGCATCCACAATGACAATGTAATCCATAGTTTCAGGGACACTTGTGTGGATTTATCCCCTCCATTCAGCTCCATAATTATAGCAAAACAGTGTGATTTGGCCTTTGTTGACCTCACCTTCTCCGTCTGGATTTAAGGACCTCAGATATGGAACAGATGTTTCCTCCTGGAGCCTGAAGATGGATAATAGATTCTGCTATTGTTCTATAAGGCAAATGCGCAAGGTCCAACAATATGCCCTTAAAAAGTTTTTTTCCACTCCACTTCCCACTATAAGCCTGGCATCTGCAACTGGTGTGGAGGGAGCCTCCTGAATGATATGTCCTGCTGAATTTGAAGAGTATGGCAGATGTTATCTGGAGCTATGGACCTCAAGGGACCTGGCCTGCTGAGAGTGTCCTGTACAGGTGCCTGAGGCAATGTGTTCACTGGCAGAGAGGGGTTGGAGAGCTAGGGTGCAGCTGGTGTGTCATGAGAAGAAGCTCTGAGGGTACCTGTATGTCACTGAGCCTCTCGGTGGGTACTTCCTGGCACCATTCTGTATCCTTGAGAAAAAGGGGATCTGGATTGAGATTGAGGTGTCTTGTCCTAATTTTGCCATGCCACTCAGTGCTATGCACTTAGGTCTAGATCAAAAAAGTCCAGATTCAAGCATATATCCAGCAACCATTCAGTGTTCTCATGGATTTAGGACTCTTTGAGGCAGCCAAGTGCTCATACATTGGAACCACCTTAGTAGTGAAAATTCTCCATCTTCCAATTCAGTGTGGTGAGGGACTCTGGCATCACATCTGGTTTGGACATCATGTGGGAGCTTGGAATGCATTACCAGGCAGTGTCCTGTGAAGCAAACCATCACGCTCAGTACCATGTAAGGAGAGTGTGTTAATATTAATATTCCCATTCCTAACACATATGTTCTTGGAGATGAAGTTTCGATAGAAGCACTGTCTATCATTTCTTCCAATGATTGATTTCAGGCTTGTCCATAGTAACAAAATGCAACCCTTAACCTGAAATAATGAAAGTTAGACAACAAAGCTAATGTGGACTTCTATTGTTATTTGGATTTTTGTTAGATTTTAGTCTGAAAATGTAAGTATTTTCTTTCTACATAGCCCCAGTCACAAAACAAGTACATCACTACCATTAGGAATTAGAATTGCCAACTCTGGTATCAATTACTTGGTTTTGGATTGTAGACTCCTTTCTGTTTGATGGTATTTAACTTGTTCATTTGTAGCAAACCTAATGGGGAAAGATATTTTTGCTATCACATTATATTTATGAGTGCAGTAAGGAAATGATGTATTGAAGGTTAACTAACTTACACCATTCCTGTCCTTGGTAATTTGTCGTTAACATTTTAGGAGAACATCTTTAACATAAAGGGAATATTTCTAATCCAATTTACAGAAGTAAATCCCAAGAAACTGGCGGAAATGGTTATGTTACTTTGCTATGAAAGCATCTTCATTACTATTGTACCACAACTGAGAAGTTTTGCAAGCTACATGGGAGACAGCCACAAACAGAATTCCAAAAGCTAAGTCATTCAGAGACGCAGTAATCCCAATTGAGAAGTATTGCCTGTATTGGAAGCTTTATTCTCCAACATATAGCAGTTTGTCTAGTTACATTTTATTTACTGAAGCTCTTGCTTTCATGTTTCCTGGACTGAAGCACTTTTTTTTCATAAAACAATAATGATAGCCTCTAGCAATCTGTCTTATTGTAATTGAATGTACACTAGAGCTTCAGTTGGTGCACATTCATAATTCTTACATTGTGAGAGGAAAGAAGAACAGACTTCTATGAAGAACTGGAATAAACAGACATATTGGGCTCAAATAAGGGAAAAAATTAACAGGAGAGGTGCAAAGATGAGATGAAAGAAATGAAACATTGTGGCAGTATACACAAGAAACTAACCTTGAGATTTATTTGTCTTACAAATAGAGTTTTGAACCAATACATGGTACGAAATCTAAAACTGCAGGAAATGATGATATGAAAGTATTCAATTTGCACCATGTATCTGTCAAGAGTTTGAATTAATAGTTTATTAATCAACCAGAATAGAATGCCAATTCAGTGTGCCAGCTGGAATAAAGCATTGTCAGCAGTAGCAGAAAGCACAGTCGAGCATGATATGTGGGATGGTTATTCTTTTCCTAGGTTTATCACACAGAAGTGTTTAAATTAATAAAAATGCCCAGAAAGCCTTCCTAATCTCAACTTATTTATCAAAATGGTTACAATGGAGGACGGTGACAGTAGAAGAAGGATGGATGGTTCAGCAGTTCTAACACAATTTGCTTTGACATATCAGATGTAGCTTTGGTATAATGAGCAGCTACAGCATCAGTTTTGAACAATTCAACATAGTACAATAGCAAAATGAAAACTTCTAATGAATAGTAGATTATGCCTGGTATACATTTAACCAAATCAGTGTTTGGTGTTCCAGATGTGATTTTTTTTTGATATTGGACATGGTGCACAATTAATAGAAGAACCTTAGTATTTGTTGTTACTTTTCTTCACTGCTGATGCGTAGAATGAAAATGATAGGGCATTGTTGTAGAAGGTAATTTGCAGATACTTTCTTCAGGACTGTACTTGTTAGTTTGGAAACAGGAGTTAGAATTTTCATTTAGTAACAATGGAAAATGCACTTAACACTTGATGTTTCATTTACAAAGCTCTGTTTTGGAAAGTAAGGACATTTTAAGTATCTTCCACTCATTGACTACAACATGGAGCAGCGGAAAGATGGCATAAGTGACATTTTTGACAGTGTTCCAGAGCTACTGCTGCACATCGGCTAAACTTACTGGGATGAGGCGGAAGAACCTCTACAGGAAGCTACACCATGGTTCCTTTCATCATTAAAAGCTGTGGAGGGAATGAGAACAAAGTAAATATATTAAAAGCTTAAGAAATAGAAGAAGAAGTGGGCCATTTGGCCCCTAAAGCCATCCAATAATGTTGTGGTTGATCCGGCCCAGGGTTCAACTCCTCTTTCATGCCAGCTCATCATAGCCCTAGGTGCCTCACTATTTTGAAAATCTATTTACCTCCTCTTTAAATACTTCTGGGGATCTAGCCTCCACAACTCTCTGGGGTAGAGAGTTCCAACATTTGCTACCCCTGGGAGAAGAAATTCCACACATCTCAGTTTTAACTGAATTTCCACTTACGCTGCGACTATGGCCCTTAGTTTGAAATTCCTTGCACTTGGGAAACATCTTCTCAACATCTCCCCTGTCAAGTCCCCTCAGAACCTTGTATGTTTCAATAAAGATCACCCCGCATTCTTCTAAATTCTAATGAATGAATGGCTAACTTGTTAAGTTGCTCTTGATAAGTCAACCCCTTCAACCCAGGAATCAGCCTAATGAAGAGAGACAACAAGGTGCAGGGCTGGATGAACACAGCAGGCCAAGCAGCATCATAGGAGCAGAGAGGCTGACGTTTCGGGCCTAGACCCTTCATCAGAAAAGGGGGAGGGGAAGGGGGTTTTGAAATAAATAGGGAGAGAGTGGGAGGCGGATAGAAGAGGGATAGAGGAGAGGATAGGTGGAGAGGAAACAAACAGGTCGAAGAGGCGGGGATGGGGCCAGGAAAGGTAAGTGTAGGTAGGGAG
>NC_063349.1:27931792-28010391 GCF_021869965.1 Rhincodon typus | reverse complement strand
GTCGGTAGGAGATGGAGGTGCGGCTTGAGGTGGGAGGAGGGGATAGGTGGGAGGAAGAACAGGTTAGGGAGGCAGGGACGAGTTGGACTGGTTTTGGGATGCGGTGGGGGGAGGGGAGATTTTGAAATTTGTGAAATCCACATTGATACCATTGGGCTGCAGGGTTCCCAAGCGGAATATGAGTTGCTGTTCCTGCAACCTTCGGGTGGCATCGTTGTGGCACTGCAGGAGGCCCAGGATGGACATGTCGTCTGAGGAATGGGAGGGGGAGTTGAAATGGTTCGCGACTGGGAGGTGCAGTTGTTTGTTGCGAACCGAGCGTAGGTGTTCTGCAAAGCGGTCCCCGAGTCTCCGCTTGGTTTCCCCGATGTAGAGGAAGCCACACCGGGTACAGCGGATGCAGTATACCACATTGGCAGATGTGCAGGTGAACATCTGCTTGATGTGGAAAGTCTTCTTGGGGCCTGGGATGGGGGTGAGGGAGGAGGTATGGGGGCAGGTGTAGCACTTCCTGCGGTTGCAGGGAAAAGTGCCGGGTGTGGTGGAGCTGGAGGGGAGTGTGGAGCGGACAAGGGAGTCACGGAGAGAGTTGTCCCTCCGGAAAGCAGATAAAGGTGGGGAGGGAAAGATGTCTTTGGTGGTGGGGTCGGATTGCAGATGGCGGAAGTGTCGGAGGATGATGCGTTGGATCCGGAGGTTGGTGGGGTGGTACGTGAGGACGAGGGGGATTCTTTTTTGGTTTTTATTGCGTGGACGGGGTGTGAGGGATGAGGTGCGGGAGATGTGGGAGACACGGTTGAGGGCGTTCTCGACCACCGAGGAGGGGAAGTTACGGTCCTTGAAAAACGAGGACAACTGAGATGTACGGGAGTGGAATGCCTCATCCTGGGAGCAGATGCGGCGGAGGCGAAGGAATTGGGAATAGGGGATGGCATTTTTGCAGGAAGGTGGGTGGGAGGAGGAGTATTCTAGGTAGCTGTGGGAGTCGGTGGGCTTGAAATGAATATCGGTTTCGAGGTGGTTGCCCGATATGGAGACAGAGAGGTCCAGGAAGGGGAGAGAGGTGTTAGAGATGGTCCAGGTAAATTTAAGGTTGGGGTGGAAGGTGTTAGTGAAGTGTATGAACTGTTCGAGCTCCTCGTGGGAGCACGAGGCGGCGCCGATACAGTCATCAATGTAACGGAGGAAGAGGTGGGGTTTAGGGCCGGTGTAGGTACGGAAGAGGGATTGTTCCACGTAACCTACAAAGAGGCAGGCGTAGCTTGGGCCCATGCGGGTACCCATGGCTACCCCCTTTGTCTGTAGGAAGTGGGAGGAATTGAAAGAGAAGTTGTTGAGTGTGAGGACGAGTTCGGCTAAGCGGATGAGGGTGTCAGTGGAGGGGGACTGGTCGGGCCTGCGGGACAGGAAGAAGCGGAGGGCCTTAAGGCCATCTGCATGGGGAATGCAGGTGTAGAGGGACTGGACGTCCATGGTAAAGATGAGGTGTTGGGGACCGGGGAATTGGAAGTTCTGGAGGAGGTGGAGGGCGTGGGTGGTGTCACGGACATAGGTAGGGAGTTCCTGGACCAAGGGGGAGAAAATGGAGTCGAGATAGTTGGAGATCAGTTCGGTGGGGCAGGAGCAGGCGGAGACAATGGGTCGACCAGGGCATTCAGGTTTGTGGATTTTGGGAAGGAGATAGAAGCGGGCAGTGCGAGGTTGGGGAACGATGAGGTTGGAGGCCGTGGGTGGGAGGTCACCTGAGGTGATGAGGTTGTTGATGGTTTGCGAGATGATGGTTTGGTGCTCAGGGGTGGGGTCATGATCAAGGGGGCGGTAGGAGGAGGTGTCGGAGAGTTGGCGTCCGGCCTCGGCGATGTAGAGGTCAGTGCGCCATACTACAACTGCACCTCCCTTGTCCGCGGGTTTTATGGTGAGGTTGGGATTGGAGCGGAGGGAGCGGAGGGCTGCACGTTCTGCGGGGGAGAGGTTGGAGTGGCCTAATGAATTTCTTTTAAGCTGCCTCTAATGCTGACAATCCCTTCTTAACTACAGGGATCAAAGCTGTACACAATACTCCAGGTACAGCCTTACCAACATCCTCGACAGGTGTAACACAACTTCCTAATGATAAACTCCTACCCCTTAGCAATAAAGGACAATTTGGAACTCTAATATTACTCTAATAAAGATCTAAAGAATCATTATAAAAGCCCATTATCAACTCTACTGTTAGTTCAACCACTGGAAGCCACTGAAATAAAGCATATATATGGTGACATGATATATATTCCAGCAACTCCATTAGGTGTATTTACCATTGCACTTGAGATTTCTAACGTTACATCATACCCTGCAAGAAGTCTGATTGATTAAGAAAGGATACCTCTTTTGCAAAATTGATAAGTGCTTGTATAGTTGATACATTTTTAAGGAGAATCTGATTATCATCTCACCAGAGATGGTAATAATTAATGACTTTGGGACATGCTGTCAAATGGAAAAGAACATACTACTGCCTCATTCACCTACCAACTGTCCACGAGGAAATAGAACACATACTTATTCTCAGAACAAAGCATAAGTGACCTACTTTTCTTTTTATTCAGTTATGGATGTGTGTGTCACTGACAAAGTTGATATTTATTGATCTTGAGAGTAGTGGTCAGTCACCTTCTTGAATCACTGAAATCCATGTAATGTGTAATATTCCATGTAATACACTCCAATACTGTTCTTCCAGAATATTGACCCAATGACTATAAAGCAAACTTGATTTATGACCTATGTCTGCTGCCCTTGTTCTTTGAGGTGGTTAAGGTCATGAGTTTGAAAAGTGCTGTAGCAGCAAATGAGGTGAGTTGCTCCAGTGCATCTTGTACATGACCATGCTGCAGTCAATAATGCACCAGTACTTGACGTGCTGGCAATCAAATGTGCTGCTTTGTCCTGGATGGTGCTGAACTTCTTGAGTGTTGTTGGAGCTGAACTCACTCAAATAAATGGAAACCATTCCTTCACAGTCCTGACATGTTTCTTGTAGATGGCAAAAAGGTGTAGGGTATCAGGAAGTCAGCTACTTGCCAGAAATTTCCAGGTCAGTAATGAACTCGTCTAGTTTCTCAATTTATGAGGTTAGTTCAGTTAACATTCATGTCAGGATATTATTGGTGGGGGATAATACTGTTGAATGTCAAGGCTTTCTCTTGTTAGAAATGGTCATTTCCTGGAACTTATGTATCATAATGATTATTTCCCCCTTATTAACCTTTTCCTGAAGGCTGTTCAGGTTTTGCTCCATGCAGATACAAACTGCTTCATTTTCAGAGGAGTCGCAAGTGGTGATGACCAATTAGTGATTATCTCCACATCTTACCTTTTGATGGAGGGAAGATTACTGATGAAATAGCTGAAGGTGGCTGAGTCTGAAGAACTCCTGAAGTCTTGTTCTGAGATGAAGTCAAGTAGTTCCAAAAATCATAATTATCTTCCTTTGGGCTAGGTATGTATTTCCCATGAGTGGAGAGATTTACTCATGATTTCCATAGGCTTGAATTTTACTTGAATCATCAATGCCACACTATGTCAAACGCTACCTTGATTTAAAAGCCATATCTCGCACCTCATGCGCTCACACCACCTCTCTAGCATTTTGCTCTTTTCTCTTTGGGTCAAAAGTTGGAATGAAGCGCAGAATCTTATAGTGGTTATCGGTATCTCAACCACTGGTTGGAGATCCAGTATGACTCCCCAACTTTGCCTCCTTTCGGCAAGGACAATCTCATCTTGTTTCACTTAGACAATAGAAATGCCAATAGTAGACTATCTCTCATGATAAAGGACCATGGGCATAGAGGTCCCGTCCACTGAGAGCTGTTTGTTGTATTCGCACATTGACAAGCCCTCCACCTGTCAGTGAATTAACAACAGTGGTGGTGGGATGAGGACTGTAAGACGGCTTTAGTTGCCTAGTAAAGCCTTCAATTGGCATCAGGAATAAAGCTGTCCACTCACTGGAGAGTCATACCTAGCCCAAAGGAAGATGGTTGTGGTTATTGGAAGCACGTGGCTTCATCTCAGAAAGTCATCCATGAGCCTTCCCATCATGACTTAATCAGTGTGAAGTCAGGATAGTACGAGAGTCCCCACTTACCAAACTCCATTAAAGTTAAATGTCCAATGACACTAAATTTTCCAAAAGGAAAGGAGCAGAATTCCACCAGAGTCTGGAGTTACATGATCCTGGTGGAGTGGTCACTAAATACAACTTAATGGCATTGTCAATGACATTTTCCATCACTTTAGCACTGATTAGAATTGATTGATGAGACTGAAATTGGCTGGATTAAATTTTTCCTACATTTTGTTCACAGGCTATACCTGGGTAATTTACATTTTGTTGGGTAGATGCCACTGTTGTAGCTGTACTGGAATGACTTAGGTAGAGGCACTGCAAATGTTAAATGCCACACAGGGAAGTACAGGTTCTAAGCACCACAGCTGGGATATTGTCAAGGCTTTGCTGTAGCGCTTACACTCAGCTGCTTCTTTATATCATATGCCCTGAAATGAAATGACTGAAGGTTGGCATCTGTGATGATGGGGTCTTTAGGAGGATGCTGAGATGATGAACACTTCTGACAAACACTTCAGCACTGTCTTTTGGACTAATATGCTGGGTGTACCATCATGAGGATAAGAAAATTCATGAAACTTCCTTCTCCCTTTAGTTATTTAATTGTCCACGGCTATTCCTAATTGGGTGTGGCAAAATGGTATCACTTGCATTGCCTATACCATTCTGTTTGTGTATAGTATGCATGTAGATCTGTCTTATATCTTCACCAGGTTAGCATCTCATTATAGCATGCTTTCCTGCTGTTCTCTTTGAATTAGTTTTGGTTGTTTGACTTGATGGTAATGTTTAAGTAATCATAGAATCCCTACAGTGTGGAAACAGGTCCTTTGGCCCAACAAGTCCACACCGACCCTCAGAGCATCCCACCCAGACTCATCCACCTATAACCCACTTAATCTACACATCCCTGAGCACTATTGGCAATTTAGTATGACCAATCCACCTAGCCTGCACATCTTTGGACAGTGGGATGAAACCGGAGCACCTGGAGGAAACCCACGTAGACATGGGGAGAATGTGCAAACTCCACACAGACAGTCACCCAAGGCTGGAATTGAACCCGGGTCCCTGGCGCTGTAAGGCAGCAGTGCTAGCCACTTATGCCAGACCATTAGATTTTGTTTTGTGATGAAGTACAATTCTGCACCCATAGATACCCTACTTTGAACTATTAGCTCTGTTCTGAATCTATCCCATTTACCTGGTTGTGCTAGTGCTATGTAATTCAATGGAGGTTGTTCCTCAGTGTAAAGAAAAGGACTGTGTGGTGATCACTTTGACCAATAGTATCATGAACAAATGGATCTGCAACAGGTTGTTTAAGTGAGGATGAGGTAAAGTAAAATGTCCCCTTGTGTTAATTCTCCTAATTGCAGCCCTAGTCTGGCATCTGTGTCATTCAGGACTCCACCAGCACCAACAGTGGTGGTGCCTTTGAGTGATCAAGTTGAAGTTCCCCACCCAAAGCATGTTTTGTCTGTTGTTCTATTTGAGACACCACTTACTAGAATACCTGGGTTAGGGTTAGCAGTAACTGCGGGAGGGCAGTGTTGTGCTTATAACAAGGTCAGCCAGGTGGGCCGCATAGAATATGAGTTCCCTGACTGAGGCTGTTAATCTTGTCCAATCAGGGAGCCCTGGCTGACAGATAAAAACAGGAGTGTCAAACATTCTGTCACTCTAAGAGTTGGCTCTGAGGAAGCCGGACGAGTGTCAAGGACTTTCTGCATGTGAATAAAGGGATACCGGCTTCTGTGGAGTTATTTCAGGCAGTGAGTGACAATCAACAAGAATTTTCCTAACGTAGTTTGACCTGATGTCCTGAGCCTTTGAGCTTACTGAATTCCAATGCCACTCCTTCCTGACTCTGTACCACTGGTGCCACCACTTCTGATGATAGTGATTGAGAATTTGGGATGTGGGCTGATTGGTGAGTGAGTTTTTTTTTTGTCAGGCTGATGCTAATATTGGTAAGATAGAAGCACTTGTATTACTTAAATTCTAATCGCAGCAACTTAAAATGCCTGGCTCAACTCTTTTATTAAACGTTGAGCTGTCAATACAATAATCTTATTCTAAGTTGTTGATTTAAGTCACAAGAATTAAATAAATGAGAGATAACAGTGTGGAGCTGGAGGATCACAACAGGCCGGGCAGCATCAGAGGAGCAGGAAAGCTGACGTTTCAGGTCGGGACTCTTCTTCAGAAATGGAGAGGGGAAAGGGAACTCAGAAATAAATAGAGAGAGGAGGGGAGGGGCTGGGGAAGGTAGTTGGGTTGGTGATAGTTGAGTACAGGTAGGGAGTAGTGGGGGTTGGTCAGTGAGGTGGGAGGAGCAGATAGGTGGGAGAGAAGATGGACGGGTTGTGTCAGGTCAAGGAGGTAGGGGTGAGAGGGTGGGTTGGTCATGGGATGAGGCCGGAGGTGGGGAGATTTTGGAACTGATAAAAATCCATGTGTAGGCCATTGAACTGTAGGTTCCCGAGGCGGAATATGAGGTGCTGTTCCTCCAGTTTGTGGGTGGCGTCATTGTGACACTGGAGGAGGCCCAGGATGGACTTGTTGTGGTTCGCGACTGGAAGGTGTTGTCGTTTGTCGCAAATAGAGCGCAGATGCTCTACAAAGTGATCTCTGAGCCTCCGCTTGGTCTCACCAATGTAGACGAGGCCACATCGGGATCAACGGATGTAGTAGACCACATTAGCAGATGTGCAGGTGAACCCCTGTCTAATGTGGAAGGTTTGTTTTGTGCCTTGATTGTAGGTCGGGGGGGAGGTGTAGGGGCAGGTGTAGCACTTCCTGCTGTTACAGGGAAAGGTGCCGGGGTGGTGGGGCTAGTATAGAGTGTGAAGTAGATGAGGGAGGCGTGGAGAAAGCAATCCCTACAAAAGGCAGATAGGGGTGGGAAGGGAAATATATCTTTGGTTGTGGGATTGGATTGTAGGTGGCGGAAGTGGCAGAGAATGATACCCTGGATGCGGAGGTTAGTGGGGTGATATGTGAGGACAAGGGAGATTCTGTCTTGATTTTTGTTTGGGGGATGGGATGTGAGGGCAGAGGTGCAGGAAATACAAGAGATGCGGTTGAGGGCATTTTTGATCACCAGAGGGGGGATGTTTAAATCCTTGAAATAGGAGGACATCTGGGATATTCGGGAGTGGAACACCCCATCCTGGAAGCAGAGGCGGCAGAGGTGGAGGAATTGGGAGTAGGGAGTCGCATTCATGCAGGAAGGTGGGTGAGAGGAGATGCAGTCTAGGTAGCTATGGGAATTGGTGGACTTGAAATAGATGTCAGTTTCGAGGCGGTCACCAAAGATGGAACCACTTGCAAACTGGAGGAGCAGCACCTCATATTCTGCCTCGGGAGCCTACAGCCCAATGGCCTAAACATGGATTTTACCAATTTCAAAATCTCCCCATCCTGGCCTCATCCTGTGACCAACCCTCCCTCTCATTCCCCGCCTCCTTGACCTGACACAACCTGTCCATCTTCTCTCCCACCTATCCGCTCCTCCCAACTCAATGACCAATCCTCACCACTGCCTACCTGTACTCACCTATCACCATCTCACCTACCTTCCCCAGCCCCACCCCTCCTCTCTCTATTTATTTCTGAGCTCCCTTTCTCCTCCCCATTTCTAAAGAAGGGTCCTGATTCAACATGTTAGCTTTCCTGCTCCTCTGATGCTGCCTGACTTGCTGTGTTCCTCCAGCTCCACACTGTTATCTCTGACTCCAGCATCAGCAGCACTTACTGTCTCAGATAAGAATTCAAAATTCCTATTTGCCTTTAAATGTTGACCTCTTTAAGGAAAAAACAGTAAGTTTTACACTATTTTTCTTCAATGTAAATGTTCCCACCACACATATGGATTCATAAAACAAAAATGTTTTCTTTTAGAAACTGAAAAAACTGCAGATGCTGCAAATCATACACAAACACTGAAAATGCTGGAAAAGCCCAGCAGGCCTGGCAGCATCTGTGTTCTGAGGAAGGGTCACCGAACCTGAAACGTTAACTCTGATTTCTCTTCACAGATGCTGCCAGACCTGCTGAGCTTTTCCAGCAATTTCTGAGTTTGTTGATGTTTTCTTTTACCACCAGACAAGAAGCTATACAGATAATGTTCAGTGGGAGGAAAGTATACTTGGCCTGACTTGTATCACTGCTGCTTGAGACTTCCTAACAGGTCATGCATCCAACACATTATGTGCTATTGTTTAAGATATGCACTCTTAAAGGTATATACACATCATGTCACAACATCCTCCATTCCCCTTTTTTCTAACAATAGGTTGACCTTTAAAGAATCAAGCTATTCACTTGATAAAATTAAAAAAACTTGCGTCTGCTTGTACTTTAACACAGAGCAATACAAGTATCTGAAACGTATTAGGGTTTGTTTCTTGCCCAGAGTTATTCATGGCTATTTTTGTTGGAGTTTGCAGTGTGTTTTCAAAATGCTGGTGAGTGTTGCTATGCTCATGTTGAGACTTTGAGAGTTGTGGCATTGTCCTAATTCAGTATCTGTTTTGTTGCATTGTCGTGCCATTTATGTGTGTAGTTTGGATTTCATAGGATCATGGTTTTGGGCATATGCTAATGATTTCTACTGAATTTCATGTGTCATCAGTTGGATGTTATACTTGAACATTCTGTCATATGCTCAGTTGTGCAATTCATTAATCACATGCTGGCCATGGGGGTCTTTTATTTTTCCAAGTATCGATAACTGGGGAAGTTTGTCTACATTTGGTTGCTGAATAGCAATCTCATGTCAATGCTGCAGTTTAGTAAAGTATGTATACTCAGGATGAGTATGCATATTTGGTTAAAACAGTGTCATGAAGTCTTATGGTAGATGATCTCCCTAACAGCATTAAGTGATATCTTCCTAGTATAAACACAGGGTTTCTCATGCTGATCTATGGCATTTGTCATTGTCTTGGATAGTGACCAGGGACAGGTCCTTGTACGTAGGTAGGTTTATAATCATTGAATGTATGGTTTCTATAATATAGGCCAGCTGAGGGGATGAGAATGAGCTAATGTAGCAACAGTTGGGTACATTAGATCTAAGGGATGGAATCTGTGTTATTGGTTGGTCGAAACATTGCTTGCCACTCTGTGATACTTGCATATCAGTATTCAGTAGAGAAGCGTTTGTAACTATACTGACATCTTCTTTTCAAAATGCGTTATGTTGGATCTTTTATCTTTGGACATAAGATTTGGATAGTCTCAAAGACTTCCATTGATACCACTGTACTGTTAATCTTTATCCACCATCCTAAATGCCTGCTTACTTTGTGTGTCAATGTTCTGCTCATTCTCGTCATCTGACTATATCGTTGCTGGATATTTCATGCTGCTTGGTATGTTTGCTTCACTGCTTATTATTCAGTCACTGTCCAGCCTCTGCTTGTGGCATCTCATGGTGGTGGCAGCTTGTGCCCATTAGTTTTGGCCTATACTTCTAACACCCTCTAATGCCACACGCTTTGAACAAATAATTAAAAAAACTGGGCATTTTCTTGGTGCTTGAGTAGACTGCACCATCTGTACTTTCTACTCGGGTAGCCTGCATTGGCTGTCGTAATGCTGGTGGACATAACCTGTGGACTCTGTCTGCACATTAGTCAGACTGAACATTTATGTCTGTTTTGTAGCAGGGCTAACACAGTGTCATCTTTGGGTTTGTCCAAGAATCTTTTTGGAACACTTCCTTTTGGGTCGAGATGAGCATGAGTTCGATTATTCTGTTGGCTATCTCTACTGCTGTGAAAGCTCAAACGTGCCCATTGACTCTATCTATTTATGACTTGATTAATGTTCTTTGTTAGTTGTTGACAAAGGAAAAGAAATTCCAGACAGTGTACTCAGGATCTGAGTTTTTGTCATAATTGATCTTCAAGTGTTTAACATGTTGTTTGTTCTAGCTTCTGAAGATCAGCATCAGATGGAGTTGATGTGTTTAGTCCTGTGGAAACCTTTATTGCCAATAGCAATTTTAAGTTTTAATGGCTTTTTTTTGTCTGGTTTGGAGATATTGAGGTTCAGAAAACACAGCTGATGCATTATCAGAACAATGTAAATTCAGAATGGAGATACTTTGCATTTCAATTGAGTAGTGAAAAATTTATGGTCATGTTGCAGCATTTTGTAGATTTTCTTTAATGCTGTCTGGAGCTTTTATTAGTTATTCAAGTTTCTTTTTAATTTTCTACTGTTAAATTAGCTCTGAGTCCTGTAGATTTAGTGGCCACTGTCTTAGCAGGGCAAAGGTCACTGCTTGATTACAATGGTAGGTTTGCTGAGTTTTTTTCTCCAGTAATTCTGAAGTTTACTGAAGCTCCACCCACAAAACTGATTTTTTGGCATGAAAATGGAGCTGTCTGTTTCAATAGGTAGGTTACATAATAAATAATGCTATTTTCATATTGTTCTTTAGTTGCTAGGAATGTTAGTAGGTAGTTTCTTCCCAGCTCCGTTTGCAGTATTTAGCTTCAACAGTAATGAATGTTCTTCTGTGTGGAGTTTCGTCACAGTGAGAACTGACCTGCAATCTACTGTTCAATCTCTGTTTCTGCACAAACTTCACAACAAATAGATCTGTAATTCCGGAAGAATCCCAAATTTCAGCTGTCTCACTGTGACTCAATGCCTGTTGACTGGAATGAAATTTGATCCTGGAATGAAGGTGCAATATGTAGAATCCCTATAAACCTGCAGAATTCTTACACACATTGAGAGTTGATAGATATTTCATTTTCACATTGATTCTTTTCTCTTTCCTGCATGTGATGGATTTAGGCTTGTATGTTCTGCTCAATCAAATCTTGAAAATCATGTTGCCGTCATGTTATAAATGATGTACTTAAAAACCTTCTTTTTTTTTCAGAAACTACAAACTGCCACCATATTACATTTGCTTCTTAGCGGTAGACAAACACAAGGACTGGTGAAACACTAATGTGCTTTATCTATTTGACATACAATAACTTTCAGTGGGAGCTAAGTATAGTGTATCTGCCTTTAGAAATTGTTGCTTCGGAATGTCTAACAAGTAATGTCAATGATGATAGTTTACAATATGCCCCCTTAAAGATATATTCACATTATATCACAAGAACAACCAGATTTCCCATCCATTTTTACAACCCTCCCCACTGCCCATTCTACATCATTGCACCCTGAGGCAATTGTAAAACATATTGTAATATTTAGACTCAATCAAATTTGGGAGATGATATACTTAGTCCTGGAGATTAAAGATGTTGATATTAAGGAATAGGACAATTTTTTACTTCAGACATTGAGTGCTGGCATTGCGTACGAGGTCCATTGTAAAGTTCCCATTAATCTGCTCTGTTAACATGCCTTAATTGCAGCTTTGTCTGGTTTTGTTTGATTTTCTGTCATTTGAAGCTGTTTATATTTTTGAAACTCCATCACTACCCCTGAAAACTCATTTATAATGCCCACATTCTGCTTTGCTAGCCTCTCAGTGTCATTGGAGCATTTTTTGATGTTTCCCCGGGACCTGTTGTGGTGAATGTAACAGTTAACCAACAAAGGTCAAATTTCTGACTTGTCAAGGTGTTCGTCTGTGATTATGCATTAGCTTTGCCAATGCTCACTCCAAAAATCAACCCAAAGGACCATTCAATCAGCAATTTGAAAGTTAGGCCCCAGATGCTTTGTGCAACCCTCATATATTTGTTTTCAAAAGATTGTTTGAACTGTTTAAATACATGCCATAAATTTTATGTTCAAAGAGAGCTAACTGATCAAGCTGAGACCTAAGTGTTTGGGAGCAGTGAATATACTTATTGAATTTCAACAAATCCTTCTACCTTTTGCATGAATACTGTTCACCTCAACCATTGCATATGAATATTTATTTCTTCAGCTTCATAAAATTTAATATATTTATTATCGCTTACAAAGTACACAGGCCTCTATTATACCACAGTGAAACTGTAAATCACACAACTACTTAACGTGCATATTTAGATTCATACAGTGATTATATAGTCTAAGTATTTGGAGCAAAAATTAATATATAATATAACATATTTTAATCAGCAATTTCCCCAATGAGAGCATCTGTCAAATTGGCAAAGTACATAATTTTCATTGATAAACATGGCCTGCACTTAACAAAAAAAAATTATGATTATGAATTAATCATTTTAATAAAAAATTTCTTTTTCTACTGTTGAAACAAGCAGAACAATATTGGTTCATTTTAGACCTTGATGATATGTTGCTTGTGTTTATGCTTTCCAAGACATTACTTTTTTAGGAAATTTAACACAATTTAGAAAACACTGTTTTGAGATAACAAACAGATTTTTGGCTAATTGCTTTTTCAATTGACATAACCAAAAGCCCCATTTTCATTAATTTTCCATTTTAACTGTTGCTCGTGGCTGAATTTTTAAAGCTTATTTTCACAACATGCAATGTTCTTGAATTAATATGTTTTGACTTATAAGCAGAACATGAGATCAGAGTTCTAACAAACCAAAGCCTAATGAAAGCTGAGAAATAGCAAAGGTTACTGTGTCCTAGGATATAGCATAACTGGAATTAAAATTCTTTGTTGCAAATTTAGATCTATCCCAGACATCCACCGATCTTCAACAGTATAGGCCATTCTCTTGAACATTCTGATTACCTGCTGCTCTGTATCTATCAGCATGTTACAGATATGCAAGAATGAAACTGTTTTTAATTTGATCTCCATGTTATAATTGTTCAATCCCTTTTAATTTCTGCCAATTATGTTAACGATGGACAAGACATTTTTGGTTTGTAAGCTGTGATAGAGAAGGCACACAAAACAAAAATTGTGATGGAAGTTACTGTGTTGATTGATTGTAATTACTTACAAGTACATTTAATGGACCTGTCACAGTGCACCTGATCTGTGAAAAGTCAACTTTTTTACTCCCATTGTCTAAAGCATTATTTGAGGGCATGATTATTGTTATATTTTATAAATATCTTGC
Organism: Rhincodon typus; assembly: GCF_021869965.1. Taxonomy (NCBI): domain Eukaryota; kingdom Metazoa; phylum Chordata; class Chondrichthyes; order Orectolobiformes; family Rhincodontidae; genus Rhincodon; species Rhincodon typus. Next base: position 27,997,251 of record NC_063349.1, on the reverse strand, counting down.
TAAATGATAACTCTTTTAAGATCACCGAGTCAATGGAGTGAGCAGAAGGCAGGCAAATGTTTTTGCCATTGGATACTCGGCTACTGGCAAATTCTGCAAGCCACCGATAAACTGTTTATTCCATGGGGGAAAATCAGTTTATAGGGCGAACACAACAGCTTCACTTTTGGTACTGGGGATAAAAGATTCTGGTTGCAGAGAACATCAATGGCTTGAATTTATACAACGTCTTTAAGATAGTATAATATTTCAAAGTGCATCACAAGAGGTTTTTAAAATGAAATTTGACACTTTGGTACATAAGTGGATATTAGGCAAGGTGACCAAAAACTTGGTCAAAGCGATAGATATTAAAGAGCATTTTAAAGGAAAAAAGAGACGCAGAGTGTTTTAGAGAAAAAAAATTCCAGAGCTTAGGATAAGAGCATGGCTGCCATTTTAGGAATGGAGGAGGTTGTGGTTAAAATTGCTGCCACATAAGAGGCCAGAATTAAGTAAACACAGATATCTTGAAGTGTTGTAGTATTGGAGGAGGCTGTAGTAACACAAGAGACTGAGGCTATAAAGGGATTTGAAAACAGGATGAGAATTTTCAAAAAAAGCATAGATGCTGAAAATTTGAAATAAAAACAGGGGAAAAAACAAAGTTCTGGCGAAACCTAGTGAGTCTGGCAGCATCATCAGAGAGAGAAACAGAGTTAACATTTTGAATCCAATGTGATCCTTTGTTAAAGCAGCATTACAAAGAATAGTCACATTGGAGTTGAAACATTAACTCTTCTCTCTCCATAGATGGTACTGGTGCTGCTAAGCTTCTCTGGAAATTTCTGTTCTTGTTGAGAATTTTAAAATTAAGGTATTGCTTAACTGGGAGCAAGTGTAAGATGGCAACACAAGAGGTGGGTAAACAACCAGCAGAGCTTTGACTCAGCCTAAGTATGTATGGTAGAAGATGAAAAACTGGATAGCAGATTGTAAATAATCGAATCTGTAGGTAATAAAACCCTATGGATGGGCCCTTCGGCAGTAGTTGAGGGCATAGTCAGGTGATCAGGTGATAATAGTGATATTATAGAAGTGCAAATAGATGGCCTTAGTGCTGGCATCGATATGCTATTGAAGCTCAGCAACATCAAGTACAACAACAATGCTGGGAACAGGCTGGTCCAGCCTCAGTCCATTATTAGAGAGAGTGTTTGGGTCAATGACAAGGGGTAAAAGCTGTGATGGGGATTGAAGACAATGGCTTTTGTTTTCCCTATATTTAGTTACAAAAAAATTGCTGCTAATACTGGATGTTGGAAAAAGCAGACTGATATTTCAGATATCGTAGAGAAGTTGGTGGAACTGGGTGTCACCAGTGTGCATGTAGAACCTGTCTTGTTTTTGGATGCTTCCAACTGAAGGCTAACATTAGGTGTGAAACAGAGGAAGCCACAGATCTGTGGGGTACATATCATTGCAGAGGGGAGGAGAAACAGCCGCATAAATTTAAGAAGAATTAAGGGCCATCGATGAGTTGGCTGTTATTCTCTTCTGGATCTAGAAATATAATGAAGAAAAAGGTGAAAATTAAACAAAGCGAAGGAATATGAGATTGAAATGAAGCAAGGGTTATAAATATGCATGAAAGGAAAATTTCATGATAAGAGTCAGTACACATGTAATGGTGATCACAATATAACTCAAGACCCTGTAATTATAAAATGCAAATTAAAATTCATGGTAACTTAAAGGGAGAGATTCTACTAAATTTTAAACTATCCTAAATTATTTAAACAGCTATCAAGGGAGAAATCTGTACTCCTCCAAGTACATTAACGAACCTCCTTGTTCTGATGCGTTTTCAAACTATACCAGATGCAGCCTGGGGGCAGATATTTTATGTAGCATTTCCTCAAGCAGATTCATGAATCTCTCTAATTACCTCATAAATCTGAGGTGCTATCCCAGTCTTCCATCCTCCTTCACAATGACACGAGACAGACTGCCTCAGGTTTGCAATTTGGAAGTATAAAATGAAAGATCGGGGAAAATTAGATTACAAAATGCTATTTTTGTAATGAGTAGGATTACGTGAAAATTTGGTACAAGATCTTTTCTTACAATAGGTATCCAAGAAACAACTGTCCCATTGGGAATGTGGAATTGTACAGGTGTGACATACATACTACTGTAAATGATAAATGATGGCAAAGAAATAGATATTTACCAATCCTTTGTCCTTGTGAATGGATTATTTATTAATCTAATTCAATCAAACTGATATTTAATGAACCAATATTGTATCCACCAACAGGCTGATTCTTGCATCTCTTTTCTAAATATCCCATTTCACAGCATCCTTTGACTTAACATATTGTATTCAAAACTTGCTCTGTCCTATCTGAATAAAGACATATGCATCCCAATTTTTTTTTTCTGGCTCTTAAATTGAATTCAGACAACAGTGCTTACTTATTTCACAATTGAATAAATAGACTATCAAGGTTTAAAGACCTTTCTTAGAACTGCTTTGTGATTTAATTGGCAGTCAAGGAATCCTTTCAATGAGTAATGGGTGATGAATTGATGATTCTGATTCAAAGTAGAGAATAGTAAAAGTAGTGGTCTCTTGGTTTAGTCTAAACCAGCAGAAATGATGAATGCAGAGAACAGCAGTGATAATTAAAATAAGCTATAATAACATCCATTTTAGAAGCAAGATTTTCAAAATTATATTCAGTTGATCAAATGTGGGTTATTTAATTTTATTTTTGCAAAAATTTTATTTGGGGAAAATGCATATTTCAGAAATTAGCTTCTGATTTACATGGCAATTTGTAACAAAATCAACATTTCTGAGCAAGAAACCTCCTGAATAGCACTTCTACTGGAACTAATTTTATAGCATGTTCCAAAGACTTTGTGACTCAAATTGTGAATTGGCAAAACAGTATATTTCAATGTTTTAAAGCTTGATACCACATAAACAGTTTATTGCAGCTTTCATCCAGTTGGTGAGTGATGCAAAATGTAATTGATCAGCATTTATTGACCGTATACAACCTGCTCAAAGACTGTCAAGCCTTTAATTTCCCTATGGTACTGTAAGAGAGAATTCTATTTATCCTCTGCTTTTAATGTAAATGGTTGAAAAATCTGTGAAGCCACATTATATATCTTGAGTTTAGGAAATGTCTTCAAATCTTACAGCACACATTAAGGCTGACTGTCTCATATTTGTCATTTCTTATTCCAATTTGCACCTAGATAGTCAAAGATTAATAATAATAAACAAAAGGATTGATGGAAATAATCTCCTGATAATTTAGCATTTGCTCTCCTCACATTGTAAAGGCTATTGAAGAATATCACTTTTCTCTTTTCATTGAAGCACCTATTTGCAGATTTCTATTAAATAACAGCCTAATTAACATTTTTAGTGTTCAGACAGATCAACAAACAAACATTTAATCATACAATTTTTTTTCAGACATTGTAAACATTACAATTAAATGAACTGTCAGATTTATTGTCATCGAATCAAAATGAAAACACTTTTCAAGTATCTGTTCATTTATACACCCAGGATAAAATTGGGCAATATTTCCTCTGCTGAAATATCAAGAGGAATGTCTGATTTCACTTGTAATTTATGAGCTATTAACAGATTTATGGGAAGATTTGAGATTTGGAACCAGCAGTTCCAGAGAGTACAGTTCCTTTAGCAATAGTAAAGAAAATAACAATCATAACACAGCTGCATCAGCAATTCTTTAAAACAATTTAAGCAGTTAATAAGCCACTTAACTGGTATAAAATGGAACTTTTGTTAATCCAGCTGTGCATTTTGCAAGGGAAATAGCTCAATAAAAATTGAAAAAAATTCTGATTTATCCCAAAGGCTCTGTTTTCCAAATATATATCCACTGCATTGTGAAAAGACTCAGATTTGAATGCCCCACAGCTCTATTTTAATGAACTATACTCTACCACAAACTCAGTCACTATTCAACTTGTTTGCATTTTACAAAGTCGTGAATTAATTTTTAATTTGATTTAGCAAAGGAATGCTGTTTTGTGGCTCAGTTTCAAACTAATGCACAAAAACTCAGCCAGGCCTGACATCTGATTTTTGGAAATCAAATTGTTGGCAATTGAGATGTTCCATTCAAATTATCAAATCTTCTCTTCTTTAACAATTTAGCTTTTGGTTGATGTCTCTTTTCCTCCCCAGATGTCTCCTTTAACGTGAATTTTAGTTCTGTGTTTATAAAGGAAAAGTTAACTATTTTTTGGGTGTCAGATTTCATGCAATGTTTATCAACATTCCTTACAAACATATAGAGAGATGAAAGCGCTCTTACACTGGTGCATTCTTTCAGAAAGCCATGGCGGATTGACTTGAGCAGAGATTCTGAGGAAAGTCTGTGTATGCTTCTGTTTATAGTACAATTGTTGTTTGATGGTTCCTCCTTCAGTTTGATGTTTCTCTCTCTCTCATATCAAGATAGTGAAACTTATTAAGGAAAAACTAAGTGTGAATAGGGATAACAAAGAAATCGGATACATCATCTCTTTTCTGTTGCAAATTATGCAAAGTAGGCCATTACTTGCTAAATTACTGTTCTCTGTGGGGATTGAATCACTTGGTGCTTGTGTATGCTCAGATGTTAGCTCAAGATATTTCAGCCAAAAAACATTTCAATGTGTTTCAAATATATTAGAAAGTAGGAACAACATGTGGTAAACCAATCTTAAAACAGAAGTACAGAAGGAAGTAACAAGTTTATGAAACAAGGAAATGGTATGGGAGAAATTGACGGGGTTGAAGGCTGATAAATCCCAGGGCTTTATAATCCATTTAAGAAACTGTTTTAGAAATTGTGGATGCATCGGAAATCATCTTCCAAGATTCTTTAAACTTTGAAACAGTTCCTACACATTGGAGGGTAACTAATATAACCCTACTATTTGAAAAGGGAGGTAGAGAGAAAACATGGAATTATCTAAAAGAATGAAGGGAGATCTCATAGAAATCTGTAAAATTCTAACAGGACTAGACAGAGTAGATGCAGGAAGGACGTTCCTGATGGTGGGTGAGTCCAGAACCAGGGGTCATAGTTTAAGGAAAAGGAGCAAACTTTTTAGGACTGAGAAGAAGAGAAATTTCTTCACGCAGAGGGTGGTGAGCCCATGGAATTCACTGCTACAGAAGGTGGTAGAGACCAAAACATTGTGTTTTCAAGAAGGAGGTGGATACAGCTCTTCTGGCTAAAGGGAGCAAGGGATATGAAGGAGGGCAGGATTAGAGTATAGAGCTCAATCATCCGCCATGATCACATTGAAAGGTGAAGCAGGCCAGAGGGGTTGGATGGCCTACCCCTGCTCCTCCTTCTATGTTTAATATAAGTGGTGGAAAGATTTAGATGGAGGTTTTTCCATGGTTAGATTTTGGAGATGTAACTGTGAGGACCACAATCACATGAGAAAGACAAACCAAAAAAAATCTTTCATTTTTACTTAAGGTATGAGTTAAGTGAGAAAATGGAAAGAACAGAAAGGGTGTTGGATAGATAGAAGGCTGGATTTTTTTTTCAATAACAAAGAGCTACTCCTGCATTGTAGGATTGGCAGACGAAGATGAAAATCAGAAGACTTGCTGCTGAGTGCAGCACTTAAGATGGAGGAAAGCGTTAACTATACTCTTACCATCATATTGGCCAGTAAGCATGTAATTAAGGTGATGTGTCAAGCTGACATTAAATCACATGCAACTGGGACCCAAGTATGTAGGGTTGCTGCTTCCATTCATGTTGGATTTAAAAGACCCTGTGGTGTATGAAACCTGACACACAGAATAGACCTGGTAGCAAGAGCTCTTGTAGCACAGTGGTAATAACCCTATCTCAGACCTGCTGCATGCCCTCTCTGAGCACACAAGCAACATGGAGGTGGCTTTAAAACTGAAAAACTTTTCCTTTAATCAATAGGATCTGTGACACCCAGTACTGGCATGAAAATTGGAAACAAGGTGAGTAGCCATGTTAGTCATGTTTCAGTGCCAAAGTGGGACAGGAAAACAAAGCAGCTGCACAGTGGGATTTGGGAAACAATTGAGATGAAAAGAGGTAAAGAAAGAAAGCCGCAGCAGAGTCTTGTAAGGTGACTGACAAAACACAGGTCGGGTGTGGTGGTGAACTAGTGAACATGGAGCAGTAGGTGCAACATCAGGCTGTGATACTCCAATGGTCAGTGAAATGTCAGAGCTGTCACACTCCAGTAGTAGGCAAAGAGACTCCAATGGCAAATGGAACCTCAGTGGTAAGCAAAACTAGCAGACCATGGGCGAATGGGCCCAATCACAGGGGAATCCAGCAGGCCTTGACATAGGCAGAGACCAGCAGTATGTGAAAACGGCAGAGATTATTATAATCAGCCTCCTCCAGTGTACGAAACAGTTGAAAGGAAGTTTAACCTGAATCCTGATATATTACATCGCAAAGAATTTGTATAATGGGGAAGACCTTCTACTATTGAAGCCAATCCATCTCATGGAGAATGCAGGGCAAGGCACACAATGGCACAACTGGTCAATGTTTCCAATTTTCAATGCTTCAGAGTCACCCCAAGTGTCTCAATGGAGTAAAAGAGAGAGAGAGAACATGTATATACGTTCATGCTTATATATTCTGTGGGAAACTGTGCTGATGATACTTCGGCAAGATGAGGGATTCCTGAGGATTCACCAAGATATGACCAGGCACTGTAGGCTTTTGATGAGTACATTGATATGAGACAGAACATTGTGATTGACTGTGCTGAGTTTAACAGCTGCACTCAGGAACGAGGAGAGAGAACGGGCTCATTTGTGAATGACTCATTCTGACTTGCAGTCCAAACAACTATTGCTCCTTGTGGGCACTGTGATTGATTGATTCATTTATTGTCACATGTACCGAAGTACAGTGAAAAGCTTTGTTTACAGGCAGATCATAGTAAGCAAGGATGTACAGATCAAAAGGACTTAGATGGAGGCATATAGGTTACATTGCACAGGGCGTGTGCTAGACGAGATCAACGTTAGCACTATCAACATTATTTGAGTCTAGACAGTCTAACAGCCAGGAAGAAGCTGTTCCTGAACCTGCTCATGCGTGTGTTCAGGCTTCTGTATCTTCTGTCTGATGGAAGAGTTTGGAGAAGAACATTACCAGGGTGCGATGGGTCTTTGATGAATCTGGCAGCCTTTCGGCAGCAGCAAGCTGTGTTATTAAAATCAGTGCAGCAAGCTCAGTAGGGGGAACTGCGAAAACAGAGCAAGCACCGAATTAAAGGGGAATGAGATTGTTCATCTGACCACGTCATGGAGTTAGTACTGTTCATCAACAAAATCAGCTTCAACCAACCTGCTGATATGGATAAGTGTAGAGCTCTAACAGCAACCAGATGAAACCCAGGGAGGAAGATCTCATTGCACTCTGAGGAAGACCACAAACCAGCACAGACCATATACCATCTCGGGAGGTTGCATAGGCATGCTCACAAAGTGGGAGAACTCACCAGTTCATTAGTGGGCACACCTGGGTAAATCACCAGGCCACAAAGAATGGCACAAGTGATCCCAGAAGAGGGGACAGTTCAAAGAGCGATTTTAGTGAGGAAACGGCACATGATGCACTGTGGGTACTTTGGGCACCAGGGAGTTAGAAGATGGCCTTTTGTCATGAGGTTAAAATCATGGAATACCTCAATTCTCAAAGGGAAAAAGCAAAAATAAAAAATACAGTAACATTCGGAAATGAATGCAGTGGATATACTGGACTTCCATTTTGAAATATAAGAAATAATTTGGACTAGAGTGTCTCACTAGCGAGGTTGACTGGATGTTCCTCCTGAACAGCGCTGTGAGAGAACCAAATCCTAAAGACTGCAAGCAGTGCAGCAGTTCAAGAAGGCAGCTCACTCACTTTGACTTGGCCAATAAGTGCTTACCTAGCCAGTGATGACCACTCCTGTAAGTGAATAAAAAACTGCGTTCAAGATCTATCCAATGATAAATCCGAGCAGGGGTTCAATGGCTCTTTAAGCTGTGACATTCCTGCTTTAAATAGGTCTTAGGAATCTCATTGGAAATTGTGCGCATCAGTTTTGCAGGCTAGTGTAACAGCCCATCAGTCATGCTAAAATGAGGCCCAGCAGTTTAAAATTGCCTTGGCTGCAAGCCAAAATTGCCTAATGCCCTCACCCATCTAGTTCAGTCTCTAAAATTAGGGTTACAATTGTTTTTAATTGTTTGCATCCATATGAGTTTAAATAGTATCTAAAATAATTCTAGGATTCACTTTTAAACTACATGCAATTTGTATAAAATAACTATTATGTTAATTTCTTTTTAAGCTCACATTTATGGAAAGTTTTTTGAAAGGCAATATCTCCATTGCAACACTGTTAATTCAATTTGGTGCTATTACAGTTGTTAAAAACACTATTCTAGCAGCACTATTATGATCAGCACTTTAGTCCTAAGAAAACAAATAAATATAAAATAATATATAAATATGAAAAAAAATCACTGATTGAAAACCATCTTGCACAGTGCCTTTTGACCAATTGTGTCTTAAGAACTTCTGTAAAACGAAGGACTGTAGTAAACTAAATAGTTGGATGGAAATCTGTCTTTATTGTTCAACTGAATTGTGTACCAGTGATGGCCATCATTTCTTCCTGAAGCTGCACAGTTACCAGAACATCAATAGATTATCTGCCAATTTGATGCTCCCAGGTTTTTCCCGTCAATCCATCAAATATTCATAGCAATTTACATGGTTGAACACAACTGAATACCGCATTTAGCCCAGAACTAGGTGGTCAAACTAAATCATCTGAAGATTATTATGATCATGAAAACTTTCTTTTTTCTTGCAACAGCACTCTTCAGAATCTCCCCCATGGTCAGGTTGTGATGAAAAGAAATCAAAAACAATTAGTGTATATTCTGTGCTGTGTGTCAGTATTGAATAATCCAACTGGAAACATAAACTGCTAAAATGATGAGTAAATACTAAGCAGGTTGATACAGACAAAACATGCTCTGTATTCAAAGTTCTATCAGCTAGCACAATGGAAAACTTAGTGAAATGACTTGAGATGAGCCTGAAGACCTTTACTTATTCCTGACTTTTCTTGAAATACAATCAGTAATTTCACAATATTTTAGAATCTTCAATGACATAAATTAGAGAGTTTTTTTAAAATTAGCAATATCAGAATACATTAATTAACAGGTATGAAGTACTATATCAACACAAAATTCAAACAGAAAGACCGCATGTTTAGGTTTTAGAGGTGACAGCAGTAGGGTAGGATAAACATTTGAATAAATTGGCAATTTTGCATTTATATCCAAAATTTTAATGTTATTCATCAGTTCACTAGCAAATACAAATCTCCATGGTTTACTGCACTGTGGTGACAGCATATATACATACCCATACAAATGAGTGGGAACTGTCTAAAACAGTATCTAAAATATCTTGTTCACTGCCTAGCAGGTTATGTAGTGCCTTCAGCAAAGAGTTGTGGACAGGAATAATCATTCTGTGAATACTGTGTCCTTGAATTCTATGTCTCTGTCTAGTTCAACGGAACCAGGGAATGGAATGAACCTCTGTGTTGTGATCCCTTGGCACTCCTGGTAAACCCTAATCACTTCCATGCATTTGTTCTTAATGAAACACCTATTGCAGTTCACAGCCTGAGCTGCACTACCTAAGACACACTAATGCTGCCAGATATCTGCCTGATGTTTGCCTTCAATGCTGCATCTTAACACTTGTTTATTATGCATTTTCTAGAACTTTTATGTTAAATTCCCTAGGAATGATACTCTTGCATCAAACTCCAGCACAGAAATGACATTAAATATTATTTTTCACTTCATTTAAGACATGTAGGGTGGTAAGGTGGCTCAGTAGTTAGCACTACTATGTCACAGTGCCAGGGACTCGGGTTTGATTCCAGCCTTGGATGACTGTCTGTGTGGAGTTCGCACATTCTTCCTGTGTCTGCGTGGATTTCCTCTGGGTGCTCCGGTTTCCTCCCACCATCCAAAGATATGCAGGTTAGCTGGATTGGCCATTCCAAATTGTCCCGTAGTGTCCAGGGATATGCAGGCCAGGTAAATTAACCATGGTGAATGCAGGATTACGGGGATAGCGTCGGAGGCTAGGTCGAGATGGGATACTATTCAGAGGGTTGGTACAAAATTGATGGGCCAAATTGTCTCTTTCCACACTGTAGGGATTCTATGATGTGAGTATTGTTAACAAAGCCAGCATTGATTTGTTGTCACTACCTCTTCAATTACATAGATGGGCCTTTCTATGGAAATCCTGAAATCCATATAGGAAAGCTGCTCCCATAATATTGTTTGGTATGAAGCTCAATGGCAAATGGTGGAATTTACTCTCTCTCGTCTTCCAACTCAAGGGTAGATAAGTAATGCAGGTGATTTTAACTGGCCATCCTCATGTTTTCTATTGAATCACCTGGTTATATAGTTGAAAGACAGTGAAGGCCTACAAATAATTTTGGAGAAAAGAGGAAAGCTACCCAAGTAGAGCAAAAGTGATGACATTTCTTTCACAGTTGCTATATATGGAGCCAGATAAAGTACTCTTTTTCCTTTCGACTTTACAAATCCAACAATTCTTGATCTATAAGAATCACATGTTAGGACATACAAAACCTTATCTGCAACATAGATTGAAGTTCAGGTTTGACAATGTAACTGTAAGATTTTTGATTGCATGTTATGACTATAGTTATGCTTATTGTGTTATGAGAATATACATGAGGCATAATATACGCAGTGAATTATTGACTTTGTTCACCTCACCTTTGTGAGAGCAGAAGAGTAAAGGAAGCAAAAATATAGCAAGGAAAACCACATCAATTCATCTGTGCAAGAAAACATTTAAAAAGAAATGCATTCTTGGTGTACAATGCATTCAAATTTGCTGATGATGCAAAAATAGGTGGGAGGGCAGGTTCGAGGGGGCTGAATGGCCTACCTTTGCTCCTAATTCTTGTGGTGTTATGTTCTAACCCTTTAGTTTCCCCATTGAATTACACGAGGGAGCTAGAAGGGCAGTGCTGTTTTTCTGTGAGTTAAAGAGAGAAAGAAACCAATAGTTTTTCTTTTGAAAAAAGTAAACAGATTGAAAGGTAAGTGGAACTGTGTGGAAGATTCAGCTTTGTGGCAATCATCCAGACATCAAGATTCAAAAATATTTGATCCCTGTTTAAACACGAGGAGCCTGGGTAAAAGAGGCCAGTTATCCTGTACTTTAAAAAGTAAAACATGAATTAGCTTGGGAGGATTCAGCTTCTCTGGGACATTTATAAAATGAAGACACAATTGAATTGAAAGTTTATAATTTTTGTTTTTCATTAATGGATCTTGCATGGTGCTATTCACCTCTTTGATTCACTATTCGAATCCTTGAAATTTTAAAAAACACAGTTTAATAAAGCTAGGCTGAGGATGTTATAACCTTGTATCTTTACTAGTATTATTATTTATTCCATTGAAGTCTGAACCTTTGTAGCAGTTTGAATGTTAAAATGTATAGCTTGTGTATCTGACGTGGGCAAACAAATATCGCAATCCAGTGAGGAGAGGAACATCCTTAAATGTTGAAATTATACTTGAAGTCGTTACATTTGGACGGTAGGGCAACCTAAAGCAAGACCCAATTAATTTATCCATAGCTGCTGCAAGTTGAAGTGAGGAAGGTGTCATCAACACCTGAGCAGGTGCTGCTTGATAGCACTGTTGATGACACCTTCCATCATTTTATTGAAGTGTCCTCCTAAATTAATTATTACATTTATGTCGGCCTATAGAATGAGCATTATGTCTAGGCCCGAAAACGTCAGCCTTCCTGTTCCTATGATGCTGCTTGGCCTGCTGTGTTCATCCAGCTCTACACCTTGTTATCTCAGATTTTCCAGCATCTGCAGTTCCTACTATCTCTGATGTTTTAAATTCTGATTGGCTTCTGTATGCATACTTCCTCTGTGCAGTACCTTAGTCTTTGAAATATTCCTTCATACTTTTTGATTCTACTTTTCTATTTTAAATTCCCGTGTTTGGAATGGAAATTTCCCACAATCACATTTTAACTGCACCCTCTACCAGTGGTGGCTATAAATCACTTTTGGTTGTAAGCTAACCGCTATAATGCTGCAAAACACCTATGCTTCAACTAAGTCAGTTTCTCCACTTTCCAATCGGAATGTAATGGTAAACTAAACATTTGGATTTTGCATTTACAAGCTTTGTTTTGTCTGAACTGGTAAAATTTGAAATAAATTCTGAAACTACTATTGAGCCAGGTAGCAGAGCCATTTATTGCAAAAAATATTTGTTTTTTCAATATTGTATAAGATCCCATTAGTTACTGCAGAAAAAAGATGCCGGTTGTGATCACTATCAACAGTGCAGTGTATGGTACCGTGTTCAGTTTTGTGATGAATCATGTTGGTGGAAATGATGTTGAACAGCAAGACAGAGTAATACAAAGTGCCAATTATGTGACAGTTCCATTTAGCACATGCATCGACATTTGTCTCCTATTGTTTTGCTAGGGTTCCTTGATGTCACGCTCAGTCAAATGTGGCCTTGATATCAAAGACTGTTTCTCTCACCTCACCTCTGGAATTCAGCTGTTTTGCCCATGTTTGAACCAAGGCTGTAATGAGGTCAGGAGTTGAGTGGCCCCAGGTGGAACCCAAACTGGGCTTCACTAAGCAGGTGCTGCTTGATAGCACCGTTGATAATACCTTCCATCACTTTATTGATGATCAAGAGTAGACTGTTAGGGCAGTAATTGGCCGTGTTGGTTTTGTCCTGCTTTTTGCGTACAGGACATACCTGGGCAATTTTCCTCATTTTTGGGTAGATGCCAACATTGTAACTGTATTCAAAGAGCTTGGCTAGTGGAGCAAAAGTCTTCGGTACTTTTACCTGAATGTTGTCAGGGCCCATAGTCCAGTGCCTCCAATCTTTTCTTGATATCACAGAATGAATTGAATTGGCTGAAGATTGGTATCTGTGATACTGTGATTCCTAGAAGGTAAACCACCCATTCCAGGTAGGAGTCTCCAATGCATTTGCATGCTCCCTTAAATAAGGTGACCAGTACTGTGCATAGTATACCGAATATGGTCTCACTAGTTCCCTGTGCGACTGAAGCAAAACCTCCCTAATTTTCACGTCCCTTCATGATAAATTATACCATTCAATTAACTTTCCTAATTATTTGCTGTTCCTGCATACTAGCCTTTTGCAATTCATGCACAAGCCCACCTAGATCACTCTACATCTCAGAATTCTGCAATCCCTCAGAATTTAGATAATTTGCTTCCTTTTCTTTTATTGTTCCTGCCAAAATGGACAATTTCACATTTCCCCACGTTCTACTCCATTTGCTAAATCATTTCCCTGTCAATTAACCAACCAATTTTTTTTTAGCCTTATGTCCTCATCACAACTTACTTTCCTACCGATCTTTGTGTCATTAGAAAATTAGCAACCATACCTTCCATCCCTACCTCTGCCACTTCTGCCAGTTCCAGCATGATGCCATCGTCAAATACAATTTTTCACCCGCAATCCCCAACTTCTGTCATTATTTCAAGGGGACCATTACTCTGTGACAGCCTGACACACTCTTCTATCACCCCAAACACATAATCCCACTTCTGTCACACTTTCCCATTCAACTACAGGGCATGTAACACTTTTACTTATACCTCCTTCCTCTCGCTGGCCAAGGTTCAAAGCTCTTTTTCCGGGTGAAGCACTGGGTCATTGGACCTCTTTCTATTACATTATTTGCTCACAATCAGGTCTCCTGTACACTGGGGAGACTTTGCAGACTGATAACCACTTTGCAGAATACCTCCATTAAATTCACCAGCATGACCCTCATTTCCAGTTTCTTGCTACTTTAATATGCCATTTTGCTCTCGTGCATATGTTTCCATCCTTGGTCTGCTCCAGTTTTCCAGGGAAGCCTGACGTAAGTCAGAGGAACAGCTCCTCATTTTCTGTTTAGGCTCCTTATAGTCACCTGGACTCAACACTTACTTCAGTAACTTCAGACCCTGACCTCTGTCCTCCATGTTGTTTCCTCCACCTCCACTCTTCCCTACCCATGTCTGATTTTCTTGGTTTTGCTTTCAGCAGAACTGACTTATATTTTGCTGTTAACACCTATTCTGGACCTATCTGTCTTCATTACAACTGTAACCATTCTTTTCACCTTTTGTTCTGTGACACCTCTGATCTCTAACCTCACTTGCCCTCTAACCCACCTCTGACCATCCATCCTGTTCCACTTACACCTCCACACCTTGTTCTTTATGGTATAAAACCCATCACTCTTCCACCCCTCTCTTTGGGTCTAAAGAAGACATATTGGACTTGAAACATAAACTCTGTCTCTTTCTCCACAGATGCTGCCATGCCTACTGAGTTTCTCCAACACGTTCTACTTTCATTTCAGATTCCTAGCATCTGCAGTATTTGCTTTTATGTTGCTGTTCTTTTACTGGAGGATTTAGTGCTATATGAAGGTGGTTTGCAGGCACCTGTCGTGAATCAAATAGTCTTGAATCACAATAAATATTATTTACTGTCTTGGGGCGTATGTGATGGATCATCAATTTTAAAACCATAAAAATTCTATATTGTTTCTAATGAATTTTGTCCTCCATCTTGTGTTACACTGGATATTAATTCCAGCTTTTTGCTCCAACTGCAAGAATTTGGTATCGAACAGTGGTAATAATTGGAAATATAAAGGACAGCATATTGCATTGTTATGGCTGTTTGAAATTAATGATCCAATATTGTGTAGTCCTGTTTGTTTCCTCATTCAAAACAAGTCCAAAACCAAATCCAGTGATCCATATCATCATTCTGTAATAATTCAAGTTGCACACATAAATGCATTAATTTTTAACTTGTCTTAGTTGGTGAAAAATGACAGGGTCTCCTTTGGATGAGATTCGATGATGTAGGTGAACCCATTGTTCAAAAGGAAGACATCAGAGTTGTGACATCGAAATGGGAACATGTTGTGCAATTGATTTTTTTTTAAAAAGTACAAAGTTACAAAAATTGCTACTTCTCACCTCTTCCAAATTGTGTGGAAACTGATTCATAAATGTTACTTGTTGATCTAATTCTGCTATAACTCATTTAGCAACGTCATAATTTAAATGGTACTATTTAAACAATGTGAGGATAAGCATATAATTTATGTATAGGATTATAAACATTGGTTTTTTTGAATGTGCATTTGGATAAAAATATCAATCAAATTTTCACGTAAATGAAAAGGTAGAATCTTTGTATAATAATTATATTTAATGATCATAAACAATAATCTGCAAGTTACATTAATGACTTACAGTGGAATTTTAAAATTGCCCTTTACAAATGAATAGCACGCTTCAACACATTATTAAAAAGCAGGATGGGATTGAAAGGTGATGGTCATTTCAGAATCTGAATACAATGTAGAATTAACTATTATCTGTGTTTCCAGGACACTTCAGGGGCAGTGAAAAATGGTTGATTTGTATTATTCTGGATAAAGTTTAATACTTCATTCTGTGATCATTTAAAAGTTTAATGAAGTAATCCACAGAATGAATTCAACATCTTTTTTTTCAATATATTACAATTATTCCTCCATTTCTTTCACTCTTGCTGCTTGACCCTGCCACTATATTTATTGCTTTGGATAAAATGGCATGAAGCTTCAGTTTTTGATATCAATATGGTTTGCATTGTTCTTGCTTTATTTTAGCCCTAGCAGTATTCTCCAACTCCCCTCTCTTTATCATCCAATTTAACTAATTTTGCAATTATCTGAAATTTGCATTTTCATCTTACTCTTCAACAATTTAGTTCCTTGTAGCAAAACTTTATTTAGTTAGTTGCAAAGTCGGGTGGGCTGACAGAAGTCGCACCTCACTACTGTTCTACCAATGGGAGAGGAATCCACACCTTCACCATGTCGATCTTGCTTCTTGCTAACCTGTAATTCTTAAAATATTTTTGCACTATCTGAAACATGTTCACCTTTTATCAGTAGCTGTCAAATTTTAATTTAGCTGATTCCTTCCCTGTGTCCAAGACCTTCTGGACTTGTTTTGATGTATACCTTATTCTGGTACTTGGGGAATTGGGGTTGGGGAAATGGAACACCACTCAGGACTTGTAACTCTGCCTTCAGAAGTAATTGTTTCTACCTTCCATTATGTAAACTCCTGCATTCCTCTAATTCTATGTCTGGGCAACCACTTGTTCCATGGTACTGCTAATTTGTTCAGCCAATGTCATTACCCTGAAAACTAGCAATCAATTTGCTAACATAAGAAATGTAACAAAGGAGCAGGAGGAGATTATCCATAGTCCTTCCAAGCTTGATCTGTCATTCAGTGCGATCGTAGATGAACTTTCCCTCACTGTTACCTTCTTGCCTGCTCTGAAAATCCCTGTGAGACCAAAAAATCAATCTATTGTAGGCTAAAACATGCTCAGTAAAGGAACATCCCCAACCGTCTGAGTTAGAGAGCTCTGATGTTCACAATCCTTTGAAAGAAGGAATTTCCACTCATCCTCAATCCTGAAAGATTGATCCCACAGCTTCAGACAGTGGCCCTATGTTCTAGTCTCTCTGGTCATGGGAAACAACCTGCATCTACTCTGTCAGAATCTTGTATGTATCAATAAGGTCACCTCTCATTTTCCCAAACTCTTTAGAGTAGAGGCTCCATTTTCTCAGCTCCTCATCATAGGATAGGTCTCTCATCCCAGGAGCCAATCTAATTCAATCATTCTCATTCTGTTTCATCTGTGAACCACTGAGGTGGGGTTAAAGACCCCCCATACCACCTGTTGGTCATACCACACCCAATCTCACTTGCAACTGCAAAACAAAAGATTAATCAGAATTAATGGGAAGAAATTGTGATGCTTTTGTTGAGACCTCAATGAGGTCAGGTTTGGTTCCAGGCTGGACAGCTTCAATCTCACGTCAGGCAGTTTGGAATATGTTCAGATGGTTTCTCAACTTTGTTTCCAGTTCCACAAGTGTTATAAATCTCATTGCAGAGTTGAATGTTGTTCGGGATAGCTGCAGGTGCTTTAGAGCTATGACAGTGAATCCAGGATACTTAGGCCTTATGTGGAGTGAAACACCCTTCAAACTTTTCCCTCTAAATACTAGCTTCAGTGTTTTGTATTTTCAACCAGTACTGGATCACCTGGAGGTCCATGGACCAAAACTTTGACTAATTTTTGTGAATGTTCCCTGTACCACCTCCAATGCAAGTGTATCCTCCCTTAAATTAGACACTAAAACCATATACAGCACTCCAGGTGTGAATTAACTAAAGCACCACACAATTGCAGCAATACTTTCTTCTTCTTGTATTTCAACTTGTTTGCAATAAAAGCCAACACTCCATTTGCCTTGCTTGCTGTACCTATATGGACATGATGTTTCTTGTCTGAGCGTGCCTCAGCTCTCTGAACAGTAAAATATAGAAATATTATGCCTTTTAAAAAAATATTCTGCTCTTTCTGTTCTCATCATCAAAGTTAATAATCTCTCTGTTTCCCACTTTATTCTCTATCTGCTATTTCTCAACTTACATATATCTCATTGCTGTCTCCTGATGACCTCCCCGCAATTTACATTCTCACCCACCTTTGTATCATCAGCAAAATTAGAGACAGTACTAAGACTATGTCATTAATGTGGATTGTGTCAGGCCCCCACCTTGCAGCACTCAACTAGATTCCAGCCTGCTAACATTATGTCCAATTTTTTGCTTCTTGACTGCTAACCCATGCTAATTTGTCTTATTTTGTATGTTAGACTCTTTGTGTGGAAACTTATTAATTGTGTCTTGAAAATCCAAATATATACAACCAGTGATTAACGTCTACCTACCCTGCTAGACACATTCTGGAAAAAAATCTAATGGATTTGTCAAACAGTGTCTCTTTCATAAAACCATTATGACTTTGTTTGTTGTACTCTGTTGATGGAGGAATGAGAAAACCACCCTTGGGCCAGGAAGTGGCAGGATCCCAGCCCATTACTCATCCATCTGATTAACTGTTCTACCCATCCCACCCAACAAACTCAGCACAGGGTATTACATTCAGTCTTCAGACACAAAGTTAGAAAATTGTTTGAACAACACCGTTTCCCTTTAAGCATATCAGTGAGTCACAGATTACCATCTATGAATAAATACTGTTTGCTCAGGCTGCATTTATAAACTACCTACATTACTCACTATTCTAGTGAAAAATATCCCAGACGTCATCAGTAAAGCAGATTTTCTTTTCCCCAGAACCTTTGAGATACTTTATTTTTGCAACACTATTGAAAATAAAAAAACTGGCATTAAAACTTCAGGGATGCTAGATTTCACTCTGGGCATTTAAAAAAGTATTGTGTCCTCAAAAGAAAAAAAGCCTGTGAAGACGTTAAAAAAGAAACTTTATTTCCAGTCCACTTGCCTTCTACATCCATTTATTTCCTGTTGTTGAGATATTTCTTTCTCTTCTTATCTGTTCTTCTAGAGTTTGTATAAAGAACTCCATAAATGCTCTGACAGCGGAAACTATCTGTCATCTGCAGAGTTTGTTTCTGCATTTCCAATTTTCTGTTGCTATTCTCCTTCCTTTATCTGTTTTTCTCTCTGCGGGAGGAAAAGTAATGCGACTTTGCTCTTTACAAGCTGTCAGAATTTTGGAAAGCAATACAAAAATACAAGATACATCTTTTGGAATTATATAACTATAATTTGTTTTCAGTTTAGGCCAGGCATGTTATTATTAGCAAACATGACTGGGCGGTGAATATGTTAATACTATAGCCAATTCAAATGAGCATCTTACTCACCATATTAAAATATAACAATCTTCAACAAAAACATAAATATTGAAAACTCAATATTTTACCATAAATTCATCAATGAAACATGACTAATGAATATTTTATCTCCTCTTGTTTTTGCTTTAATTTTGTATTAATTGTGCAGTGACAAGTGTATAGTTATGATGTAATAATTTTGAGAAAAAAAACTTTTGAAAGTCCTCTGTGTTTTAGAAAAAAGTTATTCTGACTGTAATAAAACACAAGAGGCTAAAACCCATGGTTGCTACAAGTCCCCTGATTAAATGGGTTTCCACATCCAGACATGGAAAGACTCTTGTCCAATGTTTGGTTGGTGATTCATTGGGAAAATGTAAATTAGGTTAGTTATTGACCAGGGCAAGAATAAGATACCCCCAGGTGGGGGAAGAGCTGTTTCTGGAGCACCAATTCTTATATACAATATAAAATAGGTCACCTGGCAACAGCAGCCTTCTTAGCCTGCAAGTTACAAATTGTAGATAAGGCAAGCTGCTTAAACAAAGGGAGAATCTACCTTTTACCATTTGGAAGAAATCCCTCACCAGAGATAGAGAGAGTGAGAGACATCTTGAAATAACTAATGGGCCCACTGTAGACAGCAATTGAACAACTAAAGGTGACATGCCTGCAGAACCATCACAGCTGCTGAATCTGACTTCAAGTGTTTAACTGTTCTCGTTTTGGGAACAAGGAACTCAAGTAGCAGGTCCCATTGATATAGCACAGGGACTTGTGGGGATTTCCTTCTTATCGATATTTTTCTGCCTTATATATACTTTATTCCTGTACTATTATGGAATCTTATGTAATATCTTGTAATAGACTAATCTTTAAGCTGTTTAATTAAAAAGCTTTACTGCTAGT
Source organism: Rhincodon typus (assembly GCF_021869965.1). Taxonomy (NCBI): domain Eukaryota; kingdom Metazoa; phylum Chordata; class Chondrichthyes; order Orectolobiformes; family Rhincodontidae; genus Rhincodon; species Rhincodon typus. The sequence goes on along the minus strand of NC_063349.1, from coordinate 27,977,386 downwards.
TTACTTTAACTTGTGTCATTACAAATTGAAAAAAAAAATTATATTAATTCAGTTCACTGACCATATATGGATATGTCTGGTGATTATGATGTACGCTCTTGTGTATGCTATCAACAAGTGTCTTTACATATGGGTGAAGCACACTTTTGAATATGTAGGGTACACTAAAATTACAAGATAATTCTCTCATACTTCCTTAACTGGTGCTGTGGTCATCGTTTGCAAGTACTGAAGATCCATTAACAGAAATGATGACCTCATAATGCAATTAAAACCAAAACTGCTTTCCTTCAGTCTTAGCATTGATGGCATTGTACAATCCAATGCCCAAGAGAAATATCAACAATAGTACACAATTCTGCTGACATTTTTGGATATTTGAATTGCACAAGTGAAAAATATTACATAAGTATGAGTAACAGGACAATTACAATTTCTAGACCATGTTTGTACAGCTTAATTGGATATATTATGTATGAAAGAGAATATTTGACAATAATCTACTGGATTACCTGAAATATTTTGATTGCAGTAACCTTCAGAATTTAACTCTTAAATCAACCAGCCCCTCTGCTCATTAATAATGCTTTCTGTTTATCACTAAATTCACTGACAATAGTAAAGACTACATGTGATAATTGACATTAGTGGTGCAATCATTAACATTGCTTTAAAATGTAGAATTTTGTTCATGCCAAATTAGTGTGAAGCTACCCTGGGACTTCCATATTAGGAGATGTTTCATAATGGCGAAAGTTATAGCTCACAACCACACTCCAAATAATGGCTTCTTTGCCACATTCAGTAAGAGGTTGCATTTTCATTGCTCCTAATGTAACCTCAAGACAACCAGCTGGAGAATTTGAGCAAATATTTGTTGCAGAAGAATTGCTTTCTCTGATGGCAATGGTGTTTAATTACTTAGACTATAGGGTTGTCTCTGAAGGCATAGTTTTCTATTAGGTCAAAGCTTGAAGTGTAAGGGGACATATGGATAAGTTCATAAAAAATGTGTATTGGACTATTCAGTGTTCGTGATTAAATGGTAATCTAATTAAATTATTGCTTAGTAATAGGTTCAAGTGAATTTAGAGCCAACAGTTATAATTTGTAACTTGTTCTCGCTAAAATAAAAATCCACCTGCTTTGATTAAGTGATGTATGCTTTTTGAAGGTTAGATTGAAATTCAGGTGACGATCATATATGGCAAGAGCTTGAAACTTCAAAACCTGAACATTGATTTTCACATGTTCTTGAAAGAGAAATTAGCCATTTCACTTTAGCTTTTGGAATAAAGCTACAAGTGACCTTGTGATTCACTTTTGACGTGCTACTGATTCAATTCATTTTATTATTTCTTCTGAAACACAGAGAAACACAGATTGTTAGTTGCAACGTTGATTCCCAAGAAATATAGGTGATATTATTGGGAAAAAAAATTGAGAGAAAACTTTGAAGTGAAACTCTCTGTCATATATTTGTCTAAAAAATGAATGTGTTGAATTCTAATAAACTCTGTAGTTCACATCATTACTCAGATGATTGGTTGGAACTGATTGTGTTGCAATGATAGAAGTGTACAAATCTCATACAAACTGTCAATTAAATATGGAGAATTTGTTTATAAGTCCAATTATTTTCCATATTTTAACGTTCAAAAACTTACTCTAATGGAAAGATATTTCACCATAACTAATTTTAGGCTTTATGCTTTAATAATAATCAACCTTTAAAATTTTAATCAGCTTATAACATGTTTTTTATTTTTTCCTGTGTTATAAGAAATTCCAATAAATCATGTAGTCATTTTATATAACTGTATTCATGAATGAGAACATCATGGCTGTGCAGCATTTATTACCCATCCCTACTTGTCCCTGAGAATGTGGTAGTTCCTTCTTGAACCATTGCAGTCCGTTTGATGTAGATACACCCACAATGCCATTATGGATTGAGTTCCAGGATTTTGACCCAGTGACACTGACGGAACAGCGATACATATCCAAATCAGCTTGGTGAGTGGCTTGGAGGATAACTAGCAGGTGGCCATGTTTTCATGCTTGTGCTGCCCTTGTCTGTTTCGATGGCAGTGGTTGTGGGCTTGAAAGATGCTGTTTAAGGAACCTTTGTAAATTTCCGCACTTTGAGATGGTCTACATTCCAGTTAGTGTTGATAGAGGGACTGAATGTTTGTAAATATGGTAACAATCAAATGAGCTGCTTTGTCCAGGATAGTGTTAACTTTGAGTGTTGTAAGAGCTGCAGTGAAGAGTATTTTATCACACTCCTGGCTTCTTCCTTGCAGATAGTGGTCAGGCTTTGGGGAGTCAGAATGTGAGTTGTTCGCTGCAACGTTCTTAACTTCTGATCAGGTCTTGTAACTACAGTTCTTAGATGGCTTGTCCAGTTTGGTTTCTGGTCAATAGATACCACCAAGATGTTGATATCTGGAGTATAAAATGCAATTTGTGTTACATTGGTTCAAAGTTTTTTGATGCTAAATTTCAGTTTTACAGAAATAAGTCCCACTAGAACTGTTTTGGAAAGCATAAAAGAATGAAAAAGTTGATAATTTTATCTCCGAAACAAATAATCAATAGTAAACCTAATTATCCTAAAAGAAACATTAAGGCTCACTCCAAGTCATCTCGATCTCAATTCAATCATTGCTTCACCAATATGACAACTGATTTGGATATTGCTAAGCAATTTAACTGTTCCAAACCAGATGTAGGTGGACTTTGCAGGGTGTGCAGTCTCCTGAATACTGCCTATGAGTTCCATCTCAATTCACGCCAGTGGGACTGTTTTGTTGTCTCGAGTCCGCGTAATGGCAGCAACTACAATGGCTTGCTGGCCTGAAGCCTGAAGAAAATTTTAACCCTTTGGCTGATGCTTGGCTTTATTTTGGGGTTTGCTGTGGTCTGACCTAGAGTCCCTCTGTTCAGATATGTCCTGACTGAGGCTATGCAATTGCCTTCACTCAAGTGGCGTTCTTTAAGCTCAGATGGACTGGCGAGGGTGTCCACTTCCATCAGTATACCCTACAACTCATATGCTCCATTTGCTGCATTTTCCAATGATAAAGTTGATTGTAGTGCCTGTTTGAAGTCCAGTTGGGCTTCAGCTAGTAGGGGCTCTGGCATGGTTATGTCATTAATTCCACATACCAAACACACTCTCAGAATCTCATTAACAATTAAACCAAAGTCACATGCCTCTGCCAGTCCTATTTACCAACTCAAAAATCCTGATACAGATTCCCCTGGTTTTCGAATTGCTGAGGAAAATCGATAACATCTCAGAATTACAGGAGGCTTAGGGTTGTAATATTCCTTAACTAAATTTGTCAACTCTTGAGAGGTTATAATATCTGGTCCCTCAGAAAGTTAGGCTCCTAACAACTGAAAAAGCCCACAAGCTGTCAGGAGAATTACTCATTGCTTCTCAACAGCCCCAATGTCATTTGGTTGGGGGAAAAAATGCTTTCTTTCCACATACTAGGCTTAGTCTTCAATGGCAGGATCAAATGGATCAAGCTTCTCAAATGACAGCTTGATGCCAGAAATGCTTGCTCCAACTCAAAGACCACTCTTATGAGTGCATTTCATCAGAAGCCTGCTTTTTTATCGTCACCACTGAAATAACTCCACAAAGGCCGTTATCCCATCACCAAGTCAGCCTGTATTTACACATGGAGAGTCCTTGAGAATGATCCAGCTCTGAGTGAACAGAATGCCTGACAATTCTGTTTATATGTCAGCCAGGGCTCCTTAATTGGACCAGATTAATGGGCCAAATTAGGGAACTCATACTCTATGAAGTCCCCCTGGCTGATCTTGTTACAATCACTATAACAACCATTATGTCTGGTTGAAACATTTAACTCAATTTTAGAATTGTAAAATGACTTTTGAGTTGGTCATTTGATGTGTCTTTCTTTGAAGTTACCGAAAGTTGTGCTCAATCAAATCACAGAATACCGTCTGACACAAAGCAGCACCTTTTCTGCAAAATCTCATTGTAGTAGTAGAGGGTCAAGGATTAATTAAGATTCATAGATTCAAGATTAACTGTAAGAGACTTAAAATATAAAGCAGGGTGAACCTTTTTAAGAAATTCTGAAAATAGCAATCCATCTTCATTGTTTTCTTGGGGTCTTCATCTATTTCCTTCTATTGGATCCTTTTAGAAATGCTGAATCTTTGTACTTAAACAGAAAATGATAGTAATGATTTAATGTTGCCAGTGATCGCATACAATCATTCTTACAGAGCCCACCTGTGATAACGGAAGAGATCTACCAAATAACAAAGGCCTGAATTATATTCAACAGTAAGTTCAATTTAACACTGTGTTGGAAATAACTAGTTTTGATGGTACAGCATTGATCTGATTCTGCTGTATGAAATATTTTGAGGTTATGGTTGTATATGTGTCGTATTTATGCCTGATATATATTATGATAGACAGGCAAAAAAAATTAAGGGCACAGAATGTAAAGGGTTAATCAGTTGAGACCAACCCACCTTTAAATTGATGAGTTCATTGCAATGCTGCTAATTTAAATCTAAAAGGCGCATCAGAACTGACAGGCAACATTTGTTTGAATTATTGCTTTTATTCTGTAAACTATCTGTAATTCATCACAAAGTTCATGATATACCACAGTTTTAGATGATCAATATCCAACTTGTCATCTTTTTTAATACTTGAGACCTTCATGAACTAATAAGGTTTTTAAAAAAGGAATAAACGTAGACCTAAAATGAATGCAGTGAGCACCTAACCACAAATTGAAGCAACTAGGGACAGGCAATAAATGCTGGCCAGCCAGTGATGTCCATGATCCATGAATGAGTAAAATAAATGACCAGGAAGCTAATGTGAAATAAACAAAATCATCTGAATTGACTATACTATTTTATCTAAAGACATTCAAACCAGTCAACTGAGTGAGGCAGCAAGAAACTAACAATTCCTTGTTTGAATTTAGATTTGCATGAGAAGTTGCACATGTTGGACATGAAAGGGTGCTGACAACTATACAGCTTGGAAAGATAATGTTGCCATACTCGGGGAATATGCAAAGTAACCATATTTCAGTAACTACTTGGCACAGTGGCATGAGAGAGAAAAAAAGCAGTTTTGGAACAGCTCGGATTGGAAAATTCTCCCTCAATCTCCCTGCTTCCTTCACATCATCTTGAAAGATAGCACTGGCGATAAAGCAGTTGAAGATATATCCATTCACTGAGAACTGAATGAATCTACAGTTTATGTTGCTGCTGAGGATATAAGTCAGAGCTAAACTGCCATACTCCCAGGGTCATCTATAACAACTCAGTAGGGCATTTTAAACATCATGTTCTTTGTCTTCATAGTTTACTACACTCTTCCATTTTTAAACTTTATGCCAGTGTTTGCATTTGCGTTTCATGTTGGGTTTTATTATTTTTTTTTCTACGCATTAAATAATAAAAATCATCTTTCTTCATTCAAGAAAACCTTGTAATTGGCTCCTTAACTTTTTCTAGTACAATGTTTTGATTGGGTTTGATGTAGCTGTGTGCATAAAAGAAAATAGAATATTTGTTGCTACTGATTGAGGGGAATAAACAGGGGAACTATTCACCTTCTTCACATGATGGTTAACAATATCACTTCCTGTAAAATATACATGAATATCCAAAGAACTGTTAAAATTGACTGCTATTTGATTCAGTAGGTTCCACCACTTCTGACTGTTGGAAATCTAGATTGGCCCAAATTGTCCTAAATTAAAACAGGAACTTTTGTCTATTCCCAACAGCTCACTGATGAAATAACACATTTCAAAATCTGTGTGTTCCTGTGATTTCATTGGCAGACACTTCATTTTTTTAATCTAGCCCTTTGACAACTTACTAAAAGATCAGGCTACAAAAATAGTTCTTAGGAAAAATACCATGGTAACATTGATCTTAATTTTAAAAAAACAGTCTGCTGAGTGGGGGTCTTTGTGAGATTTTGCTGTTATTTCCCTGTTTTCTCCCAAATCAACATAACCCAACACTGAGGCACTATTCCCTCAAAGCTGGCATCACTGGACAGGACACATGGGATCTATGCCTGATACCAGACTCACAAAGCAACTACAACACTCAGAATTAGTTTGGGACAGGAGAATTCCAGGTGACAAGGCTATCCTCAAATCATCTATGAAATGGTCAAATATCCCCATTGATGCATTGGAGGCACTGTCTTCTAGCTGACCAAAATGGAGAAGGTCTAGTCAGGAAGGCACCAAACTAATTGAGAGGCTTTGTCAGGGTCACACAGTTGTGAAGTCAAAACTTCATAGACGGCAGCTGAATGCCTCATCTGCTCAACCGTTCTTACATCTCCTGCCCAACATGTGGCAGAGTCTGCAGCTCACTCATTGGTCTCACCAGACATCCCAGAACCCTTTTATAACAGAAGTGGAAGCAAGTCACGCACAATCACGAAGGTCACCTTTGGAAAGTGAAGGTGTTACTGTCCACAATAACAGAAAACGTGATATAAATGTTTACACACAAATTATAAAGGAACACATAAATATTGGGGGAGGGGGAAACCATGTTACTTAAGTATGACTCCAATCAATGAAGACTTTTGTTCCTGATTCCCATGGATTTCCATATTTCCACAGCTCCTTGGCACTGAACTTGCTTAAATGTTGCTTTGATTTTAAGGGCGATCACTCTGACTGCCCCACTTGAGTTCAAGGTATTTTCTAATTAACTTCTTCAGAAATGTTATTACGCAACTCTGGGGCAGTTGGAATTTGAACCTTGATCTCCTGGCTCAGAGATAGGGATACTACCATTGTGCCACAAGAACCCTTCCCTCTTGAGTTCAACTCTTGTGTTCATGATTGGACCTAGAATGTAATGAGGTCAAGGAGATGATTGGCCCTAGTGGAACCCAAATTGAGCATCAGTGAGCTGGTTATTGTTGTCTTAGCACAATTTGGCACTGTTGACACCAGTTTTCTTCATTTTGCTGATGTTCAAGAGAGGGTTCATTAGGTGTTAATTGGCTGGATTGCACTTCTGCTGTTGTGTTCAGGACATGATTACTTCTTAAGTAGGTACCAATGTTGGCAGGTGGCAGAGCTATTTCTGGAACAAAATGCTTCAGCACTATTGCCAGGATGTTGTGTATACCTCCTTGCTGGCTGTTGCTGTATGAATTGCACAGCTTTCATCTATTTTAACCCAACTTTCTGCACTCCTTTATTAAATTGCTTTAGCTTATGACTTTTACAAAAGAAAGCTCTAAGAATCAATGAAGAAAATTGATGAGGCTTTTTACTGATACCTTTTAGTGTTTCATAAATGCATGAGAAATAGGTAAAATATTAAAAGAAGCAGTAATGCTTGAGCCTCAGGGTGGCATGGTGCCTCAGTTGTTAGTACTGCTGCCTCACAATGCCAGGGACCCGGGTTTGATTCCAGCCCAGATGATTACGGGTAGTCATGCTATAACGTGTGTTTCATTAATGCGAATTGGCTGCAACGTGAATGATGAATAGTGGATACTGTTTGGATAATGCGAACTTTCTGTTGTATAGACATAGCCATATCGCTAGAACGCGATTTTCTATAACGTAATTTTCTATAAGCGCGAGGTCACACAAGAATTTTACTATCGCATTATAGGAGAATTACCTGTATCTGTGTGGAGCTTGCACAGTCTCCCAGTGTCTGCGTGGGTTTCCGCTGGGTGCTCCGGTTTTGTCTCTCAGTCCAAAGATGTGCAAGCTAGGTGGATTGGCCATGGGAAATGCAGGATCACAGGGATAAGTTAGAATGGGTGGGTCTGGGTGGATGCTGTTCGGAGGGGTGATGTGGACTCGATGGGCTGAATGACTGCTTCCGTACTGAAGGAATTCATGATTCATAATCATAGATGATTTCACTTAATAGATAAAGTGGGGAAAATACTTAAAGATATTTATAGGAAACTATTGATAAACATTCAAAAATTAGTCACTATACAGAATCTTTCCAGATATTATGTGGGCAGTATTGAGAACATTTGGAAAATGACTTGTGCTGAGTGGAGCTTCTCAATGTTGAAATCCCATTTTCCAACCAAGTGTTGAAGGCTGAGACGTGATTCTCGCCAGTGAGCAGTGAGAAGTCTATTTGCATGCATTAGCATGTACAAGCATTATATTAGTACATAATCTGAGCTCATTTATATGCAACCAGTTAGAAACTACCTGGCTACAATTCCCAATATGAAAGTCACAGCAGATACTTAGTATTTCCAGCTTACCACTTGATCCTTCAGCTCTCCATCTTAGACACTAGGCACCAAAGTCTCAAGGTATTCTCCACTGGCAGCAATTGCCCACATTCCCTGTCCATGGACCTTGGCATCCTTTTTGTGCCAGCTTCAACATACCTTCATGATTCATTTCTGTTCAACTTAGTGTGTTAGACTTCAAAATGGCATTTTGGGACAAACTGTAATTGTACTGCTTCTGCCAAGACACTTTGTGCGCAGCTACAGCAATGCAATTCATGGATTGGACCAGAATGCATCTCAGGACCCCTAACTTGTTATCTTAGCACTCATTCACTTTGCGCTTGCTTTGATGTTCACAGTTTCTCTGTCCTGCCTTTTTGCACGTAAATGCTCACCATATTTCTGTCATGACTGGCTAATTAGTGTGACAATACTGTGCCTTTAAGAAATGTGTTTTGTACTGTTTCTCTTGCAGAAGGGTGTTGTCACAGTGAGACCAAAATGTCGTCTTCAGACAAGTAGTTGGTAAACAACTTCAACTTCTCCTTGGGTGCTTTGTTTAACTAAGACAAAAGAATTATGGGTTGGCAGGGTCAGGTTCACACAGACCGAAAAGGGTTTTGGTTTTGCTTTCATTTAGTTGTTGGGTTTTGCTGGCTGCTGAGCTGAACGCTTGAGTTCTCTGCTGCTAGAGTCAAGTCTTAGGCAGACAGGCTTCCTCTTAGAAATCAAAAGGGGAAGAATTGTTTCCTCCTATTGGCCTGGAGAGAAACAGCACATAAGAGTAATAACTGTGATGCTGAATTGCCTTTGCTAAGACTGTGTTTATGGGATACTGGCTATACTGGAACAGTTGATGATTTGGTGGTTAAAAGTTATGTTATCTGGTTAAGTATTTCAATAGAGTAAGGTTATGCGAATTTTTCTTGTATTTTAACTGTGTTATAAGAATAAAGTGTGTTTTGATTAAAGCTTGATGGTGGACCAATCAAATCGTATTCAGAACACAGTCCCTTACATTTGCCTTTTAAAAAAGAGAAGTTAGGGTCCATGCTATCTCCATAAAATACTTTTGGGGTGTGGGGGTATATGGTCTGGCCCATAACATTGGTGCAAACACAAAACCAGACAGCTGGTCATGGATGTCAGCCGTGATTTGTCAAGGGGGTGAACATGTTGTTGTATGGCATTATCTGACATCAATCTCATGCCTGCATCATGTGCCAAAGACACTGCAAGTGCTTCAACTAAATGTCTATGCCTCAAAGTCCACTAGGAATAGTCCTCAGCCATTCAATGAGACATCCTTCCGACCCAGCCCAAGTCCAGTACAGCCTTCAATATAAGCCTGGGGCATTGGGAGGGTCAATGGGCCACTTGGTGTGATCAGGGTCAGGAGATCTGTATATCTACAGTCCAGGAAGTAGCCACAGTCAGCCAAGTGGATCCAGTACCTATAGTTTCAGGAGTAGGGGGAATTCACTCGGGAGCTCCACAGGAATCATGTCGGAGTCTGCACTGTCATCAGCCAGGGCTGTCCCTCTGAGTTGGTCAAATGGTGGAACCATGATCTGTTCTGGGGATCCATCCACTAAAGGTCAAGCTGAGGGGTTATCAGGGACCATTACTGTGGGAAACTGGGGAACTCGGTTAAGAGGATTGGAAGCAGCACACTGGAATGCAAAGGGGTTATCATTTAAAAGAGAGGACAATTCAATATGTGGGTGGGAAGACAGTACAGTATAGAAGGGAAGCAAATAATCTGGTAGAGGGGTGATTGATAGTCGACAAAGCCCTAATTTCAATGGGCAGGTGGTGCACTACAATATCAAGTCATACCTGAGGCTGAGGCTGAGGTGGGAAGGTGGACAGTTTGATGATGAAGCAGTTGGTGGGCAGGGCTATCAAGAAGAGAATGTGTACAATCGGGTGTTCACCAAGTATAAGAGGCTGACCCTGAGACTGCTTGCATGAAGTGTGACTGCTGTTTCTTCCCATCAGGATACAAATAGTAACAATGAGAGTGACCACACCCAGAGTGGGCAGGCTATGTTTATCATTCTCTGAACTTTTCATAGCCTGCACATGGTGCAGGAACTGCTTGCTTTGCACTTGGAATAAAAACACTGTGCAGCACTAAGGAGGTTTAGGCTCTGTATCTTCTGACTTGGAGGTACTGCTAGACAGACCTCCACACAAACAGTTAATGAAGAAAAGTGAACATTTATTTACAAATGTGAGAATGTCTTTATAATGAAGTATCACCCATGCCTCTTACATGCCCTTCTTCTACTCCCTTGCACTTTGCCTTGGTGCAGTCCCAGGGTCTGCAGTTGGGGTAGAAAGAGCCTGTCTGCCAGTGAAACTCATTGGCCTTGGAACTTTGGTCAGGTGACCCTAGGGGTATTTGTTGCTAGAGGACTCTGTGATGCTGAGTGTGTCATACTGAGGCAGGTTCTTGGCATGGATTCCCACAAGGCTGAAGGTGCTAGGGAGGGTGGCGGTGGAAGGCCTGACCACCTCTAGGATGTCCAGAGAGGAGCTTTCTGGGGTTTGGGGTCGGGGGGGCGGTGCTGTGTGTGGCTCCTCCTTTGGTTGGGGCCTACCGACATCTCCCTGTCTTCTTGTGAAGAAGGGCATCTGGAGGGAGGTCAAGGTTCCTCATTCCCCTGTCACCTTACTGTTGGTGCTGAGCACTAATGGCTAGAATGGTGGAGTGCAGGCATGTGCATATATCCAGCATACATTGGGAGTGTTCTCCATGGCAGATGCCCACCTATCATTTGAGACAGGCAAATGATCATATGCCAGAAGCAGAATAGTGAAAATAGAGTTGATGGATAGTGCCAACCTTTGCGTCGGTTTGTTCATTCCTGGGTTCAAATCCTACCTGTTGCAAGGTGTATCACAATACCTTGTGATGAGTGGCACGGTGACTCAGTGGTTAACACTGCTGCCTCACAGTGCCAGGGACCTGGGTTTGATCCAACCCTCGGGCAACTGTCTGTGTGGAGTTTGCACATTCTCCCCATGTCTGCCTGGGTTTCCTCCAGGTGCTCCAGTTTCCTCCCACAGTCAAAAGATGTGCAAGTTAGGTGGATTGCCCATGCTAAATTGCCCGCAGTGTTCAGGAATGTGTAGAAGAGGGGAATGGGTCTGGGATGCTCCGAGGGTCGGTGTGAACTTGTTGGGCTGAGCGGCCTGTTTCCACACTACAGGGATTGTAAAGTTGTCAAGTAAAATATCTCAAAACAAGTTTTTTAGAAACCATTGATAAACAAGAATCAGTCTGAACTGAAGCTAGTGCTTCCTTTAATCAGAAGAGACTGAAAGCAGAAGCAGCATGGTACAAACATACAAACTCTATGTGATGAAGCCAACAGAGTCAAAACAACAAGAAATGTAATAATGATACCAGAACTTTGACACTTTTTTTTTTATTTGTAATTAATTCAGACAATTCCTTCCCCATAATCATGCCCAGCATGTACTGTACCCAAGAAAAGGTTTGATTTATTAAGAGCTTTTTTTTAAACCAGTGAAAATGTTTGATCTGTTTATTTAGGTCAGTTTGACATATATTATAAAGAGATAATGATATATTAACTGACAAGGAAAATCTGGCAGATCAAATGATCAAACTTAAGATGGGAACTCTGAGGTCACCTGCTTTGGGCATAAGAAAGAGAAATCCGAGTTTTTTGTAAATGTTGAGAAGCTAAGATCAGTGGGAGGAGGATTGAGATTTAGAGTGCAAGACATAGAAATTATTAAAATGTTCATGGACAGGCACATTTAATAATTTAAAACACTGGAGGAGTTTGTCACCTTAATCTCAGGGAGGTTGGAATACAAAGAGATTGAAGTTATGCAGAAATTGTATAAATCTCCAGTTAGATGATACCTGTTCTGAAACTGTTTCTTTCAAAAAATGTAACACAATTTAATAGTTGGGACTGAATCTTATGTCCTTTTGGTTAAGTCTGAGTTGTGTCGAGCCATTTGAGAGTTTGTCGCTGTTACACCAAGTGGGTTTTCTCATCATTACTTAACAACTGGCCACATTACTCCACCCCCATGGAGTCTCTCATGACTGGATTCCACCTGATCGTACCATGTGTCCTTCCCACAACAACTCGCCACTCACTGAATGTCTGCCAAACACCAACATCTGTAGCATCAGAAGCATCTTTAAAATAACACTCTTTACCTGGATCAGTACTCGCATTCCTAAGCAGCCCTAAATCAGTCAAGGATGGAGTTCGAACAGGTCAGGGAAGGGGAAGATGGCAGTTCACCAACAGGGGCCTGGGGTTTATGGTGGGCAGGGTGGTGCAAAGGACAGGCATCCTCTTCCCAGAGAACTGGCAGAGGAAGCTGTGTCTCTAGACGCTGCCAGCCTGGTCTCAAAGTTGCCACCTGGATCAGTGCTGTCTCCAGAGTTAAACAGCCCTTTCACATATCCTAAGGGTAATAGGAGCTATAGTGGTGGTCCATTGCTCATCTCTAGGAAGCTTTTTGGATAGCAACACATATCCTTCAGCCCTTATGTTCATGAGTGCAGCCAATATGTAGTTTTTAGTGCAGAGATCACTGGGCCAAAAGTAACGTGGGCAGCTTGTAACAGGTCTTTGCCTCCAATCAGGTCCCACACCTACAGCCTCTTTGTGTGTGACTGTGATGATTCATGACTGCATTCTTCTCTGCAGGCAAAGGGTCACTCTACCTACATATCTGGCAAAAGAGCACACGCTCGTTTAAACTTGATCAATGATGGGAAGGTCCAAAGGAGCTGAGTCACGATGCCTCTGAAACTGAAAAATACAATAGGAGAACCCAGTCTGCAGCTTTCAGATACACGACCATGAATGAAGCCTCACAGGCTAATTTTCCTTCACACCTTATGTTATAACCCTTTCTGAATGATAGCTACACTTTCCCTAAAACAATGTTCTCATTCACAAATGAGGGGGCAGCAGATGTTGTAAAGGATTCAACCAGTTGTGTACAGTAACTTTGATTGCACATCAGGAATAGTGAAAAATGCCAAACAAAGAAGCTGAATTGTTTTTGTCACTTAAGAAGGACTGCTTGTCTTTGTAACAACATAAAATCTATATTAACTAAATGATGTCTTCACTCAACTTATATCTCTTAGAAGTGGCTTTCAATTAATTCCTGTCTGGCTGTGGCACTGGACAATACATTGCTCTATCATGCTCAAAAGCATGTTCCTCTAAGTATCTTTATCCTCAAAAGACTGCCCCACTTTCCCAGCTCCACAATAGTAAAACATCCTGTCTTTAGTTGCTCTGCTTACGGAGAGCACACCACAGCAGGATTATGTGACACACTGTATTTGGACTGTATGCAAGCACCAAACCCTTCCCTGCCAGAAGCTGATACTTCGCGCAGACCTTTGAGATGTAACAATGATGTTAAGAGATGAATTGGACATTAATTGAGTGGAATCCCTTCTTGTTAATGAATTCAGCAACATTATAATACGGCTTTCTTAACATGCATTTCTGTGGCTGATCTTCCTTCCTTTCTTTTTTGGGTCAGAGATATGGATTTCAACCCTGCCACACTGCCACTGGGTCATATGATCCGGCACCCTCTAACATTATGTAATTTGGTGCATTTACCAAAGAAAAACATCACTGAGGATGTTTAAAGATACATTCTGGTAGAAGTGAATTCTGAAGAACTAAATAGTGGCCAGGTTTGCTCCATTTTAGAACTTGTCTAATGATTGTACCTCTAACATACTGTAAAATCAGAGGTTTAATGAATCTCCAACTATTAATTTGTCAGTACTCCAGGACTGTAGACAGAAACACAAATGTCTATGTTGATATGAATTGCAATTTCACTCAGTCAGTACTTGTTTCTAGGATGAATGCTATTTTAGCTATCTTATTATTTTCTCTGCAGGTCTGTTGGGCTTCAGTATCTAGTCTTGTCTGTTGGGTGCATTGTCATGATAGATCTAATTTCACAGTGCCATAGCAATTGATGCAGAGAAATGGCTCCAGGAAGGATCAGAACCTGCTTTTATGGTAATTTGGAGTACTTACTCATGCTGTCATTTGAGGTTAAATGCCTTGCATTTCAATCAGATGTTAGAGAAAGCTGAAATTCTGCTGCTGGTTTTTGCTTAGTTATGTATTTCTAATGCAAGTTGCACTTGGAACTTAACAAGAAGTTGAGATTTAATATTCATTTGAAGAAAGTATAAGTAAATTGATTAAATGTTAATCTAATCTTCAAATTCATTCATAAAAGTAATACAAAATACCCCATTGCAACAGTTTATAACACTGACTTGAAATTTATTATTCTTTTCAATTTCTTCATGGCATATTTCAGATTTTGGAAGTAAAATTGCCAGCATCCTTCCTTTTATCCATGCTTTGAACTTCAGTGACCATCACAAATTTAGCAGTCCTGTATATATTTGCGAATGTGAGTGAGTACAAATTAATAGTATGCAATTGACAAATGGAAGTTACCTGTTTAAAATAATCAAACATAGTAAACACTCTGCCCAGTGCTGCAGAACAGCAGGTTTGCAAAATATTTTTACATTTTAAAAAAATACCCTAGGAGGACTTTGGATTTAAGGTCCTGTTCTTTCATTGCAGAATCTGTAAGAGATCATTTTTTGGAATACAACTTAATGAGACATATCCAATATAATTGGATGTGTGTGGCAGGTTTGCACTTAACTTAGTGTTGATCTTCTAAAACAATATGGGCCTTGTGGTAGAGCACAAGGCAATGGATGATGTACACCTGGAATTCTCAAAGATCACTTCACAAGGTTTGGAACTTAGTATAGATTGCCATATGTTTGCTTTGACTACACAATACTTGACTGGCAGCTACTCATGGGTTGTTTTGCATGGGGAGACTGCTAGATTACTTAAAATGTTTATCATTTCAATAAATAAATAATCTTGTCCAGAATTGGAGAGGTTCATCAATTTCTCTTTCAATTTCCACTCTGCTCTTACCTTCACCTGGCCCATCTTTGACTCCTCCCTTCCCATCCTCGACATCACTGTTTCTATTTCTGGGGATAGTCTGGCCACCAATATCCATTTCAAAATTACTCACTTCCACAGTTATAACAGTGTGGAGCTGGAGGAACACAGCAGGCCAGGCAGCATCAGAGGAGCAGGAAAGTTCATGTTTCAGGTTGGGACCCTTCTTCAGAAAATTGGGGGGGTGGTTGGTCGGGGGGATGTGGAAGGGAGCTCAGAAATAAATGGGGTGGAGCTGGGGAAGGTAGGTGGGATGGTGATAGGTGAGTGCAGGTAGGCAGTGGTGGGGATTGGTCAGTGAGGTGGGAAGAGTGGATAGGTGGAAGAGAAGGTGGACAGGTCAAGGAGGCGGGGATGAGAGGGAGAGTTGATCATGGGATCAGGCCGGCGGTGGGGAGATTTTGAAACTAGCAAAGTCCACATTGAGACCATTGGGTTTGTAGGCTCCCAAGGCGGAATATGAGGTGCTGCTCCTCCAGTTTCCAGGTGGTGTCGTTGTGACACTGGAGGAGGCCCAGGATGGACATGTCACCCAGGGAGTGGGAGGGGGAGTTGAAGTGGTTCGCGACTGCAAGGTATTGTTTGTCACGAACAGAGCGCAGGTGCTCTACAAAGTGGTCTCCGAGCCTCCTCTTGGTCTTACCGACCCAACCCGAAATGTCAGCTTTCCTGCTCCTCTGATGCTGCCTGGCCTGCTGTGTTCCTGCAGCTCCACACTGTTATCGCTGATTCCAGCATCGGCAGTTCTTACGATCTCACTCCCACAGTTACCTGGACTGTACATTTTCACACCTTACTTCTTGTAAGGACCCCATTCCATTTTCCCAGTTTCTCTGTCTCCATTGCATCTGTTCTGATAATGCCACCTTCTGCACGGGGGCCCCAGAAATGTTCACCTTTGTACTGGAGTTGAGGATTCCCCAGCACTGTGGTTGACAGAGCCTTCTTCCATGTCTGAACCATCTCCTGCACATTGGCCCTCACTGCCTCTCTCCCCTCTTACACCACCAATAGGATTCCCTTATCCTCACTTACCACCCCACCAGCAACCACATTCAAAGGAATATTAACCACCATTTCTGCTACCTCCAGTAGGATGCCACCATGAGACATGTTGAAAGCTGGGAGGTGACCTTATTAGAGGTTTATAAAATCATGAGGGCATGGATTGGGTGAATAGTCAACATCTTTTTCCTGGTGTGCGTGGGGGAAGAGTCCAAAACTAGAGGACATAGGTTTAAAATGAGAAGGGAAAGATTTAAAAAAGACCAGCGGGGTAACTTTTCCATACAGGGGATGGTACGGATATGGGACAAGTTGCCAGAGGAAGTGGTGGAGGTGTGTACAATTACAACATTTAAAAAGCATTTGGGTGGGTATGTGCATAGGAAAGGTTTAGAGGGATATGGGCTAAATGCTGGAAAATGGGACTAGGTCAGATTGGCATGTCTGGTCAGTGCAGATGAGTTGGACGGAAGGATCCATTTCCATTCTTAATGATTCTACGAATCAATAGTCTCCTCCCCTCCCTTGTCATCCTTCCGTAGGAACTGTTCCCTTTGGGACATGTTGGTTCACTCCTCCTCCACTCCCAACACTCATGGCACCTTCCCTTGCAATTGCAGAAGGTTTAACTCCTGCCCATTCTCATCCTCCTTCCTCACTATCCAAGAATCAAGACACACCTTCCAGGTGAAGCAATGATTCACCTGCACTTCATTTAGTATAGTTTACCGACTTCGCTGCTCACAATGTGGCCTCCCCCACATTAAGGAAATGAAGCATCGACTGGGTGAATGCTTTGCAGAACACCTATGTTCTGTCCGCAAAAATACCCTGAGCTCCCAGTTGTCTGCCACTTCAACGCCTCATCATGTTCCCGGGCCTTTATCTTTGTCTCAGGCTTGCTGCAGTGCTCCAGCGAAGCTCAGTGTAAGCTGGAAGAACAGCACCTCATTTTCTGCTTGGGAACCCTGCTTCCTTCAGGACTCAATATTGAGTTCAATAATTTTAGGACCTGAAAACCTTCTCCCATGTTTTTACCCCAAACCCACACACCAGGCCTTGTTATCATATGCACTGTTGCCACAGCCAACCCATTATGTGCTATTAATGGTCCCCATCAGCAGCTGTTGATTCTCCAAGGCTAACATTTACCCATTCCTTGATTTGATCAATTGCTATTCTCTCTCTCTGGTCTCCATCTCCATGTATCATTTACTCATTTCACCCCCCACGCCCCACCACCCCCACTCCCCCTCCACCCCCAAACACCACCACCACCCCATCTTCAGCACGTTTACCAAACCTTTCCTAGCTACAATCGGTTCTGACAAAGGGTCACCGGACCCGAAACATTAACTCTGCTTTTTCTCCACAGATGCTGCCAGACCTGAGTTTTCCCGGCAATTTGTGTTTTTGTTTCTAATTTCTAGCATCTGCAGTTTTCTGTATTTCTTAGAGGATTGTTGTCAAACCTATAGTCAAACTGGGATGAGCAGTAAATTATTATTTTATGCAAAAAATCCAACAAAGAAACTGTGGCTGAGGAGTAGTGACAGACACAATCTATTTGGAGAGGTATAAGGCCATGGGTTGGCAGAGGAAAGCATAACGTGGATTAATTGCTGAATGGAAATTAGCTGTGGAGTTGCAACCAGAAAAAGATCTTGGGATTTGTTTGGAGAGATTGGCAAGAACTGTGTACTACTGAAGGAAATATTTTTAAATTAATTTCACTTTTACTGTGGCCACATCTGGAGAACCATATGGAGTTTGGGTCTCCCTACTTTAAAATGGATATTAAGTTACTCTTGGCACTGCAAAGTAAGACTACTAGATTAATTCCAGGATTATGGAGATAAAGCTTAGAGCAGAGCTTCACTTTTCTTGGGTTTACTTTCTCTTAGAAAATCATTTGAAATGATTTGATAGCTTTTTTCTCACATTCATTTGCAGAATCCTAGTCATAGAGGTAAACAGTATGGAAACAGACCCTTTGGTCCAACTTGTCCATGCCGATCAGACTGATCTAGTCTCATTTGTCAGCATTTGGCAATATCCCTCCAAACCCTTCCAATTCATATACCCATCCACAAGCCTTTTAAATGTTGTAATTGTACCAGTTTCCACCCCCTCCTCTGATAGCTCATTACATACATATAACCACCCTCTGCATGAATAAGGTGCCCCTTAGGTCCCTTTTAAGTCTTTCTCCTCTCACTTTAAACCCATGCCTCTAGTTTTGGACTCCCCTACTCTAGGGAAAACAGACCTTGACTATTCACCCTATCCATGTCCTTCATGATTTTATAATCCTCTAAAAGGTCACCCCTCAGCCTCCAACACTCTAGAAAAAAAGCCACAGCCCATTCAGCCTCTCCCTGTAGGTCAAACCCTGGCAACGTCTTTGTAAATTTTTTTTGAACACTTTCAAGTTTAACAACATCTTTCCTATAGCAAGGAGACCGAAAAGTGGCTGCAACATGACTTCCCAACTGCTATACTCAACACAATGACCAACAAAGGTAAGCATACCAAATCCTGCCTTCACCATCTGCCTACCTCCGGACTCCACTTTCAAAGAACTATTTATAGTGGCACAGTACTTATGTAGCTGGTCCTGATCAGGTTTTGATAACTTCTGGAATGTTGACAGTGGGGAATTCCTGGCATTTATGTGGCTTGAATGTTGCTTGCAACTTATTAGCCCAAATCTGTGTGTTGTCCAGGTCTTGCTGCATGTGAACACACACTGCTTCAATATTTTGAGGATTTATGAATATTGCTGAACATTGTGCAACCATCAGCAAACATCCCCACTTCCAACCTCATGATGGAGGGCAGGTCATTGATGAAGAAGCTCAAAATAGCTGGACCAAGGACACTTCCCTGAAGTACAACTGTAGAGATGTCCTGCGTCTGAGATGATTGACCAGCGACAGCTACAAATGTTGTAGTTGTATTGGAATACCTTGGTTAAGAACATTACAAATTCTGGAGCACAAATATTAGCCACTTTTGAGATTAAAGAAGATGTGACCAATATGGACTCAAATTCATTTTATTGCTGTGTATTAAACTCATGAATAGAGTTCCTGATTTCAAATTAGGGGCAAAAAAACAATATAATAACTTTATGCTTTAAAACAAGTGATAATGGAAAAAGGGATAGTAGGAACTGCCGATGCTGGAGTCTGAAATAACAAGGTGTAGAACTGGATGAACACAGCAGGCCAGGCAGCATCAGAGGCGCAGGAAAGCTGATGTTTCAGGTCTGGATCCTTCAGAAGACAGGTCGAATGCCGAATTTCCTTTGACATCTGAGGAAGTAGAGGTGTTTGTGTGCTTTCTTGACTGTGGCGTCGACATGAATAGACCAGAATAGATCGTTGGTGATATTTAAATCCAGTAATTTGATGCTCTTGACCATCTCCACCTCCACACCATTGATACAGACAGGGGCATGTCCTCCTGTCTGCTACCTGAGCCAATGATCAGCTCCCTTGTTTTGCTGACGTAGAGGGAGAGATTGTTGTCTTTACACCATGCCACTAAGCTGTTCATCTCTTTCCTGTACTCTGTCTCATCATTGTTCGAGATCTATCCAACCCATTACGGTGATGTCATCAGAAAAGTTGTAAATGGAATTAGAGCTGAATTTGTCCCCACAGTCATGAGTTTATAAGGAGTATAGTATGGGGCTGAGTACGTGGCTACAGTATACCACATTATACACACTACAGTATACTGTAACCACTGTTCCCGATGTGGCCTCCTCTACATCGGGGAAACCAAGCGGAGGCTCGGGGACCGCTTTGCGGAACACCTACGCTCGGTTTGCGACAAATGACTGCACCTCCCAGTCGCGAACCATTTCAACTCCCCCTCCCACTCCTTGGACGACATGTCCATCCTGGGCCTCCTGCAGTGCCACAACGATGCCACCCGAAGGTTGCAGGAACAGCACCTCATATTCCGCTTGGGAGCCCTGCAGCCCAATGGTATCAATGTGGACTTCTCAAGCTTCAAATTCTCCCCTCCCCTGACCGCATCCCAAAACCAGCCCGGCTTGTCCCCGCCTCCCTAATCTGTTCTTCCTCCCATCTATCCCCTCCTCCCACCTCAAGCCGCACCCCTGTCTCCTACCTACTAACCTCATCCCGCCCCCTTGACCTGTCCATCCTCCCTGGACTGACCTATCCCCTCCCTAACTCCCCACCTAAGCTCACCTTTACTGGCTCCATCCCCGCCTCTTCGACCTGTTTGTTTCCTCTCCACCTATCCTCTCCTCTATCCATCTTCTATCCGCCTCCCACTCTCTCCCTATTTATTTCAGAACCCCCTTCCCCTCCCACATTTCTGAAGAAGGGTCAAGGCCCGAAACGTCAGCCTTCCTGCTCCTCTGATACTGCTTGGCCTGCTGTGTTCATCCAGCTCTACACCTTGTTATCTCAAAGTTTAAAAATAAATTGTTTTCAAAGCTGTCAGACCACAATAGTGGAGGGATTATTCATTTTGCTTTTAGCTGTGGCTGTAGCCCTCTGACTATCATGACTTTGTCATGGCTGCTGTCAGAGAAGATGCTAATGTTCCCACTCTGGCCTGCCACTGATAGGCCAGCTCCAGGCCCTGACAGGAGTGCTTCATTGGGAGGTGCTTGCAATGTCAGGGATTCACCAATTTGTCCCATGATGGGTACTTAATGTCCTAATTTACCTCCACTGCCAGGCAAGTAGTGATGTCACTTTGATCATACTTCCATCAAGATGTTCCCCGATGCATTAAATTTTCATCTTTGCAGTTGGCCCCACCTCCAGGGAGCAGGAAACATCAGTCCAATGACTCAAATCTGACCTTTCATTGTTCCACATAACAATATGGCACAATGAACAAAGGTCACAGTCATAAAATGTTAACTCCACCTCTCTCTCCTCAGATGCTGCCTGACCTGCTGAGGATTTCCAGCAGTTTCTGTTTTAATTCACAGATATTCAGCATCCAGAATATTTTGCTTTTGTTCAGACAGCAAATTCTGATCTCTAATCCACACTCGGATATATTCTGTTGCCTCTATTCAGTAGCACTTAGATTATCAATACATCGTTTCTCATGTGGGGAAAAGACATTTTCTACTCCCCATTTTGTGTCTAGAATTGGCGTTATTAAAATAAGCAAAAGTTGGGAGAATTAATTGTGCCTCCAGACAAAGGAATCTGAAGTAACTAATTTAGATTCAGATGTCAGCTGAGAATGTTGCATTGCAGATAAAGGATTTTCTGTTGAAATGGCAGCTGTAATTTATCTGTCCTAAGTGATATGACAGTTTTCTGATTACATGAGACTCAGCTGCCCTTTTGTTGTAGAAAATGATGACAAAAATCTTCTGTCAGAGCAGAGCTAGTATTAATATTCAGGCAGAGTGTGCTGTATGTTTCTTTTTGGATACTTTAGCAGTGACCATAAATGTCCATGTAAAATTTATTTATAATTATTGTGTGCTTGTTGGAAATTTTGACAGCAAAGTTTTTTCTTTCAGAAGCAATATACAACAATTCCCCAAGAAAGTCTAACTTTGTTACCAATTACTTTTATTCATTACTTCATACTCTGTCCTGGAAACCGGTTTACTATGGGGCCTATTCTTACCAGAAACAGGCAAGTTAGCATTGTTGTGAGTTTCCAGTGCCCTGGTGCCATTGGCATGCGGCGCATTGGTAATGGTGCCATCTTTAAAGACCAGCTATGCACTCAGTGAAGCACTGACAGTCAGCAGCACTGCAGAAATTGTTTTATTTGTCCCAGACGTGTAAGACAGAGGGTAATTAGTACCCAACATTGCTGGTGGGAATCTGGAGATCCTGCTGGATGGGGAGTGTGTGTGGTCATTGTCCAAAGAATGTGCCCTGAGATGTTGATGACTGATGAAGGTCTGGAGGAGCAAGTAGTCAGCTGGAATCACCAGATGACCACTTTGACTTCCATTTCGGGAATTGTTACCATCAAGATCCTGTGAAGCATATGGGGGAATGGCAAACTGCACATCAATGAGGTGAAATGATGTGATAATGACACATTAGTGCATGTTACTACGTACAGATAGGCCTCTTGCATTCGTTAGTGAGACTGTCGTCTCACTTTGCAAAAATGGGACTTTTTTGCTTTCAACAAGCTCCTCACTTCTGATATCGTGATTCACTCATCTATCTTACCAATGCTCACATCACCTGGAGCAAGGAAGGATTCCACCTTATATTTGGAAAGTGGAAACATTTATTGATTTATAAGCACAAATATGGGGCCAGATTTTTGCACAGAAGTGGGAATCTCCTGTATCCATAGGAATAACCCCTGCTTGCAAAATGTTCTCTCCTTGGGGAGAGGGAGGGTGCAATGATGGGGGAGTGATCGACTTAAACAAACAGAAAAAATGTTGGAGAAACTCAGCAGGTCTAGCAGCATCGTTGGAGAGTGAAACAAATAACATTGAGTTCAATATGCCTCTTCAGAACCCTAAAAGTGATTGACCTAGGACCTTCACTTTTGAAGATCGTTTAGAGGCGGTAACAGAGCCAGGTAAGTGGGTGGTTTGGAGGTACACCTCAGTTCTCTGAAACTTCTGCCTAGTCTCATAAAGAAGTCTATTGACACTCTAGGAACCGATGGTAATTTTTTTTCTCTGAGCTACACCAAGAACACCTGTCAATTAATGCCCCAGCAGGGGATGTTTATTTTTCTCTCTCTGCTGACAGCTCCAGTTTGTTTTTTTTAAAATCTCTTCAGAGCATGACTCCACTGGTCTTCTCCTCAAGCAACTTTACATCTATAGAAATTCGTGTTTCTCAAAGTGCAGCTTAAGGCCATTGGAACAATGAAAATGGAGTCTGTTTGAACTCGGCATTAATTTCAAATGACTCTGCTGAGTTTGAGTTTCCCACAATAATTTATACAGCACCCTCTTCCCTCACAAGCAAAAATGACATCTGCTGGGAATGCCAGTGGGACAGCTGCATCTGAGTCCTGCAGTGTTGACCACATTCCATGTAATTCTAACCCATGATATTTTAATATTCTGTGCAATTTTAACTCTTCTCATCTTTACCATTCAGAAGACATGATAATTATGACTGTAAAAGGCCATTCCACCCATCTAAAGACCTGCTCATTATGACATCCAATTTTTAAAATTGTTTTCAGGAACCTGATCTTCATTACCCTATTTGGATAGTCATTCCACATGTTACAAGCAATTATGATTAGAGGTTTCAGTCTCCTTATGTGGACTTTCTCTCACAAAAATAGGGTAGAAAAGGAATGTGGTAACAGTGTGGAGCTGGAGGAAAACAGCAGGCCAGGCAGCATCAGAGGAGCAGGAAAGCTGACGTTTTGGATCAGAACCTTTCTTCAGAAATGGGAGGCTTCACAGTGGGGTTATAACTCATTCAGATAGTATGAACTGCCGATGCTGGAACCGATGCATCAGCTTTCCTGATGCTGCCTGGCCTGCTGTGTTCCTCCAGCTCCACACTGTGTTATCTCTGACTCCAGCATTGGCAGTTCTTACTATCTCTAGAAAAGGAATGTAATTTCTATGTGTTTGCACCCTAAGCTGGATGAGTGATTCTATTTAGCAGCTTTCATCAAAGGTTGAATAAACAATTGATTTTGCAAGTGGAACTTTTTTTTCTCTGTGTGCCAGAAGGTAAAATGGAGCATTTCAACAAAATGGCACCTTTTTTTTGCTTTATCTGGGGGAAGATTGACTGATTTTTCAAATATTCTATTTTCAGTGGTGCATGTGAATGAGTAAATAAGTCAAAAGTAGAGCAGACAGTCATAGATCCTGCCCTATTTTCTAGGATAATGCCACTTTGTTATCTATTGTTTGTGATGATGTTTTATTGAGAGATGTACATTGACTATATTTAATGCTTGTCACTGGAGGGATATCTTTGCTTAGTTTAATTGATACCTTCAACATTCTCAGCTGGAGTTTCTTTCATTCTCATGCAGTTAGTGATTAATAAGAGAAGCATTTTTTTGCTTAAGTTCTCTTAATGTTACAAATCATACATTTGCTATTAATTTAAGGTATTACTGTCCATGAAGCAGAATTTTACATAATATATTCAATTTAATTTACCTTACAAGTCCTGTTACGAGCACAGTTAAATTTGATTTCAGCATGCTGCTGGTCTGCAGTGATGATTGGTAACTTGTTTTCTATGTTGATGGAGCAGAATCTCAAAGTCTGCCTGTATAGAAAGTTGATCCTTTAGTTCACCACTAGAGTTATTCTCCATTGGCCAACCCCTAATTAAATTCTCCACTTTACTCTCCATATTGTTTAATATGCTTCTGTTAAAGGAACTACATAATTCACTTTCAAAAAATATATGGACATAACCTCAGCACTATGAATGATTTGAGTGTACCATGTGCTAATCACCCTTTTCAGATGTGCTTTTATTAAACTCTCCTTTAATTTCTTTTGTGAATGAATTTGTACTTTCTTGTCATCTTGCAACCCAAGAAATGATCTCATTTGTCAATACTAACCTTTCAGAATCTTAGTGGCAAGTGAAAAGACAAGAGGTTTGATTTAGCTGGTCAAAATCAGAGTTAATATGGAGATAGGAGGGACAAAATTCAACATTGCATTAAAGGTCATGTTGTGTGATTGAAGACCCTGTTATTTGTATTGCAGGCTCCTCGTTAATGTGCATGCTGAAATCATATGACATACATAGGCCCTTAATTACCATTTAAGTGTAGAACGGTTTTGTGGTGTGCACCACACACAGTCTAACCAGTTCCACTGAGGAAATACCTGAAGAGGTCCTGGAACACAAATTGTGAGCCGGTGGAGCAGGAACTGAACCATGGTCCCTCACTTAATTTCAGGTGGAAGACGCTGCTTCAGAAGATCTAAGTGCTGTGAGATCTGCTATTTACTGTCCTCTTTTCCACTATCAAGCCTAAAACCAGCAAACTCAACATGCGCACAATTCAGTTTCACATGGGACCCGAAAATGAAAAGAAGATCTTTATTTATTTAAATAACGTTAACACTGCACATAGGCAGCGCCCCAAATGAAAGGTATCACCTGGATCAATGTGGCAACTATGAAAAAATATCAGCACTCTTCATCTCAATATCTCCCCATAGTCTGACCTAGATTAGTTATCTAAATAATAGCTGGCCTATCACTTTTTGGCTTACCTCTGACCCCTATTTAAATAATGGTGTCACATTTTTCGATCTCCAATCCTCTGGCCCAATTTTCTTCAGGAGAATGTTATGGAATATTGAAAATGAAACATAAAATGTATTCAAAGCAGCTGCCGAGACTGCTCCCATTTCCTCCAGGATCCTCAAATATGAAACATCAATTCTCAATATGTGGTGCTGCTGAGTTCTGTTAAATCTAAGATAAATGGAGGTAACATTAAAAATGATATTTATTAAATAGCAATATATAAACATCCTCACTTAACATTGCAAAGATATTCAAATGACCAGAATTGGAAATCTTGGAAGCATTTATGACTGGAAATGTGTCAAAATATACATTGAAAAAAATTATTTTGTAAGTGCACGGTGGCTCAGTGGTTAGCACTACTGCCTCACAGCACCAGGTACCCAGGTTCAATTCCACCCTCGGGTGACTGTCTGCATGGAGTTTGCATGTTCTCCCTGTGTCTGCGTGAGTTTCCTCCGGGTGCTCCAGTTTCCTCCCACAGACCAAAGATGTGCAGCCTAGGTGGATTGGCCATGCTAAATTGCCCATAGGGATGTGTAGATTAGGTGGGTTATAGAGGGATGGGTCTGGGTGGGATGTTCCTCGGTTCGGTGTGGACTTGTTAGGCTGAAGGACCTGTTTCCACACTGTAGAGATTCTATGAATATAATGGTTTGAAACAGAGAAGTATTTTGATATTGATAATCTTGAATGTTATTCAATACGTCCGGACTTACCCTGGATGGCTAATGCACTTTCATGTAAGCCTGTTCTGAGGATCTGAATTAAAATATCTTTTGTTGCTTTTCTTTAATTGATGAGTTTTTTTTTGCTGTTGACAGAAATATGAGTCACTTTAATTCAAATATTTCACTGCACTTTACAAATGATGGAACAAATCCTGATTAAAGATATTAATCAGGACACTTGAATTCTTTTTTCTGACTCACCAATCTTCTTTCTCCTTTGCTGGAGGTGTCAACTTATTAAAATGGTAGAGTTGAAATGGTGCCTTATCTCAATTGTGGGAGCCTTTAAAGTGATACTGCAAAGCACGAAAGAGACACTTCTTTTTGTCTTTCATGACACAGGACCTTCCATTCAATATTTGTTGAAATACTTGTGATGTCTATACTGTTATAATCTAAGAAACACAATCAGTTTCCTCACAGGAAGTCCCCACAAACAGCAAAATGATAATAAAAAGATCAACTGAAGTTTATTCTTTTGAGTTTGTCAAATAACCTAATAATCTGTGATAATGACCCTCAGATAGAAACATAGTCAAGGATATTTTATTCCATTGTATAATTTGTTTTGTTCATGTATTTTCATATTATTTCATAATATTGAGAAATAATTATTTAGAAAGAAAGTAGTATTTATATAGTGTCTTACAACATTCCTTCAGTGCATTTATTTAATATGTTTTTATGAATTTGCCTTCTATTTGTAATATTGAACTAACATGGTAATCGCCTGCCTTGAATTGACTGCACTGGCCTTTCATATAAGGCTTCACATAACACAAGAATCTTCTTCCCCAGACTTTTCACTCATGACAGTGGTTGCTGTAAACTGAACTCAGCATTTTTACTTTTTCTGACAACCTGTCTTCTGCAGACCATGAGGTCATTGATTTCCTGATAAATGAAAGTCATTGGATCATGTTTTTCACATTGTATGTGTGAATAAAGTTCAAACACATTAACTGGAGGTCAGATATTACTCACTACGCTACAAATGTAAGCAATTTAATATAGATTCAATGAAGTATTGCAGGAGTATAAAACACATCTGGGACTGTAAAACTGACAGTATTGTTCAATGCTTTTCAAAAGTTTGTGGCAACTGCTTGAAAACATGTTGCAACAATTTATAATTTTTTGTCTGGTTTAATATTGTTAGAAACAATTTGGATAAAAGAATACAAAAATATCATCAGCCATCTACATGACGAGGATGTCATATGATTTCTTTTCTTCTGTGGGAAAGTGAATTCAGTCGAGTAGCTGCTGTATGCAAATATCCTTCATTATTGGTTTGATTATGAATACTCTGTGTGAAATGTCATTTTTCAATGAAGTCTACCTTAGGGTGATGGTGAAGACTAAGATATAATTTCCATTTGCAATCATACATTAACATCATGCTGAGGAAATGTGGGAATGTTCCGGGAATTAAATACATCAATCATAGACTATCATCCTTTTGTTTATACTCTGTGAAGATTTTTATTTGCTTGACTTTTCAATAAATATTTACTCTGACATTAACAGGGTTTAGATGGATAAATGTGACAGAACAGAATGTGCTAGCTTGTTGTACTGCTATATAGTACTGGGAAAATAGTAGGATTCGGAAACAATAGTAACTTATGGTACAACATAACAATGTCATCAGCAAATGACACATCAGCAACATCAAGAAAGGAGTGACACCCACAATGTGTATTAATTCATCATTGACAGAAATGAATGCCAACAAGATCAAGGCAAGCATTCTACTAAGTAGTTGATACAATGATTATTAATTTAAGGAAAAAAAAAACAAGCTATATCAAACTCTTCAGGTGCTCAGTTTAATTGTAATAATACTTGTTAAAAATATATATATTATGCTTAAAGAAGACTAACAAAGTTAATAGTTGGAAACATTGTATCAGTATGGACACTTTTCATTAAAGAAAGATGGATGCTATAAGGTTACATTATTTATGAAGAAGTAGGAGTAGTTATTAAGTGAATGTACACAGAGAGCTATATTACTGCTCTGCAGTTAGGGCTGAGAGCAATGCATCCGTCCACCCACCATTTGGAGAGCAGCAAGGAATACACTTGATGAAGCCCCAGCGTTCTAAGTCGAAATGTTTGATTTTTATTTCAAAAACTTATGGGAACTTGAAGACATAACAAAGGATAACCAGAATGATAGTGGCCTGCTGTGCTTGCATGACATAGTGAAACAAATAGGATTGGAGCTACCGGAGGAGAAAGGTGAGGACTGGTCTGCATCTTCGGAAGAACAGCAACAAAATGAGTCTGATATGGTGGGCATCTCTGGCAGTCCACTTAGCTGCCAAGGGCACCTGGTGTAGAGTGATTCGTGCATATTTCAGCCAATCTGACACCGGGAATCCATCTGCCACACCAATTCTTCTCTTGACTGACATCCTGTTTGTTATGAAGCTTAAGTAGGCCTAGTCAAAGAACTGTGGCATCTGTACTGTCCTGTACAGGGTTAAGACGCTATTGGGACAGGACTCAGCATGTGACACTGCATACAGATGGCTATTCTATGGATTTGTATAAAAATAGAAAGACATGAGATATCATGGTGCACATATTAGAGACAAACTTCTTCAATCTCTTCCCAGTCATCAGCAGTGTGACTGAAAATTCTCCTGCTGCTTCACATAAACCCAGTTTGATGATGCCTCCAACTACCTGCTTTCGAGACCCTCGCAAGGTACACGTTAGCTAAAAAAAAAATGTGAGCCTTGTCATGTTGTTTTTTCAGAGAATATAGACTCCTCTGGAAACTGTGCTGTTGTCTGGCATTGGCTCTTGTAGACATGTGAAGAGCTTGTGGGAGGTAAAGAAGATGAATTAGAACTAATTAGCTAAGGAAGTTCTAACTCAACTTGAGCAGATCATCCGATTTCAGTAGTTACTAATATCAGGTGAACATGAATGACTGTTGTGAGCCACATGACTATTTTATAGTTAATTCTGTCCCCAGCTATCTTGAGACACTCATCTTCTCATTGCCAATTGCCAGGCATTCTGAGAGCCAGCACAAGTGCCTTTTCTCCTCCTTAGCTGTCAAAGAGAAGATGGGTGGAAGGCCACCTCTTCTCCCTGATTCCCCACTGTGTTCTATGCTCTTTCTCCCTGTAGGGTAGAAAGAAGAGAGCTATTAGTGTGAATATAGAATGTTTAAAGGATAATGTTTATGGAGGGTCACTATGAGGACAAATGTGGCATTGTTTTTAAGAGAAGGGTGAAGTTTTAATGGTCAAATAGGAATGTGAGCAGGTATCTCAACAGACAGGAATGTGTGCACCGTAAAACTCTTATCTGAGGAGTGATATACAAGAGTAGTGAAAGATTTGTGCTTGCTTTACAGTGACACTTGTATAATGCAAAAATCCTGAGTCTTTTTAGACTCTTTCATGCAATGCCAATGGGCAAGTCAGCATTTATTGACTGTCTTCAGTTGCCGTGGGAAGTGCTGATGAGCCAATTTCTTGAACTGCTGCAGTCCTTGGGCTACAGGGACACAGTTCTATTAGGAAGGGAGTTGTAAGGTGTTGACTCAGCAATGGTGAGGAAGAAGTTCCCAGTCAATGTGGTGTGTTGGAGGGGAACATGCAGATGGTAACATTGCATGTATCTACTACTTGTCTCTTTCAGGTTTGCAGGGATAGTGGCTTTGGAAGGCGCTGCCAAAGGAATCTTGGTGTTACTGCAGTGGATCTTCTGGATGGTACACACTGCTGTAATTGTGGGACAATGGTGAAAGGAGTGAATATTGAAAGTGTTGGACGTGGTGCCAATCAAGCAGGCTGCTTTTTCTTGGATTGTATCAAGGCTTCTTGAGTGTTGTTGGAGCTATACTTATCCAGGCAAGCGGAGAATATTCCTTATTCAAATCTTCACTTGTGCCCTATGGATGGTGGACAGACATTACGAGACTGCTAAGGAGACAGTTAGGTTCTGACCTGCTTTTGTAGGCGCAGTATTTATTTGATCAGTCTAATTTGCCTTCTGGTCAATGGTAATCCCCAGGATGCCACTAGTGGGAGATTCAGTGATGGTAATACCATTGACTGTCAAGGGGTAATAGTTACATTCTCTCTTGCTGGAAATGGTCATTTACCTGGTATTTGTTGGTGCAAATGTTACTTGCCACTTGTCAGCCCAAACTTGTGTACTCTTCAGGACTTGGACATGTGGCTCCTGAGAAGCAGTCCAAGTGATGCTGAATGTTATGCAGTCATCAATGAACATCCCTACTTCTGATCTTATGATGGAATGAAGGTCATTTGATGAAGCAGCTGAAGATTGTTGGGCCTAGGACACTACCCTGAGGAACACTTGCATCCCAGTAAGAGGTGATTGGCCTCCAGATTACCACATCCGCTCCCCCCCACCCAACCCCCCAGCATTTCTTGGTGCTAGCTATGACTCCAACCAGTCAAGAATTTTCCCACTTAATTCCCACTGACTTTAGTTTTGCCAGGGTTCCTTGACACACTGTCGAATGCTGCCTCAATGTCAGGTCACTCCATTCCACCTCATTACGATTCTAAATATTGGAGCTGAAACAGACTGATGCAGGCTATCATCACATCAGTCCACTCCAATTTTTTGGGAACCCAGGAGTAAGATACAATAACAATGGTTGCGATTAAACAGAGCACTGATAAAGGAGCTGCTGAAACTTGCAGCTTCCAGATGCACTGCCAGAGTCCCCTGCTGCATGTGGGTTCAAAAGTTCAAGTTCAGCTAACTGAGATAAAACCAACTAAAATATCTTCAAAGCATTCTGATGTCTTTGCACTTTAATGTTTAAAACTTCGACTAGTAAGAGGAGAATGTAAAATTTATAAAGCAAAAGCAAAAAGCTACAACAGAGAAATGCGAATCAAAGTATGTTTGCAATAAGTAAATCAACCAGTAAGAAAGTCCAGGCAGTGAAATGATTGCAATCAAGATAATGAAAATAAACCAAACTCCAACTGATAAACATAATCCATCAACAGAAAGCTTAATATTGTCACTTG
Organism: Rhincodon typus; assembly: GCF_021869965.1. Classification (NCBI taxonomy): domain Eukaryota; kingdom Metazoa; phylum Chordata; class Chondrichthyes; order Orectolobiformes; family Rhincodontidae; genus Rhincodon; species Rhincodon typus. Next base: position 27,946,027 of record NC_063349.1, on the reverse strand, counting down.
TCAATGAGCAGATTTGTTCTTCATCAAAAAAGCAATACAATGAAATTGAAACCAGAAGAAATACTGGCAAGAACATAGTATTTGAATTGTTAATCATGGTCCAAATACCAACTAAATTATTCTGAAGTCTTTGCACTTCGATAGATAAAAGAATCTTTTCCAATGAGAAAAATATCAATTTCTTTGTTAACTGAGACATTATTGATATATTTTCCTCAAATACAGCATATTTTTACTTGCAATGAAGATATCCATCTTGTTGATCATGGTTTTCTTTTGTTGTTTCTTTTATCTTTTAGAGTTCGCCTAATGTTCAGTTGGAAAATACAGTCCTGGAAGTCTGCAGGTTGTGAATGGGTTCTGTTCTGGGGTTCACTCGCAAGATGATTTGTACGCAAGTCAGAACACAGTGCAGGATGATATAAAAAAGTCACTTGAGAGTACAGGAAATGTTCTGGTCTTTGAAATTACATCCCTGTATGAGATCGCGTTCTTAAGTTTGAACATTTGTAATTTGGACATTCATAAATTAGGGCTCCCTAGCTGATCCATATAGCCCAGCAGACTGAAAATTTATTGCTAATCAGAACTTGACTGGCAAGAGTGGGGATATAATTGGCCACAACCTACCTGTGGGGGAACAAATTAGTGTTCCTGCTCATGAGACCGTTTCAAGGGACCCCTCTGAAAGTTCCAGTGTTTGCCCTTGGAAGGGAGGAATAGGAGACTCGGAGATTGCCACTGATTCTGTTAGCTGTAAGCAACGCAGTGCCACCCTGGAAATCATGCTGGAGAGTTTACCACCCAATTCCTGCTCCTAATCTGGGCAATACCATCCTGAATGAAGCCTACTAAGCAACCATTCATAAGAAATTGTCTAGATTAGTTATTCTTCAAATTCCAGACAAAGTACCTTATTCATAAATTATAGGAAACTGATTTATTGCATTTTTTGTGATCATAATATTAGGCAAGAAGGATGAATACGGTGGAATTACAATTTATCGTGCACACTGCATTTGTCCATTCAGTCATATGTGCAAATTGGCCTTGATAGTTACCTTGTTATCAGAGATGTCTTATGTTTGTGGAGTGGACTTTGTATCTGTCTAACTGAAAACTCACTTGTAACATGTGTAGGTGAGCTTGCGGCAATATTCTGGCCCGTGTAGGAGTGTTCAATGTAGGGATGGTGTTATGAGAAATAATTATATTTCCAGGAGTTTGATGCTTATAGAATTTTAAGGAGACAGCCAATCTCAGGGTGCAGATTCACAATTTTGTATCAAAAGTATGGAGATGAGTGTGCTAAGTGGTAACTAACATGCCATCTCCACTGCTGAGAACTCACTTTAACAAAAGTAAAATATGACAGATGCTGGAAATCTGAAATTAAAAATAGAAAGTGGTAGAGAGACTCAGCCAGACTGGCAGCATCTGTGGAGACCGATACAGAGTTATTGTTTTAATTCTGAAGACTCCTCTTCAGAGGTTTTCTTCAGTTCCTGTTTTTACTTGCAATATTCTTTGTCAATCAATTTTGCACAGTTAAGTTCTTTTCTAGGCCTTTTCAGAGTCAACCAGATTCCTGTCCATCTGGAGTTATGTATGACTCAAGAAATGAAGTAGTAACAAAGGATAATTAAGATATTGCTTTCCATAAAGGATATGAATGAATCAGATTTTTTTTATGACCCAGTACTTGCATGGTGACTAGTATTGATATCACTATTCCATTTCATATTTGTTTGCTTAGCTGAATTTAAATTCCCCAGCTGCCATTTGAACTTGTATCTTATGCTGAAATTAATCTATTTCAAAATTATAATTCCAATTTCCAGCATACTTTTGCCAAGGTACAATAAAATTAATTCCAAAAGGTATATATTTCTTGATTAAATATCAATGAGTAATAACTTTCTACCTGCCTTTCTTGCCAGTTTATATTTTCTGATGAACTTCAATCATTACCATTAGTATAATACAACAGAGCAAAAGGCAGCCATTGAGCTTTCTAGATCTTTTTAAATCTGGTATTACTTACCAGCTTGAATTGATTAATACTCTTGATATTCTTTAGGGACCTGAAATGTACATCAGAAAGTACAGTACACCGCACATTTTAATAATGCTCTCCCATGTGAAAACAAAAAAGAGGTATACCTTGCAATTACATGTAATTCAAGTGTTTTTAGTTATCTTATGAACAAAGGAAAAATTGACAATCTGGTTCAAAACCAAGGCCAAAAGAAATAGGAAATCTTCATGTAAACACTGTGAAAAACTATACTCTGAATTTTCACAGGGAGGCAAGGGGTTTCTGTCTTAGTCAGTACGTCTTTAATTTTGGAAGTCATGCCTCCTAACATTTTTGCCAAAGGGACAAATGCACATCCGTAGTTTCAGTAGGCAGCTGCACAAATTTAAAACTGCCGTCAAACGTAGTCAATTTTTGTTAATGAGATGTCCAAAATATGATATATTGACTTCAAATCCTTGAGGAAAAGGTTAAAAGCCATCAGGGCTGTTTGGAGAGATAAGGTACCATTTTGAATGGATCCAGGGATCCCTTTGAGAGGTAAAGTGCATTTTGGGATTGGAAATATTCCTGTTTGCTGTAATTTCTTTTGTCACTGCAAACTCTGAGATCTGTGCACAGCAGCAGCTTCTGGAAGGGGAAGACATTCATGAGTACATGGCATGCAGATTAAAGGGTTGTTGGTAGGGGACAGGATAAGTAGGAGGTTGGATACTGTTCTCTGCAGCCATGAGCATTAGTACTAAAAGATGGGTCACTTGCTGACTGACAGCAATAAGGACATCCCCACAGGTGTGGAAAGGAACAGGGTTGGATGTGGAAATAGCTTAAAGGAGGGAAATGTGGTAGAAAGCCTTGGGAATGGAATTTCGGAGCATACACCTAAGGTGGCTGAAGACAATGGCGGAGTGAATAAAATCAGGGCTGCATAAGAGGCCAGAATTGGAGAAATAAAAGAGATATTAAAGGATTGTAGGCTGAAGAAGGTAGGGTTAGGAAAAAGGTATATGAAAAAGGTAAAGGCTGAAAGAATTTTTAGTGACCGGGAGGAACAATCCAACAGAGGAGTTTGAAAACGAGGATGAGTCTGGACCCAGTGTATGCCAGTGAGCACAAAGGCGACTGGATGAGGGCTGGGTTGAGTTAGGAGATGGTCAGAAGAGCCTTTGATGAGCTCATGTTTTTGGAGGGTGGAATATGGAAGCCAACCAAGAAAATATTGAAATAATCAAATCTAGAATAACAAAAGCAAGGAAGAGAATTTTAAAAATGGAAAAAAAAATGGAACCATCGGCAAAGCTGATGTATGGTCGGAATGGGATCACAATTAAGGCATGAATCTTTGGGTGCAGTCCTAGATGTTGGTCAGGAATGAGTGGAAATGCATCAGAAACATGTGGATCCTGACAGCCTAGTACACACTAATCAGTATATATTTCAGATATATTCATGCCATTTTCTAGTGTTTCACGCTATGATTTTCAAGAAGTGTGATTAAATCAGTTTCAGTTTCAAACATGCAGGGCAGATATTTGATTATGTTTGCGGTTAAGAGTACAGTATTGAATTTGAAATACATTTCACTGCCCTCCATTCTTGTGTCTATTCCAGTTGCTTTGGGACTAAGCAAACAAAGTTAAACTATGTCAGCAGTTATTATATGGCACTTGTTACCTTCCACATGCTGCTGTATGGATAGGCAAATTGTGAAGTATTTTCTTCATAAATTCTTACATTTATCATGGAAGCAATCTAAATCAATTTACACCCTCCCACCATAATTTGCATCTTTCAGTCATATAGAAATTCCTATATTGCATCAGATTATAATGATTTGCTTCCCAAATTGCCCTGAGTTTTGTTAAAATATTTAAATAAGAAAAGTTTGTCTGATTTTTAAATGTCGTTAGAACTATGCCAGTGCAAATTGATCCAACAAACACTGCCTATGAGCAATGCCATGAGAGAGTGGCGAGTACCATATTAAAATTGGGATGTCCATTCCATACTCCTTTTTTGGACATCATCAGTCTCATGTGTCTCACTAGCATTTCCCTTTAATGTAACATTTACAGACCTCACAAGCCCCTATTGTGCCAACAGCTCTGTTTAAACAACCATATGGAAATTAAGAGAATCCTATTTAATAATGCTTCAAGTATAAAGAATAAGTTCAGAACTTTTACAGCCCCAGGATAACAAACTACTACCCCTAAACCACCCACCATACACGCTCTCTCTCTCCCCCCACCCATTCGGAAAATAGTAAAGTTGTAACAATTCTACACTATGCACTTGCCTTTTGAGTTTTCTCATTTTAATTAAAAACTTTTTTTTTTAAACATTCTCAGTAATCATTAAACCTTTCCAGGTTAGATCACCCAAATCTTCTCGAGCTTCTATCCAATTGTTCTCTTTCCAATTTGTTTTATCATTTTATTATATCCTACCTTTTAGCATTTTTCTCATTTTTTCAATGCCCTTTCCTTTTATATATATTCACTTTCCTGGTTTGACACTCAACTGACTGTCTTACTTGTTTACAGTGAGCCTTTAGGTTGTTCCTGCCTCCCCTCCAATCCTAATAGCAGCTTTCCCCTTGGATTTTCCATAATCACTCTCCATTGCTGTCTGTTGAATGTTTGGCTAATTCACAACATCTTCCAATTAATAAATATTTATCAAATTAATCAATTTTAAGTTTAGCTTAAACTTTACCTTCATATTTTCCACTCAGCAATTTGACATTTAATATTTAAGAATTGAAAAATTTAAAATAATTTTAATTTACATACTGAATCATAGTCATTAATTTTTTTAAATTATAATTTTAACGTTTTACTAAGTTGCCTTAGATTGCTGGTAATTACCAGATTTCCCATGCAATGTTCCGTTAACTTTATTTTCATATTTTGTCTAGCATCATTAATTATCGTTTTAGTACTTTACTGATTCAGATTAAAAGACTAATTTCATTTTTAATTATTTATTGTTTATTCTGTGTTTTCTCTTATTTATTCAGTGTTTAAGCAATAGTGGCACAGGCTCATTTATTTCACATTCCTAGTTTCTTTGAGAAGCAATTCTACTTGAATTAAAACAATCTTTTGATGCTTCCAGAAGGGCTTTAGAAAACAAATCTCGGGGGTGTTGACCTAATGAAACTGGGGACAGAGCAAGCTATGTCCAAGTCTGAGAAGTGTTCCATTTGGAATGGACCTTGGAGGTGTTGCTGTTTCCATGGCAATATAACTCTTGTCCTGTTCAGCAGTAGAGGCAATGGGCAGTGTATTTATTGTTGATGTAGTTGGAGTATATTCTGATATATTCTCATACATATTGGAGTCGCAATGCACTAATTTTCAACAGAAAAGTTTTGGAGGAGTGGTATGGCCTCTTATCAAGTGAACTACACTGTCCTAGATGGTGGGTTTTTTTTTGAGTATTAACATGCAGGTTCAGTTTGCAGCTAGGATTGCAAAACTGAAGTTTGAAAGTTAGGTGCAGGCATTTCTGGAACCACAAACATGATTATTAATTGGCATATTGTCTCCCTGGTATCAGGGTTAAGAATGTTAAGCAAGTGCAGGACATTCACAGAGAGGAATGGGAACAATTACAGCTCGCGCCAAGAACCAATGACATTGTTGGAAGAAGTGTATAAGTCTTTGAGGGCAGCATCTCAGGATCTAGGGGAAAAATTAAAAGCCTACCTTCAAGATAGTAATCTTAACATTACTTCTAGTGATGTATTACTGAGCATAGAAACAGGAATATGGTTTCGGTAAATTTGTGGCTGGAGATGAATTTCAGGTTTGTGAGGCGCTGAGTTGATTTCAGGGAAAAGGGGTGCCTGTGTAAGATGTATTGATCCTACCTGAGCAAAACAGGGGACTGATATTCTTGCAGGGAGGGTAACTGGCATTATTAAGGAGATTTTTGAACTAATTTGGCAGCAGTAAAGTAAGCAGAAATGAGAAGAGTGCCAAGAAGTATAAAAGATAGTAAAAAAAGGAATGTCACAAAAATTAAGCAAACAGCTCGAGTCAAAATTGGGTCTATTTGTACGGTAACTAATAAGATCGGTAAAGTGCAAGTACAAATTGATTTGTGGGATGATGACATTTATGATTGCATAAATATTGGCAGTTCTTAATATTCTTGAAGTTGGATTTTAAACAGGGGTTGGTGTTGGACTGCTCCCCAACAACAGTTGACATTCCTGAATGGAGCCTGACCTATAGCTATAATGTGCCGCTGTCAGGCTAAACAAGAGAAAGTGGGTCTTCCACCCTTAAGTGAGAGGACATTCTGCCCTTAATGGTTACCAGACAATGTGATTGACCCATACCTCAAACAGGAGTTCAGTAATCATAACTCCAGAGTTCCTCCGGGTAATTCCCTAGGCCCAACCAACTTCATCTAGCTCATCAATGACATTCCCTCCATCATAAGGTCAACGATGATGGCACAAATTCGCGAGTCCTCAGATATTGATGCAGTCCATGTCCAAATGCAGCAAGACCTGGATAGTGTCAGGCATGGGATGGCAAGAATTCCAACAATTCTTGAATTATAGCCACTGAATCATACCCTATAATGGCCCAGACACTACCATCATCATCCGTGAGTATATTCTGGTCCATCGGCAGGACATGCTCACCAAATGTGGCACCTCAGTTATAGACCGTTGGGAGCAGACACAGTGAGAGAAATCACAACCCCCAGTGCTATTCTTGGCACACACTCCAGCTCTGCCCCAGTCCCACTCTGAGCACAGTGGGCCTAACCTTCACCCCAGGCCCATCAAGAGGGAGTTGCCCCGGTAGTCCTCAACATTGACTCCAAACTTCATGAAGTCACGTAACAAAACAAGACCCTCAAAGGTTCACTAGACCTGAAACGTTAACTCTGATTTCTCTTCACAGACATTGCTTGACCTGCTGAGATTTTCCAGCAATTTCTGTTTTTGCTTCAGATTTCCAGCATCCACAGTTCTTTTGATTTTAATTTTCATGAGCAAGTGACCTCATTGCTGATTATCACCGACTACTGACCTGGTGAATCAGTACCCTTCCCGGTCAAACTAACTTGGAGGAGAGGCTCACATGACAAGCACACAATATACTCTAGATGGAACAGTTCAATATCCATCACCAATTATAGCTCAGTAGCACCAGTACTGATCAAGTCCTAAAGCCTACAGTTGCTAGCCTGAATCTGCAGCAGTTGGTGAGAGATCACAAAGAGGGAAATACTTAGTTGATCTTGCCCTCAGCGATCTATGGTACATGAATCTTTCTATGACAGTATCAGTAAGAGTGACCAATGCTTAGTTGTTATAGAGACCAAGTTCTGCCTCCATGTTGAGGATACTCTCCATCTTGTTATTTGGCAGTATTGCCATGCTAAATGGGATAGATTTCAAATAGATCTAGCATCTGAAGACCAGGCATCCATGAAGTGCAATGGTCTGTCAGCAGCAGCAGAATTGTACTCAACAACAGCCTGTAAACTCATGGCCTGCCTTATCCCTCACTCTACCATTGCATCAATCAAAGGGACCAATCTTGGTTCAGTGAAGGACTCAGGAGGTCATGCCAGGAGCAGCACTAGGCACATTTAAATAAAGTTCAACCTTGTAACAGTTCAATACTGAACCATTTACTTTGCCAAAGAATAAAAGTAGCGTCTGACAGAAAAGGCTACACAATCAAACACCAGATCAGATCTAAGCTTTGCAAACATATAGTTGTGAATGGTGTGAACAATGAAAAAACTCAACAGAAGAGAGAGATCCAAAAATATCCCCATCCTCAATGAGTCTTGAGGAAGGGTCACTGGACCCGAAATGCTAACTCTGCTTGCTCTCCACAGATGCTGCCAGACCTGCTGAGCTTCCCCAGCAATTTCTATTTTTGTTTCTGATTTATAGCATCCACAGTTCTTTTGGTTTTTACAAAGGAAGATGGTTTATTTGGGTGGAGGTCAGTTGTCTCAGTCTGTAGATTTCCTCAGGGTAGTGTGACAAACCCTATCTACAACAGCTGCTTCATCAATGATCGTTCCTTCCTCATCAGGTTAGCAATGGGAATGCTCACTAATGACTGTACAATGTTTAGCATATCTTGTGACTCCTTAGATAGTGATGCAATCACTGTCCAAATTTAGGAAGACCTGGACAATACACACAAATGCTAGTCATTGACCATCTCAAACATAGGTCAAATATTTTCTGAATACTGTTAGGATCTGCCTGAAAAGTTGGTGCAAGCTGCTGCCACAAATAATTGTAAAAAGTAACCGGATAAATACTTGAGGATGAAGAAACTTACAGGCTAAAATGGAGATGTTGGGCTAAGCATCAGCTCTCTTGCAAGGAGTCAGGATAGGCACTACAGGCCAAAGGATCACTTTTCTATGCTGCAATTTTCAATCACTCTATATTTGGACAAAGGTAGCACCAAAAATAACGTATCATGATGTTCTGGTGCTTGATAACTGACTTTGGATGTCCATTCCATTTTCTTTCATGGTATGTATGACGGATTTTCCCTTTAAACCATATAGAATTCAATAATAACAAAGACACCAATACATTGTACTTAAGTTGTACTTTATAATGTGTTGGGTCAGATAAAGTGGTAAACTTTGTTTAAATCTGAAGTAGTAGCCAAGGAGAGGCATGACTTCATCTGATGAAGGGGCTATGCTCTGAAAGCTTGTGATTTCAAGTAAACCTTTTGGACGATAACCTGGTGCTATGTGACTTCTGGCATGGAATTAACAGTTAGAGAAACACTTTTAGGCTAGGGTAAACACAATGGTTTCAGTCATTTCTCTTTTATCCCTTGTTGTGCAGAAAATCCAACACTTGAATGCTATTTTTTTTTCTAACATTAAACTTTTCAAAGCAGTGAGACAATAATGTACCTGACAAAAGACAAAAATTAAAGGGGAAAAAAGAATATAAATTATGCCACTTTATTTTAAGAATTAAATCAAACGTTCATTTCACCATGTGCTATTTGCTAGCTTTTTTTAAAATCAGAAAGCATCTACATGGCCTGCTTGTATGGTAGAGAAAAACTACTTACTAATCTAATTAGAAGATGCTGCTGTATTGAATGAAAAGTAGTTTAATGCATGTTAACAATGAGTTACAGATTATATTGATATGGTAGACAATGTCTCTGTGACGATGAGGAGAGCCTGTATATTCAAGGCCTTAAGCTGTCCTGCCCACAATTCCATAAACCATTATCATAGTGGCTGATGAAAAAGGCACTCCTTAGTATTAATTCTTTCTGATGTTTCAGACCCTTTTTTTCCCTCTATTCATTAGATGAGGGTGTCACTGGCCAGGCAACATTTATTGCCCATCCCTAATTGCCCAGAGGGTGGTTAAGAGTCAACCACATTGCTGTGGGTCTGGAGTCACATGTAGGTAAGGATGGCAGTTTCCTTCCCTAAAGGGCATTATGTTTATGAATTTTGACAATCAACAATGGATTCACGGTCATTGAAAGACTCTTAATTCCAGATATTTATTGAATTCAAATTCCATCATCTGCCATGGCGGGATTCGAACCCACGACCCCAGAATGTTATCTGGGTCTCTATATTAACAGTCCAGCGATAATAACACTAGGCCATCACCTCCCCTGCATATGCAAAAAGAAAGATTAACGGATGCTGCATACCTGTTGTTATCAGGATACAACATGTTCAACATACAGTAGTGTGTTTTAGACTAGCACTTGGGGTGGCACCTCCACATCAAGGCACTTGGGGTGAGCATGAAACTGTCACTGAGTATTTGCTAATGAATAGGCAATTTTGATGCTTTCATTTATTTATAAACCAGTGTGTTAGTTTGTAAAATGATGGATTGAGGTGTAATTTCATGATGCTAAAAATTGATGTGCTGCTTACAGGTTTTTGTTTTGTTAGCTGAGTACAATGTATTTTCTGCTCAGAAACCTGCCATTCTGCCTCTGCATTGTCTGCCATTTTCCTTAACACTATGCTTATTCTATCCAGATTTTTAAATTATTATTGCTTAAAGGATTATGCAAAAATCCCTGAATAATTTGCAATTCAATATTAAAATGTTCTAATGCTCAACTATAGTCAAATATTAGAATGGTAAATAGCTACAGTATTTAATGTTTATAGTAGAGTTTTGTAAAATAAAAAGCAAAGTTTGTTTTTTTTTCACAAAAATAGAAGCTAAATAATTACTCTTTCCACTGTATAGAAGCAATCCATGTTTCAAATTGTTCTGGTTTCAATGCCTCCTTTCAGGCTGTACTTTAACTAACAACATTTCAATAGCAGAAATGGCACCATTGAATACTCTCGATATTTTGAATACCAATTACACTGCAAGTGTCAAAACAGTCTGGTAACACAATACGCAGTCTCCTAGCTTAATACCACACTGCACCATACATTGTGTCTGTTTAGGTGTAATTCATCTCCGTTTTTAAACGTGCTTGTATTCAGTCTAGGAAAGCAGATAGAAACAGGTCATTCATAAACATACCGTCACAAACAATTCAAGATAAAGAGAGCTGAAGAGATAACCAAAGGCAGATTTGGATGTTTTTTTTTTCTATGATTGCCACATGTTTATAGCTATAATCAGAAATGCAGGTGCTCATTCTTTAAATGTTAAGACCAAAATATATTTCCTTCTCATGCTGTGGCCACAAGTCTGAACTGTCTAAGCCATTAAAATCTATTTGTCAAAGCATAAACGAATTTACAAGATCACATCAGAATTTCGACTTGCCTGAAGTGGAGTGACTCTGACATGTCTGAACAAATCAGAAAATAATTCATCCTAATTATTACACAATGCATCGTCTGCTCGCTTGACGAGGTGGGTTGGGGGGGGGGGGGGTAGTTGGCAGCAAACACATTATACTAGCAGCTTCAGTTTGTCTCATATATATGTGATATGTTTGTACAATAACATTTCTGTCATAATCAAAAGAAAGGAATCCTAACCTGAATTTTTAATCTCTGAAGTGGTAATAGTTTCTTGGTAGCGCTGAATCTGCCTCTCTGCCAATTAGACACTTTACCGTCCTAGTTGTAACCAGACAGAAAAAACAAAAGTGTTTTAAAAAAAGTCACACCTTGCTGTTGTTAGTTTGAAGATATTGCCAGTAACTCTGGTGGTAAGTTAATAATAGTAGATAAATTAAAGCGCTGCTCTGCTGCTATTCCATCTTTTGTCCAAAAATTCAAGTGGAACCCTGCACACTGAGAATTGTACTCCATCTGTGGTGATTCAAGTGGTCAATGATTTTTTTTTTCTTGAAACAGGCGAGTCACAGTAGAACTGGATTTATCTCTACTTGCCTTGAAAGGTGACAGATAATTCTCTAATGAGCTCCTTCTTGCTCCTTTGCCTGAAACTGATTTCTAACTTCTAACAGCAAAATTGTGCTACCTGACATTCATGAGCTAAAAAAAAATCACTGCAATTATTGACACACAGAAAATATTTTCCAATGCTATATCCTCTAATTTTTACCTTGGAGCTCATAACTTTGAATCAAACGTTAAGGTAAAGATTGGTCTTCGACAGACACTTAAAGACTAAGTTCAAGCAGCGACACTGTTTGGTCTATTGCCAATAGAAACATCTCCAAACCAGAATGGGATCAATTTTCTGAAGAAGGGCTTAACCCGAAACGTCAGCTTTCCTGCTCTGATGCTGCTTGGCCTGCTGTGTTCATCCAGCTCTACACCTTGTTATCTCAGATTCTCCAGCATCAGCAGTTCCTACTATCTCTGGGATCAAACCTTGTTTTGCAGGTATCCAGGACAGCCTCCTGAAATAAGCTGTATGTCCCTAAAATATGTTAATATGAGGCCTAAGATCTGTTCAAGGATCTTACTTGAAACTGGATAGCCCTTTGCAGAAACTCCCCAGTACAGGTCCATATAAATATATATAACATTGCAACACTGTTGATGTGATGGTACGTAGACATTATATTGAAATTTCTGTAGAACTAGGTGGAACAGTAATGCTCCTCTTGAATTCACTGCACTTTCAGTGGCTCATACAGACAGCCCTGATTTTGCTGTTAATCCTCTCCCATCATCTGGAGCCTGCCTGTGAGGCAGATGGCACAAAACTGCGTGTTTCCATCAGCTGAGCTTGCCCTGAGTATTTAGGTCAATGACTAATATTTTCCTTTCCTTGGACCTATTTTCCAGCACAGGGATCGTTCCTGTTAGCAACCTCAGCTATGTAATTTCTACCCCTTTACTTGAACTCCAATTTTATTTCAAGTATTTAGAAATCCCTATGTTTCAGTTACCAAACTGAAATTATTTCCCACAGTAATACGCTGCTCCTCAAAACAGTAGGAGTATGCTCAGCATATCAATTAGGCTGGAACTGAACAAGCAAACTAATCACTGATTTGGATATGATATTATCTAATGTTGGGAATTGTATTATCATTGAGGTATCAATTGTAACTGAGGGGAAAGGGAAATATTTAACAATATTTTTAGTGTGCAAGTGAAAAATGCTACCAATGAGGACATAGAATAAGATCAATTTTAATCATTTATTCAAGGTTCATTTTAGATAGGATGGAAAATCCTTTGAACTTGAAGGCATTACAGTTTTAAGTAAAGAAAAAGACTGAGGAAGTATGGGTAGCCATCAGTGAATACAGAGTTTGGGATAAAACAATCTGTAATCTTATTAGGTTAAACTCACATCTTGAATGCCAAAATTACTTATTATTCAATCAATTAAGGGTAGTTATTTTTAAGTAAGAGCTCCTGAAAAAGAAATGTAAGTATTTAAGTAAGAAATGTAAGCATCACGCTCCATCTCTGTTTGTTCTTCTCCATAAGGGCTGACAGAATGGATCAGCAGGGTTTCAGAAATGTCAGGTCAGTCTGTTATTTGAGAATAATTTGCAGTTAATGTGTAAGGTTTTTGTGGTGGGTTGTCTGGCAAGAAATGTGTCATAAAGAAAGGTGTAAATAATATTTAAAAGAAAAGCATTCAAAAAATGTTGCGCAATAGGAGACAGTTTGCATTCTTGGACCAGAAATATATTGTCATACTTTCTAATTTAGGATTATTAATGAACAACTGATCATAAATGAGATCAAAAACAAACCAGATTAGCAAGTAGCACTTAGGACATAGTTTTACCAGCAATCGACAATAGAGAGTGCATTGTATCAGTAGGATTGTGTTGCAACAGCAGGAGAGGAAAATTAGAGAAAACAATAATAAAGAACATGAGATTAATTGATGTTTTGTTGATATTTTTCACTTGGACCTCTTTGGTGTTGTGTTTCTTGGCACTGTATTATCTTGTTTCTGCATATTGGCTCAATTTTTATTTGTTTTTCTTTGACGTACACCTAATTTTCCTTCTGACTTGGTTTACCATCACCATGCTGTCCAGCCATCTGTTCGATCATTTATTACATTTGTACCTCTATAATCTCCCTACAACTTATATCCAAACCTGTTCTTTGTTCATTGTGCTCTCTGAGAAGAGTCCTGCTGTCTTATTGGCTGGCCTCCTTGTTGTGTTGCTAAGGTCTATGATATTGGCAGTAGCTTCAGTGAAAAGTAAAGAATTGACAGATAGCTGTAGGGAATGCTACGTGATGACAAAGCGGAGCCACCTTGAAATAAAAGTAAACTACTGTATGAAGGAGGCCGATTAGCAATCGTTAAAAGTATTTTGATATGGCAATGATTTTTACCTTTGGGTAGAAATGAAATGGTCAGTGCTAGCAAATAGCTCTGCAATATGTTTATAAACAATACTAAGAGAAGAGCAGTAGCCACAGTTACACTGGTGATGCTAAATCATATTGTACATTTCCAACACAATTATTCTATCCACAATAACTTTTGTTTTAACAATAAATAGGAGGAAGATGCAAATAATATACAGTATATTAATGTTGGATTAATCTCAGTAATACAGTAATAAATTAAGAAATGGATGAGTGCCAAGACCCTTTCGTCAGTATTTCTGTTTGTCAATCTGCCGTGCAAATTTGCATGAGGTTCAAAGCTCACTGTAAGATTTAGGTGAGGACAATTTGATGGCTATTTTCTTCATTAAAGTTTAAACAATGCTTTGCAGTTCTTTTCTTTCTCCTTCTCAAAAAACAAAGTAAATTTAAAT
>NC_063349.1:27806613-27926792 GCF_021869965.1 Rhincodon typus | reverse complement strand
TGAAGAAGGGTCCTGCTCCTCTGATGCTGCTTGGCCTGCTGTGTTCATCCAGCTCTACACCTTGTTATCTCAGATTCTCCAGCATCTGTAGTTCCTACTATGTTGAACATTTGTGTGTTTTTACTTTTCTGGAATGCTACTTTTGCCCCATTTGAAAGTTTGGACCCTCTCTTGCTATGAGCTCCCACTCACTTCCTTCCTGCAAGAGTCACCTAAAATTCCCCTTGCCAATTTTACTTTTTGACAGTTGCTATCCCTATGTTGCTGGCTGGTAATGTCCCACTCTGAGGTTCTGCTGTGCCCTGTAAGTGGTGGCTTCCTGCTAATTTACCAGTGGCATGGTGATGAGGTAAGGGAGTTAAAATCTGTCAAGGTTGGGATTTGTTAATGCAAGCCTTGTACTGCTCAACTCCTTCTAAACTTCTAAACAAAATTGAGACTGCTATTTCCAGTGGTCACTAAATCCGTAGCAAAGAGCAATAAATTCAGGTTAATTACAATAAGGAATCAATACAGACAAAACGGGCATTAAGGTAATGAATGTAGTGGCTACTGAAGCTGGTTTCTTTCATCATATGCCCAAAGAGTTCAGGAAGTTACAGAATTTTGACCCAGTGTCAAAGAAACAGCAAAATAGTTCCAAGTCATGTAGCATGGAGGGGTATTTGCAAGTGGTGATATTCCCACATACCTGGTGCTCTTGTCTTTCTAGGAGTTTGGAAGGGGGCTGTTGAAGAAGCCTTGGTAAATTACTGCAGCGCAGCTTTTAAATGGTACATGCTGCTGTCTCTGTGCACCAGCAATTGAGAGAACGAATGTTTGGAGCAGTGGCTGGGCTGCCAATCAAGTGGGATGCATTTTCCTGGATGGTATCAATTTTCTGGAGTGTTGGAGCTGCGCCCATTCTTGAAAGTGGTAAGCATTTAATCAACTCCTGACATGTCTTGTAGATGGACATGCTTCAGGGGAGTCAAGATATGAGTTATTCACTGCAGAATTCTTAGCCTGTGACTTTATCTTATAGTCACAGTAATTAAATGGCTGCCTCTTTTCAGTTTTGAGTAACACCCAGGATGGCGATAGTGGGAGATTCAGTGAAGATGATGGCATTGAATCTCCACAGAAAATGATTAGGTTCTCTCTTGATGGAGATTGTCATTGCTTGGAACTTGTGATATGAATGTTATCTACCATTTCTCAGACTAATCCTGAATATTGACTAAAGGTAGAATCTTATAGGGGTTCTAGGTGATAAGATACTTGTGACAGAATCAGATGAGAAATCTAGCAAAACCAATCTCCACTTCAGTTGCAACTAACTGCATCTTTTGAGCAACTGCTGGGAGTCAAGGTGAGATTCTGGCTAGGCAGCAGTGACCTGCTTAATAGCAGGGAATATTGCTTTCTAACAACCTTATTAACTGCACACCTGGGAGTTTGAATCCCAGGCAGATGGTGGAATTTGAATTCAGTAAAAATCTGGAATTAAAGTCTAATGATGTATATGAAACCATTGTCAATGGTTAGAAAACCCCATCTGAATCACTAATGTTGTTTAGGAAGGAAACTGCCATTCTTATCTGGTCTGACGTATGTGTGACTCCAGACCCACGGCAATGTGCTTGACTCTTAACTGCCCTCTTAAGTTACTTAGCATGCCACTCAGTTATAACAACCACTGAAAAGTTTCAAAATAGAAATGAAACTGAACACACCACCTATTATCAACCTAGACACCAGAAATGTCAATGGCAAACACAGCACTGTATTCCTGTTCTATCAGTGCTGTTAGGTTATAAACTGGGACTTCCGCCTTAACATCATGCGTGTACCCACAGCACATGAACTGCAGTGGTTTGAGAAGGTAGCTCACCATTGTCTTCTCAAGGGCAGCTAGGGAAGGGCAAGAAATTCTGGTCCAGCCTGTGATACCATCAATGAATTTTAAAAATTAACATGCAGCTCTCCTTATCTTACCAAACACACCAAGCAAACTGAATGCTGAGTAATCTCGACATGGAAGCCAGAGCAGGTATTAGGTGATTTCCGCTCACCGCTGGCTGCAAGGAATGTTCATATTACACACCACCAAACAGCACCTTAGGGCATGATCTGAGCTTCATGCAGCCCTTGTCCACACGTATTGGCTTATGAAATGTACCAACCCCTCAGGATCCTCATTTCATCTCTCCAATCCATTTGCGGAACACTTAGGAAGCAGAGTGCAGCATTCCAGGGTATTTCGGCCATGAACATTGCAAGGTTGCTGCAAGGATATTTTACATGCATGACCAGGTACCCCTGTCGTGGACTTGACCAGCTGCTCACTGCTGTCTTAGTGCTCACTCACTGAGCACCTACTTGGTGCTCACAGCTTCCCTTGTGTTGCAATGCTGTGCCATGCCTATTAGTATATTGGTGTATCAACTGCATTCTAAAGGCTGCCACGACTGGCATAGTGTTGTGCTACTTTGCACACACATACAAACTTGCTGCTTGCCATATTTGTCAGCAGGGATCAGTCTGGAGGGGATATTGTGCTATACAGCACACTGAGATGTCAAACTAATGTCTACAGCACATGCCAGCTACCTGCATGGCAAGCACATTATGCGTTTATTCAATCAAACAGCTATGTTGGAAAGTTGAGATAACAAGGTGTAGAGCAACACAGCAGGCCAAACAACATCATAGGAGCAGAAAGGCTGACGTTTCAGGCCTAGACCCTTCATCAGAAATGGGGGAGGGGAAGGGGGTTCTGAAATAAATAGGGAGAGAGGGGGAGGCGGATAGAAGATGGATAGAGGAGAAGATAGGTGGAGAGGAGACAGACAGGTCAAAGAGGTGGGGATGGAGCCAGTAAAAGGTGAGTGGAGGTGGGGAGGTAGGGAGGAGATAGGTCAGTCCAGGGAGGATGGACAGGTCAAGGTGGCGGGATGAGGTTAGTAGGTAGGAGACGGGGGTGCAGCTTTAGGTGGGAGGAGGAACAGGTTAGGGAGGCGGGGACGAGCTGGGCTGGTTTTGGGATGCGGTAGGGGGAGGGGAGATTTTGAAGCTTGTGAAATCCACATTGATACCATTGGGCTGCAGGGTTCCCAAGCGGAATAGGAGTTGCTGTTCCTGCAACCTTCGGGTGGCATTGCAGGAGGCCCAGGATGGACATGTCATCTGAGGAATGGGAGGGGGTGTTGAAATGGTTCGAGACTGGGAGGTGCAGTTGTTTATTGCGAACCGAGCGTAGGTGTTCTGCAAAGTGGTCCCCAAGCCTCTGCTTGGTTTCCCCGATGTAGAGGAGGCCACAACAGGAACAGCAGATACAGTATACCACATTAGCAGATGTGCAGGTGAACATCTGCTTGATGTGGAAAGTCTTCTTGGGGCCTGGGATGGGGGTGAGGGAGGAGTTGTGGGGGCAGGTGTAGCACTTTGGTGGGGGCTGGTCCTCGCTGCAATCAAGGGGTGAAGGAGGGTGTGGGGTCTGCTGTTGGTCAGGAGATCTGGGCACCTTTGGACGCAGGCAAAGTCTACATACAAACTTGGGGTTTAGCCGCAGTCAGTGTCCACTCCCTATCAGGTGATATGTCTGAGTAAAGTTGGGGGAATGACAGTGGTCACAAGCTGCCAAGGGAATCACAGTGTCAGGTGGGCAGCTACAGTAGTCAGGTAGCTGGTCAGTCATGTTTAGAGGCTGATCATCGAAGTCAGAGGTCTGGGGGCAATCCAGTCCACGGGATCTGTACATCAATTGTTGATGCAAAGGTTTTCACACCCAAAAGAAATGAGCAGTCATAGCTGGGGGAGGGAATATGGGGAGTAGGGGTTGGGGGAGGATGTGAAATCACAAGGTATGAAAGGGGAGCAGGTTGAACAGTATCTATTGGCATATTAGGCCATGGAAGAAGAGCAGCCATTACTATGGCCTCCACAGGGGGTGTGTACAGGAGCAGGGTGGGCATCAGCAAGCTCTAATGTTAGACCTCAGGGGTCAGGGAGGACAGATGGAGACAAAGGTCTGTGACTCCACATGGTGGTGGCGGGGTGAGGGGGAGAGAACATGGATGGAGATGGTCTACAAGGGTATTGTGAGATGAAAAGGGCATTGTGGGTGTGTGTGTGTGTCTAGTGACCAGGCAGAGTTCAGTGTTGATGTGTTCACCACAAGATGTGTTTTCTCCCATCTCTTGCCAATCTCTAGAAGCCAAATGCAACCTGGAAAATGGCCTTCAATGCCCCAGGGTGGTCAAAGTCAGTATTTTTTTAATGGCCAGAAATGTGGAATCCATGTTTGCTGGATGCTAGAAAATTTGAGGCAAATGCATGAAGAATCCACATAAAAACTGCAGCTACATTTGATTTGCAATTATTTGATTTGCATTGCAAGTTGACATCGGAATGATATTAGGGTTCAGATAGTGGTTAAAGGGGATTTGAACCATGCCTTTGGTGCTTGTAAATCGAACATTGCTGCTAACTTCTCCATCATTGAATTGCTAGTGACTTAAAAAGAGGAGAATTCTGGCCAAAAGTGTCTGATAATTTGAGAAACTTCCAAGGATGCTATGGGAGATGGAGACCATTGCTTTGTTATTGGTCACGTAAGAACTCTGAATGGTCTCTCCAGAATGTGACGAAGAGTTAAATAATTGATGTGGTTCTGGAATGGGAAGAGGGATTGGAGCATGGCAGGAATTCCCTATTTGATGTAATGCGCCAGTCACAGTCAGCATGGCACCTTCTTCATGTTGGTGCACATGTTGCAACCAGACCAAGGTCGAGCAGATGATAGAGCTGCTGAAGATATGGTTCCACTGCCTGAACCAGTCTAGAGTGCACTCCAGGCATGTTGTACTCTGCACAATTAGAGCAGGTAATGAGACAATGTGATAGATGCAGAGGAACTGGAGGAACAGAAGCTGTTTCTCTAGGAGGAGGATGAGGTCAGTGGGGAGGAGGATGTGTATGACAGAGCTCGGTTGTGTTGGGCCCTACACGCCAGGCAGGACCTGATTACTGCAGCTAGGTGCAGCAGATTATGACTGAATGTAACATAGTCATTGATCATCATGCTATGGGTGAACTGTACCGTCTACCCATCTCATTTGTGTTTGATTTTGCTAGCTAGAAATAAAAGCTCATGTTTGGAATTATCCAGTTGTTTTATATTATTGGCACTCATCTCCTGGATGATGGCAAGGTGCAGGTGTCCATTGGATATTGGGTAGCAGTAACTTAGGGTATTTAGATGGGATGTAGCTGAGGCCAGGTAAACTGAATGGTCTGCTGGTTAAACAATGACTATAAATGATAGAGTAGAGTTATGTATTGGAGAGAAGAGTCATCTATTCCAGTTTTGGGCTGTGAGTAGCGTGGCTGAGTAGCTGCTGTGTCATTACGTTGCCAGTGAGGGGCAAAGCTTGATTGCCACCATTATCTGGGTAAACAGTGACCTTTTGAAGATGGCAGGGCACCGGGAAACTTGGCAGATAATCGGTAATTCAGTGGATATCGAGTGAATGGTAAGTTGTTCTGAAATGGATTGTGGTAAGATGGGGGCCAGAATCGAACATGAGAGGAGAGAAGGGGTTGGACTGGCTGGTCTCCTTGAGCCTTCCCACACTGAATCTAATTGAGGCAGAGATGGGAAAGTGGTAGGACTTTCACATCTGATTAAATGTTCCCTGTTTCCAAACTCACCTAGAAGTCAGGACATTGGGCAGAATTCAAATGTTGTGGAGTAAAATTGAATGATTTCATGTTGATTTCAGTTTAAGGGGACTTCAATGATGCACTTAAAAAGAAATGTACAGTTATACATAATGACTGACACTAATTTCTGAATTTCTGGTATAAAGTCCAGATATTGCTGGGTTTTTTTGCCCAGAGAAATAATCGTATTAAGCCCTGACAGTTTTGCTGTCATTATGACAATAAAATCTCAACCATTATTTTCATGACAGGCAAAGTTAAAATGGAGTAGTTTGGAGAAATGTTAATTAATACTCTTCAAAGATGTCATGATCGTGGCATAAAAGACATAATAATATGTTAAAACAGAATGGTTCTAATAATTATATTAAAACTTTACATACAGTCAATGTTACAATTGAAGCTATGTGGGATTAAGGAGTTGTTTTTTCAAGTAACTAAACTTATGCTGTCAAACAACTAATGCTTGTAGTATAGCAGAACGCTGATGAGGTGGTTACAATCCTGCTGACAACTCAATACAATGTAAACTTTTTCAGTTCAAGAACATGGTTGGCATATATTGAATTGCCCAATGGGTCAAAAATGATGTTCATAAAAATGATTAAACCAGTCATGAAATTACACCATAAAGACTAAGGAATGCTCACAAAAATGAAAGCCTTTCTTCAAAAATACACTATAGCTTTTCAATCTGCAGTAATAGAGTAGTACAAACATTGGAGTTCAGGAACATTCTTAAAAAGGTCATACAAGTAGGTTATCTATTTCTGTATAAAATGTATTGCTATGAAAATAATTTTCCTCCAACTTATGGTGTATGAGCACTTACAGCCATTTCATTCAAGGGCAACCATCTCTGGTGTTGATTTTATCTAACCAGTCAATTTGTTTGAGCGATAGCTAACGATTAAGATTCAAAACATTGTGTCATTCATCTGAGAAGCGGGTGTTCAGTTTGATTGCTGTCTCATTTCTTTTCAGACGTGGCAACCGCTGCCAGGATAATTGTTTCGCACCAGAGGTCCATGCTGTCCAAACCGGTTGGCTTTAGAAAACGTGTGCTTATTACATGAAAACCACATGGTAACTTCCATGGATTTTTCTTCTGTTTTTTTTTGAAATTGTAAGAGAAATGCAGTTGCTGGCCAGAGCATTGAAATAAACTAAATTCCATTTGACTTTTTGTTTTTCTGTATTTTTAAAAGCGGACTGAAATAAGAAAAAGGACTTTTAAAAACTAAGTATTGCTGGACGATCATGGCATGTTTTGAAAACAAGTAATCTGACTCATTGCAAGCATTGTTTACTAGTGCTCGTTCCTGCTTGTTTGAGCAGTGGTTAAGGTTTGGTTGCAGACTAACTGGAGCTGAAGGGTTTTGTGCAGATGGGGCTTTTGTTGGCACAAATAGATAGTTGGTCTGTGGACTGGTGACCAATTATTGATCACAAAAGCATACTGCTTGTCAACAGCTATGAGATTAGTTCTCAGGCAGATGAACAGCTTGAGGATGTGAATAAGATACAGAGAAAATATCACAAGCTCAGAAGCTATCTCTGTTCTCGGCAGTAAAAAAAAACAAGCCTGAAGAAAAGCAGGTCGTCTTTCCTTCAATAGTTGCTATAAGCTGTGATGTTTAAATGATAAAGTCAAAAAACCTTTGACAGTGAACCAGACATCCTGTACCTCTTGCAAACTAAAAGAAGCAACTTCAGAAAGATGATTGAAAACCAACATTCAAACCAGCAGAAGAATCATAAGAATCATCTCAGGATCCACCAAACTGCCTTCCTGGTCTTTCCCTCTGACCATAACAATCATATTTATTCCAGGTCTGTGTCTGTCTAAATGTGTGTCTGTATGATGGAGTTTATAATTATAATTAGAAGGGTCATATGCCAATGGCTCATAAATTGTTCATCCATAGCTAGATTCTAATTAAATGTAATAATCTGTGCTTTCTGTCAACCTGGATCTGAGTCAGATAAATTGGAGAATCTTTGCTTCGTTTTATAAATCTTTAATGTTTGTGGAAATCAAGGTCCAGAATTCCTGGAATTATCAATGTGCTATCCCAGTGAGAAAAGACAATGAGTATATACTCTTAACCTTTCTTTATGTCAGGTCATTCAATTCATTCTGGCATGGTAATAAAAAACAGAGCCCTGGCAGGTGTCTCCTTTGATGGTGCTTGCATATAAACCAAAGGATATCAACAATATTTGTCTATGGCCAGAATCTGCTGCCTGTTTGAAAAGGAAATACCAGAATTTGGGAGAGGAGAAACATTTTGTTAAATGACTTTGTGTTGTCTATAGTGTCCTCCAACGTGTTCCTAAGCTTTTGAACAATAGCTTTAAACAGCATTTTATGTATCCACAAAACAAAACAGAGCAGAATGCAAATTCAATCAGAAACTGAATAATCATTGAATTGAGGCTCTGTCCACAAATGTTGAGAATTATCTCTTTGTTCATTCTTCCAGACAACACTCTTCACAACAAACTTCAAAACATTTATTAAAAAACTGAAAGAACTGCGGATACTAGAAATCAGAAACAAAAACAGAAATTGCTGGAAAAAAAACTCAGCAGGGTCACTAGATCCAAAATATTAACTGTGCTTTCTCCATAGATGCTGCCAGATGTGCTGAGTTTGCCCACCAATTTCTGTTTTTGTTTCTCAAAATATTCATGTTTGGGAGAAATTAATTACAGGGAAACACAATAAATGAATTAAAATTAGTTGACTATGGTGAAAGGAGGAGTGACAATTTTAACCTAATTTGCTGAGTCACAAACTAACTGGGTCAGGTCTACAACTTGTTCTGTACCCCACCAATTTAATTTAACTCTGCACTCAACAGAAGGCAACATTAGATGGGGTATAAAGCATGGGGTGATCTGATCTATTTGTTTCCTGCCATGCAGGATAGCTTGAAATACCTTTTGATCTTATATAACTGCATATTAAATTTAGCTTTCAGCAGTGTACAATTTCCTCTGATGTAAGCCTTCATTTAGAGCTGTAAGGTTGGAGATGATTGACAGATGTATTAATGCCAGCAGGATTTTGGGATGATGGATTCCAGTTAAGGGCATGTGAAGCAATCCCCTATTTTAATTAACGGATAACACCAAGAGGCTAGTAGCTGCTGGGAATGACATTTCACAGTGCTTTAGTTGCAAAGTCATAATTGGTGTCCGTAAATGAGAAACTTAACTCTGTTATTGCGATTAAAGCATCTCAGCTTTCTGAGGAAACTTTCAGAATAATACATCAAATTAAAAGTTACAAGAGAGGCAGTATTCACTTCAGTTACTGTAGTACAAATAACATGTTATTAATTAGGTGGTTTGAGGTGATCTAATTGGTGGAACTAATAGAAATTAATCTCTGTCTCATATTTATCCCAATAGACAACTTAGGCATAATCTATAACTCTTCTCCACCTATTCAGCTGTTCCTCCCCACACCCCCACCATATAGACTTTGTTGTGGGCTGTATCAACTTTGAAGCCAGTTGATGTACCCCAAGATACCCATCCAATGCATCTCAGCAGCTCCTAAGTTTATCAAGAATGATGCCCAAGGTCCAATTTCCTGTTTCATCAGAGCCAGGCACACATTCCAGTCATATCGCTCACTTTGCACCAGTTTGCAGAACTACACAAATTTCTTGGCTAACACCCTGCCCTGAGTGTGGCGATACCGGACATAGGATTAAATCTTCAAGCAGCTCCAATGTCAGATTGTAAAGGATATTGATCTTGGTTAGGTATTGGAAACCATCAATAAGAAAAAGCTTTGTAGAGGTGAAGTCTGTCAGCAGAAATGATCTTAGCCAGCTGAATGGCAATGTTTGTCTTCAGTAATTCCATAGTCTGGAGGACCAGTCAAAAGCAACCAGGATACTATTGCTATTCACATTAGTAATTTGTCTTCACTATTAGAGATGTTTTTGGCTCCACTAATATATTGAGCCCTTTTTTGACAAGTTTCAAGCCAATTATTTTTTCTAATGCCCTAGCCAAAAAAAAAGACTGATGTGTCCTTGGCCTACTTTTGATGTGACATAGTGCAAAACAATCTTTACTTGCTCAGGTCAATCAAAATAAAGTCAATCTCAAACATAAGTTTGAGAACAAATTAGAACCATGCAAGTAGGTTAACCTATTGCTTGAATACTAGAAGCCAGCGATGTTGGTACAAATGTGGGGTAATTCTAGCATAGGAAATTGGAATGTGGAGTATAAATAGACATGCCATTGTTACACTTTCTATAGGACAGACTCAGTTCTAGTAAAATGGTTTGGAGCATTTCATGCATCATTCTCAAATTTGCACAGATTACTGGGTACTCCAGGTAAAGGCATTATCCCAAAAATTTTGCCATGTACAACAGAATTGCTGCCTTTTTCTAAAATAAAACTGATCTGAAGTACACGTTAACCCAGGAAATTAGTGAGTCCACAGGCTCCAATGTCCACAAACTTTGATTCATCAGCTTTCAGTGAAGTGGCTAGAACAGTGCTTTCTCAGCAACACCCTGTCATTTTGCTGGCTCTGTAGACTACAGAGTTGCAGAAGACATAAGTCATTTAGTTGGAAGTGATTATCTTTACTGACATACTTTACCATTGCAAAGATCTAATTCTGAAAGATTCCCACATCAAGCGGGGAAATCTTTTCATCCCACTCTTCAGGGTCCCTTTCTACAGACATCCCCATATGAGGGAGGCAGAAAAGAACAGGAGGAGCAAGAAAGGCAAAAGACACAATGAATAAAACTGTAGCATCAGAGAAGATTGTGGAATCATAGAATGGAAGTGGTGCAGAAGGAAGCCATTCAGCCCATCGGGTCATATGACTATCTACAACAACAACTGAGTCCCACTCCCCTGCCCTTCCCCTGGCTCAGCACTCTTTTCACTTTGGATGCTCATCAAATTCACTTTTGAAAGCAACAATGAATATGTTTAATCCACAATTTCATGCAAGACATTGCAGATTCCTATCCACTCACTGTATAAGCATAATTTTCCTCATGTCCTTTTTAACAATTGACCTGTGCCCTTTGTTTCTTGATCTTTCTGCAATGGGAGCATTTTCTCTCTCTCTCTCTACTGTGTATAGATGTCAAATAATTTGGGACACATCCATCAAATCTCCTCGAAAGGAGAACAAATTGCAACTTCCCCAATCTAAATAAAGTAACTAATGATCCTCATTTCTGAAACCATTTTCATGAGTCCATTCTGCGCTTCCACTTTTGTTTCATTCATGTTGGCTGAGTCAGTATTTATTGTCCATCCCTAGTTGCCCTTGGATATAACTGAGTGCCTTGCTAGAGTATTTCATAGGGCAGTTAGTAGGCAACTGCATTGTTGTGGGCCTGGAGTCTCATGCAGGCCAGACCACAGTACAGACAACAGTTTCTTTCCCTAAAAGGATATTTGCGAACCAGATTGATTGTTTAAAAAAAAAAAAAGTGGTTTCATGGTCATCATTAAACATTTAAGTCCAGGTTTCTTTTCTCAGATAGGGTCCATCAGGATCAAGAAGCACTGTGGGTGTGGAGCTGAAGGACATTCTTAATGTCTAAGAACACCGAGGGGAGGTGGTGGCCTAGTGGTATTATCACTGGACTCTTAATCCAGAGACCCAGATAATGCTTTGCGGACCTGGGTTTGAATCCCACCATGGCAGATGGTGGAATTTGAATTCAATAAATATCTGGAATTAAGAATCTAACGTTGACTGAGAGTCCATTGCTGATTGTCTGGAAAATCCCAACTGGTTCACTAATGTTCTTTAGGGAAGGAAACTGCCATCCTTACCTGGTCTGGCCTACATGTGTTTGACTCTTAACTGCCCTTTGGGAAATTAGGGCTGAGCAATAAATGCTGCCTGGCTAGTGATACCCACAGCCCGTGAACGAATAAACAAAAGAAAATCAGGACTGGATAAGAAGGAACAGAGAGTCTTTTAACAAGTACAAGGGAGCAAATCAATGAAGGCCCTAGTGGAGTATAGAAAGTGTGGGGAGGACTTAAGGAAATAATTAGAAGCGTTAAAAAGGTGGTGTAAAAAACACTGGCAGGTAAGATTCAGGAGAATCCCAAGATATTCTGAGTATATGAAGGGAAAGAGCACAACCAGGAAAAGAGTAAGGCCCATTAGGGACCAAGGAAGGAAATCTGTGTGGAGCCGGACAACTTAACAGGGTGTAAAATAAACACTTCCCATCCATCTTCACTTTGGAGAAGGAGGATGCAAGTACTGAATTTGGGAAGATGAACTATTGGCTCTTGAGTAGTTTGACAAGGAGTGAGGAGGTATTGGAGGTTTTTGGTGGGCTTAAAAAAGTGGACAAATTTCCAGGTTCTGATGAGTTGTATCCCAGGCTGCTGTGGGAGAGGAGAGAGGAAATTATGGCAGCTTTGACCCAAATATTTAATTCCTCTCTGGCTGCAGCAGAGGTGTCAGAGGACGAAAGGACAGCTAATGTAGTTCTGCTGTTTGGTAAGAGTGGCAGGGATAAACCAGGGAATTGCAGACCAGTGATAAGAAAACTATTGGAGAAAATTCTGACAGAGAGAATTAATCTCCATTTGGAGAGGTAAAGTTTGATCAGGAACAGTCGGCATGGTTTTGTCAGAGGGAGGACATGCCTATCAAATCAGAGAATTTTGAGGAGGTGACCAGGTGTATAGATGAGGGTAGGGAAATTGATGTAGTTTATACAGACTTCAGCAAAGCCTTTGACAAGGACCCACAAGAAGGTAAAAGCACATGGGATCTCTGACAACTTGGCAAGTTAAATCCAAAATTGACTTAGTGGTGGGAGACAGAAGGTAGTGGTGGAAGGCTGTTTGTGTGACTGGAGGTTAAGTGCAGCTGTTCGGGTTACAGGATGCTATAGACAAATTGGTCAGATGGGAAGTCAGCGGAAGATGGAATGTAATCCTGATAAGTATTGGGTGATGCACTTTAGCTGAAGTAACAGGACACAGGAGTACTTGATGATTGATGGGACTCTTGGAAGCTCAGGGAAATGCAGGAATCTTGGGGTGCTTGTCCACAGATCCCTGAAAGTGGTAGAGTAGGTTAATAGAATAGTTTAGAAGGCATACAGGATGTTTGCCTTTATCAGTCATGGTATAGATTATAAGGAGGAGGGAGGTTATGTTGGAAACAAAAACAGGAATTGCTGGAAAAGAGCAGCAGATCTGGCAGCATCTGTGGAGAGAAATCAGAGTTAACGTTTTGGGTCGAGTGACACTTCCTCAGAACTGAGAACAGCTTCCTCCAGAGGGAGGAAGTGTCACTCAACTCGAAATGTTAACTCTGATTCCTCTCCTCAGATGCTGCCAGATCTGCTGAGCTTTTCCAGCAATTCCTGTTTTTGTTTCTCTTTTACAACATCTGCAGTCCTTTCGGTTTTTAATCGGAAGTTATGTCTGACCCGTACAGGACATTGGACAGGCCACAGCTGGAATAGCGTTCAGTTCTTGTCACCATATTATAGGAAGGATATGGTTGCACTGGAGGGGATGCAAAAGAGATTCATAGGATGTTGCCTGTGATAGAGAAGTTTAGCGATGATGAGAGGCTGGGTAGGCTTCGATTGTGTTCTTTGAAGCAGAGAAGGTTAAGAGGGGACCCAACTGAGGTGTATAAAGATTATGAGGGGCATGGACAATGTGGATAGAAGGCAGCTGCTCCCCTTAGTTGGAAGTAAATAACAAGGAAGTATAATAAGGTAAAAGGAGGTTTAGAGGGGACTTGAGGAAAACCTTTTTCAACCAGAGGGTGATTGGAATCTGGAATACACTGGCTGGGAAACATCACAAAATGAGAATTCAACATCTTTGCTTTTCTATTCTTTCCATTGAGAATGAAACCCAGTTCTTACTTTGTTTCGTATGGATTTATTGAGCTACATTGCTTCTTTATGTCATTTGTGGAGCTAGATGACACACACTTTCCCTCTCCCACCCCCTCCCCTCCCCCTGAACTTGCTGTTCCAGTATTCCATGTGAACACTTACATCGAGCCTTGTTATTCTTCTTCTTAGGAAAATGTACAAACTCACTCTTATCTAACATTCATTTGCTAATTGCACATTCATTAAGTGTCATCTTGTAATTTATTCCAGCTCTCCTTTGTATTAAATCAACCCAATAATGTAGTTTCATTGGCATATGTTGAAATTGTAATTTCAAATCCTGAGTACAAATAGTTTTCGTAAATGTAAATGGTAGGATGGATTCTTGGAAAACATTACTTCCCCTGTTGAATAAAATAGTGAGTACCTGAACTGCTTAATTGAAATCACAAGAAAAGTGCCACACAAAAGCATACAAGGACATTTCCTGGGATAAACAGTCCCATGTTTTTGTGTCTTAAGAGTTCCACATATGTTCATTAGAGTGTGTGTGTGTGGTACCTCAGTGTTAACTGTTGGTAGCTAAAGGAGTAATTTAAACTTAATCATAAATTGAGCTCGATTTTCTCACAAGAAACAAATTATGTATCTCAGGTGTAATGTAACTAGCAACTAAGTAATATATAATAAAACTAATGGTAGGCAGAAAATTCTTTATCAATTCTGAGCCTGAGTTTTTCTGGGCATCCTTTCACACACCAGTAGTTTAGGCTGACACCAGCAAAAACAAAAAGGAACAAAAACAAAGTTGCTGGAAAAGCTCAGCAGGTCTGGCAGCATCTGCAAAGGAAAAAACAGAGTTAACATTTCAGGTCTGGTGACCTTTCCTCAGAATTGAAAAGGTTTGGTGGCAATAAATCTGCCCAAGACATCCTAGGTCGTTCCAGCAGAAACTAACATATTTGACATCCCAAGTTGCCAACTTGAGTTATGCATATATGTGTGCATGCATGTGTTTGAGTTTCAGTGAATGTATGTAACCTCTTCACTTGATTTCATTATGGAGTAAGCATACATCAAGCAATATCACTGATTATAATCAGTGTTGAAATATAACATAACATATAAAATATCCCACTGCATTTGGCTATTTAATTTAGTACTATTAATTTTTCATTTCTATTTCATTTTTCTATTGCATAAAATTAACTATTACCATATTAGTCACTGAAGAAGTTCAGAGTCACTTATGTCCCCACCCTCATTATCAAGAATAAAGTATGTTACATGTTGTAATGAGATACATGCTATAGTTAATGACCCATAACAGCATACTAAATGGAGTATGAAAAAAAATCAAGAATCGAAGTGTATCAGTTTTAAAACAAGCTACAGTTATGATAGGGAAATATATAGCAAGGATAAAATCATCTCAATTTTCAGCAGTTTTGGCAATAATCATTTGCATGCTTATCCTACATTTTTTAAAAATCCTGTTTTGCTGCATTTATAATTGTAGTCAGTTTGTTACCACGTGCTTCACAGAAGCAGCGATGCTCAATAATCATTGTCAGTGACAACAAAAGCATATCACCTTCATAAAGTCCACATTGGTGTCACTTTTAAATTGTATTCCTCCCATTAGTGTTAACAGCTGGTTCATAGGTTTCAAACGAGTTTTTGTAGATACTAGGGATAAGCAGATAGAACTCAGCTTGTTCTACAAGACAGATGACATTCTGAATACAGTTCACTGAAAATTCTGCTTTCTATAGATTCCTAAACTATTTGTCTCACTAGTACATGACTAATCCTTCTGTAAACTAATAAGAGTGTTTTGGCAATGATAGCATTGTGTTTTGCTACAACAGTCCAAAATATGCATCAAATCCATGGTTATTCAGCAGACTGAGGTGACCAGAGATGTCATCCATGTTAGAGTAATAGCTTGCCATACCCTACTCTATATAGCGCTAAGAAAATAGTGAGGGGTCAGGGAAGAATAAGGCAACAGATACAGAAGAAGTGCCTCGGTGACAAATAACTGAATTCTCAGTTTCAGTCAGCTCAGTCATTCCTTAGAAAGATCCAACCAGTCCACCTTTAAACAGTTAAGATATGATGTTCTAATTCTCACTTAAACAATATTGGTCTTGGATATTCTGAGTGACAATCACAGTTAGATCGACATTCTGCTCCTATTTTCCTCTGTTAATTCTAAGCTCTGGATTTCCAGTCAGAAATTCCAATCCTGGCTCCTTCAGGAATGCAGAACATACCAAAAGTTAACACAACTTGCCCGTAGAGCAGGATATTCGGTTGGGATGGGGGTGGGGGTGGGAGTGGGAGTGTGGGGGTCAAACCTCATTCCCTTTTGCAGCAGTGTGCTGTGCTCTGAGATTTAAATGTCCAGCAACTATTGTGAAGGGCTCAGTATGTAAGGCAAGTGTGGGGTTAGGGTTCCAGTTGGTATGATGCCACCAGGTGTCAAGTGGTTAGAGTGATAGAAAAAATACCATAGCTTGGACATCTTTTATTTTCAGTTTGTAGAAGTTCTGGTTGAAGTTAAGTGTATGAAACAGTTTCTCTGAAAGAAAGGAGTTAGTTCAGAAAAGTTAATAAAATGTCTAACTCAGTGTAATAATTTAAGTTTGAATGTTCCAGGACGGAAGTATTTGGTTCGAGTTTAGAAGGGATTATTTGAAGTTGAGAAAGTCTAAGCTCAGTTGTGTGAATAATCAATCAAAGAATGGGCTATCAAACTCTCAAGGTGGGGAATTGAAAAAAGCAATTAATTCAAACCTATAGATGTGGTAGAGAACGGAGTTTTCTCCTGGTGTTTGAGTACTGTAACATGAAGATTTTAGGATATCAGGGATTATATTTTACTGGGTATTTCAAAATTGTTAGGGCTGCCTACAACTGAACTCACAAAACGGTCCATGGCTAATGCAGCAGAATAAGGCTGACAGTAACATTTCAAGGTTGCTGAATGTGCATAAAGACATAGATAATAACATTTAACATTTGATAAGAATAGCAGCTCAAGGTTGCAGCTGACACAAGACATAGATAAGAACATCTCACAATAATTAGTTGTTTAATCAATAATTATAGTGATAGATCCAAATTAGTTATTGAAGAGCATTAAAAGGAAAAGATTCAAACCAGTTTCAGACAGTAAAAGCAAACCCCTTATCATTACAGGGAGAAATGAATTTAGGTCAGACGTTGGAATGTGAATTGAATGAACATATTAAGATACTACTTTTTAGCTAAAGAATTCTAACATCAGGTGTAACCACATAAGTTTGTTGGAACTGATCAAAAATCAATATTTTGTATTTGCAGTAATGAGAAATTTCCAATTAATTGGCAATTAACACAGTGCAGCTGGAAAATGTTGCTTGAATACAGTATAGATTGTGAAAAGCCTCAAGAAAGGAGAGAAGAGTCTGGAAGGACTGGTAGTGGACGACAAGCCTGTCCATCTACTTGTCATTTTGCTGAGGCAACTTAAAATTGTACCAGAGAACCAATTACAGATGGTCAACTCGGCTCTGCTGACCAATAATAATCAAAGGGGGATGTGTGCACTCTAAGTGTAAACTGCATAAGTTAAGACATTCTGAAGCTTTTTCGTATGCTGTAACTGATGGGTAAATCGAATAAAGGTCACCTGAAACCGGCCTGCGATTTGGACTCTCATTGAAAATGAAATCTAACAAAAATCTTTGAAGTATGTAAATAGCTTAATTAATTCTATTTAATCTTTTATATAACAAACTTCCGTTTCATTGTTAAAACCAGATCTCCACATTGCAACATGTGATTCCGTTGGACTTTTTTCTTTTAAAAAAAAAAGTGCCCTGCTATATCATCTTTGATAATATCTTCCCTAACATCTTCTCTATGACAGATTTTAAGCTAACTAGCATATAGTTTACTATTCTACCTCTCCCACCCTTTTTGAATAAAATTGTTGCATTCACTGTTTTCCAATCTATTGGAACCATTCCCAAATCTAGAAAAATTTCTGAATGGGGATGGTATGCCCCTCATAGAACCTAGTGCATTTTCCTCTCATAGTTTCAATAGAAAGAAAAGTATGTGGATTCTGTTGTGCAGTTCCCTGCCATATTTCCTTTTTGCATTATTCATGGGAGATACCTACAGCGAGTTAGCATAGACACAAAAACAGTCCCATTCTGCCTTGTGATTGACTCATCCACACTGATGTCTTCTTTTGATTATTATATAGATATGTGCATCTTTGTATTCCTTCTTTAAGATGTGCCATAAAACTTAAATTGCTGATCATAATTTTAGTCTCCTGTCCAAATACCTCTATGTAGTTTAGTGTCAAATTTTTATTTGTGAAGTGCCAACGGGTGATTTATTGAATATAAGGCACCACATGCAAATTGTTGAAAGTTTGAAGAATATTTCTTGTTAAAGCTAGCTATTTTTCAATTGATGTTCCCATTAAACATTATTTGTAATAATTTTTCTCACCAGCAAGTCCAGCATTTATTGTTTAGCCCTAGTTGTTCATGGGAGGGTGATCATGAGTATTCATTATGAAATGGTGCTAGTCCATGTACATAACGATGGATAAATCCCCAATACCCGATCAGGTGCACCCTCGAACACTGTGCAAAGCGAGGGAAGAGATTCATGGGCCCCTTGCTGAGATAGTTAAATCATCGATAGCCACAGGTGAGGTACCAGAAGACTGGAGCTTGGCTAATGTTGTGCAGCTATTTAAAGAAAGGTAGTAAGGATAAACCAGGGAACTATAGTCCAGTGAGCCTGACATCAGTGGTGGCAAGTTTTTGGAAGGAATTCTGAGGGACAGGATTTACATGTATTTGGAAAGGCAAAGAGTGATTAGGGATAGTCAACATGGCTTTGTGCATGGGAAATCAAGTATCACTAACTTGATTGAGTTTTTTGAAGAAGTAACAAAGAAGACGGATGAGAGCAGTGTGGTGGATGTGATCCATATGGACTTCAGTCAGGCATTTCAACAAGGTTCTTCATGGTAGACTGGTTAGCAAGGTTAGATCACTTGGAATACAGGGAGAACTAGCTATTTGGATACAGAACTGGCTCACAGGTAGAAGACAGATGGTTGTGGTGGTAGGTTGCTTTTCAGACTGGATGCCTGTGACCAATGGTGTGCCGCAAGGATCCGTGCTGGGTCTATTGCTTTTTGTCATTTATATAAATGATTTGGATGTGAACATACGAGGTATGGTTAGTATGTTTGCAGATGACACTAAAAATGGAGGTGTAGTGGACAGCAAAGAAGTTTACCTCAGAGTACAACGGGATCTTGCTTAGATGGGCCAATGGGCCGAGAGGTGGCCAATGGAGTTTTATTTAGATAAATGTGAGGTGCTGCATTTTGGAAAGGGAAATCAGGGCAGGACTTATATGCTTAATGGCCAGATCCTGGGGGATGTTATTGAACAAAGAGACCTTAAAGTGCAGGTTCATAGTTCCTTGAAAGTGGAGTCCCAGGTAGAGAGGATAGTGAAGGCAGCGTTTGGTAAGTCGGTGCATTGAATGTAGGAGTTGGGAGGTCATGTTGCGGCTCTACAGGACAATGGTTCAGCTACTTTTGGAGCAGTGTGTGCAATTCTGGTCTCCCTCCAATCGGAAGGATTTTGTGAAACTAGAAAGGGTTCAGAAAAGATTTATGACGATGTTGCTGGGTTTGGAGGGTTAACTATAAAGGAACAGCTGAATACGCTATTTCCCTGGAGCATCGGAGGCTGAGGGATGACCTTATAGAAGAAGTTTATAGAATCATAATGGCATGGATAGGGTAAATAGACAAGGTCTTTTCCTTGAGTGGGGGAGTCCAAAACTAGAAGGCAAATGTTTAAGGTGAGAGGGGAAAGATATAAAAAGGGGCATACGGGGCAACTTCTTCCACACAGAGGGTGGTGTGTGTATGGAATGAGCTGTCAGAGGAAGTGGTGGAGGCTACAACATTTAAAAGGCATCTGGATGGGTATATGAATAGGAAGGGTTAGAGAGATACGGGCCAAATGCCGACAAGTGGGACTAGATTTACGTCTGATATCTGAGAGGTATGGATGAGTTAGACAGAGGGGTCTTTTTCCGTGCTGTACATCTCTATGACTATGTGGAAGGACTTCTACAATGCACCTACTGAATGGAGTACCAAGATTTTGGTCCAGTGATGTTAAAACGGGAGATCATAAATCAATAAGTGATTTGGTAGTTAGTTATCTCAAGGTTTAAGTGGTAGAACATTTTGACATAACAAGCTTCTATTTTGGAGTATTGAAGTATTGAAACCTTTCAATTTCACTGTAAGATTTATATTGTAGATTAGCTTCAATTTTAAAAACAGCAATAAGGTATCGATTGCAATTGAACTCTAATCAGCATGCCAAGATACCAAGAACATTGTGCAGGAAACAGAGCAAGGATTATATTCTTAATTAGTTAGCAAATTTAAACAGTTGCTTCTGCTGGTTCTGGAACTTCAAGACGCAATGCATAGATTTACAAAGCTGAGATATTGTTTCAAATTCATATTCCATCAGCTGAATAAAAATCAAAAACTGCATACACTTGAGTGAAATGTGTTAGTACTATGTAAGAGAATCATTCTGGCTGATTTCCTCTTCTGTTCACTTCAGTGGAAAGGAGGATTGCAAAGTGCAAAGCAATTGCTGCTGGGTTATTGTCCTCTTGGTGCTATTGCCTGAGAAAAATATAACTCCTCCCAAAGCAGGCTAAAAAGGAGAGAGAAAGAGGATCTTATGTCTATAATGACTGGTAAAGGGAAATTACTATGTGATACCATGAATTTCTGATTCAGCAAGTTCCATCTTGTAACCAAGAGCTACACATGCTGCTCGGTATCAGTCATTAGGTTAGGAAAAACTGGAAACCTGAGGAAACAGGTAAGAACTATTTTCTTAAAAAAAGAAAAGAATAGTTATACCTTGCTAGTTGTATGCTATGTGAGGTTCTGGAGATATAAAAAGATGCTACAAAAATGTATATTATTTCTATAATCGGCCCATTCTGAAATCTTGCATTTCGTCACCATTTCACCTCCAAGACAAATTTGGTGGGATGTGAATTCCTTTGAGGGAGTGACAAAGTGGTCCTGAGTTTAAATAAAGAAGTATCTTTGAGGATACGAGAGAGGAAGACACATCTTAAGAAACGATGGCCAGACAGTCCTTCTGTTTCCCAAAGAAAGCTGTCACAAATACATCTGTGCCTTTTTCCTGCAGACAATTTTGAATGCTTAGCTGGCTATGCCAGTGGGTGCATTTTTTTTTAACAGAACTAAATCCTTCTAAGCCACAAGCTGGTGAAATTTACACAAGCTGTCAGTTCAATGTCTACAGATATTTCAAATATGTAGCAAATCTCTTGCTGTCTTGTGGACAGGAGCATCATAGGCAGTGTATCATTTCCTAGGTGTCAGTGTTTGAGAGTGTAGATAGATTACACTGAAGAGATCATCTGATTCACATTCCTCCCTCACTTGTTGCTCCTCACTCTGACTCACTCAATCAGCAATACGTTCTCCTGCATAAGTTGAAGATTTTGTGCTTGCAACAATTGGTAAAGAGAAAGAATAAAAAGAAATAGCAGGCTGGTGGTGAGGGGAATGAAGTCTATTTTGGACGTAACAAGTGATAGTAAACCAATAACCATTTTCCATTCTGGCTGATCTCTCCTTCTGTTCTCTTCAGTGGAAAGGAGAATTGCGAAGTGCAAAACAATTGCTGCTGGGTTATTGTCCTCTTGGTGCTATTGCCTAAGAAACATACAGCTCCTCCCAAAACAGGATGATGTTTGCTTGTGCTTGTGGGAGATTTTACACTTTATTTTTCCATATCCACTTTTACTAAGACACCCAAGATGCAAGGTGGTCATTCATTTGAGAGTCTTTTCTTTAATTCAGATCTGTTTTCTGTAATTAAATGCCATGTTGTTTTGCACGAGAACAAAAATGTTTGTGTAATTTGATGTGCAACATGTACAGTAACAGATGTATCCAAACTGTAAATTTATCTACATGTCAGCAAATAATAATTCAGCAGGTTGTGCTTCAGAGTCTGTGAACGTGTGTGGCAAGAAGCAGCCAATTCATCTTAGAAGTATTTCATTACATTTAAACAGGCAGGGACTAGCTACATTGATACAAGGAACTCAGTTAAAATTATCTCCATGTGCCAAAAGCACTAAATGATACTAGCTCACTACTCTGTTAGCTTTACAAATCCAATCCCAGCAGTGCATACATTATGATCACAACATGAAAACTTAAAGTAAATGCAGTTTGACCATTATTTCCAACTCCTATAAAAGGCACAAATGTTCACATTTGGCATTTTCTTTGAAGAGAAACGCATGCAATTCAATCAGTATTCTTTCAAATGGAAAGAAAGCATAAGCGACTAACAAATCAAAATCCACAAGCTACTGAAATGTAAACATTTTAGATGAAAATCCTGATCAATTTTCTTTTCTTTTCAATAATTTCTCATCTGGTAATATGTTGCAGATCACAATGAGGTTGATATAACTTAAACTATCATACCAATGACTCCTCATATAATAGAATGTTGCTGTATTTAGGTGAAGAATGTGCTTAATAATTTGAGGGAAATTTAAATAGATGCAAAATGATTCATGAATCATTCTGATTTTTTGAAGTTTTACTGTTGTCACAGGAATTTAAAGTACACCGTTTACTGACGAGATTTATAATTGTTCTGTCATTTCTATTTTTAAAAATGTGGTTTGACAGTTAATACATTTTTCCTAAGATCATAGGATTGTTTATTTTCAGTATTTCAGACAATTTTCCATTTCTTTTCACCTCCCTCTTTTAGTTTCCAATTTTTCTAACAATTTATCTGTGGTACATTGTTGATGCTATCTTTGGGTGCAGCGTAATGTCTGCAGATGTTTGCTGGAATAATCATTCCTATTGAAGAATATAGAACCACAGGTCAAACCTTGTCAGGTTCTGAGCGACATAGGCTAAAGTGAGATGAGGCTGGATTGGGCGAGATGGTCGGTAAGGCCCATCTCAACATTGAGATCATCCCGTCACACCTCGTTTACTTTTCTGAAGCTCACTAGAAAGCAGCGTAGACAGCAGCAAGTTCCCAATTGATACTTACTGTTGCATGTTAACAGCCCAGTCTGCCATGACTTGTGACCTTACCAAACTTGTCATAGGGACAATTTAATATGGAATTCAGAGCAAATTCTTGGCAGATTCAACTCACTGCTTGCTCTGAACTACCTCGATGTTGGATACCAGGCACCAATATCTCAGACACAGTGCATAGGTATTAGACGCACACATCCCACATCCACGGACATTGTCATCTGGCATATACCAGGCTCGATGAATCCTAATGGCACATGCCCAATCCACTCACAGGACACTCCTACACTGCATCTCGGGCTGCACTGGCAATTATTATTGTAATGACACCGTGCAGACACATGCATGCAGCTCACTGAGTGGAACAGGCTGCATCTCTGGGGTTTTCACTCACTATCATAGTGCTCACTCACTGAGTGTACCTGGGCGCTCACAGCATCCCTGCCTTACATGGCCTTTTTGCACTTTGTCCCCTGAATTAGAAACATTAGGCTCATATTACCGCAGTTTCGCTATGCCATTTACCACAGATGCAAAACTAGAAAGCTCGTCATAATTGTCAACAGGTCTCTGTCCAGCGAGCGAGGGTAGCCTTCATTCAGGCCATCCTGGCAGTGCAAGTCAAGGGCAGTCTCTGATACCAGTCCTGCTTGGGATGGTCAGAATCAGGATTTTAAGGGGTTAGGAGTCAAATGACAGACAGCATACCGTTTGTCTTGACTTTTGCTACCCTGTTGTGGGCTGTTTTTCTCCAAGAATGAAACACAGAAGCAGATTAAAGTAGGTGGCACAGTTATTGCTGGTGGTGCAGGTGGGGATGTTCCCCACACAAGTGAATGGGCAGCACAGAGGATTAGCAACCTTAGTGCTGTCAGGCTTTGGTGGGGGCGGGGGCGAGTGTGGAAGATGTTCTAGACAGGACTGAAAGTGGTAGGGCATGAGCCTTGGTGGGAGGGGGTTGCAATAAGAAGGACATAGTGAGTCTGGGAGAGAAGATGGTGGCATTCAGCTGGTCATTGGAGAAGGTCATTGACCAGCTTCCAAAAATGTTGGGCATTCCTCCAGACACTGTGGACTGCTTTAATCAAGGCTGCAAGCTCACACGAGGCTGGCATGGCCTGGTATCATGACCTCCACTGCTCATTCTGGGGAGAAAGGAAGTCCTGCCTGAGCATCACCCTGTTCAACAGGTGCCCTGCCCACAAGTTTGGGGGGTTATCGGGGTGCCAATTTCCCATCCACCATGTCTGGGCCATATATCAGAATGTGTACAGGGCAGCTTCAAACTGACAGTGTTTGCGCAGGCACAAAATGGCCTTTTATAAATTAGTGCCATGTTGTTGGTCAATTCAGGACCCCCTGTGAGTAACAAGTTGCCCTGGAAACAGGATGTGGTAAGAACAGACAGAAATCAGACATCATAATCACCTAAAGGGCTGAGACACCAATTAACATGATGAGTTTGGTAAGATACTTGAACACATGGCACAAAACGCTCCATCAAACTTGGCCAAGAAATGGTAAGATTCAGGTTAAAATAATTCTCCCTTGTGTGTGGATAAATGTTGACGGTAAGTTGCTTCTGAAACAAACCCCTTCAGAGTCTGTGTCACTTTGGGGATAATGCACATCTCCATCATTAAACAAATGTATGATTTTTCCTACATTTGAGCCACCTTAATGCCAACTAAAATGCCATGATATTTATCTTTTTGGTTAGTTACAGATAACAAGAACTGCCTGAATCTAGTTATCAGCTTCAAACTTGTTTAGATATTTTTGTCATTTCTTCTGGCACCTGCTGCACAGTAAAATGTTGATGCTACCACTTCACAAACCCAAGGCTGTAGGCAAAATATTTTTGTGCTGGAAAGGAGGATGAGTGAAACATGAGTAGATAAGACAGTGGGAATTAGTTATTAAGTCAACTCACTGGGTGGTATTAATCTTATTTTTATTGTGGGCTGTGCTGTTCAACTCTTGGGATAACACTTATCAAAGGAACGTTTAATTGCATTTATTTTACATCACATACAGCCATTGAACACCATGCTTGTGGTTTTAAATACTATTTGTAAAACAACCTGAATGAAGGGAATGGAGTAATGGTAAATAAGCATTGCCCCAGAACCCCGACAGATGTTAATAACATGCTAAATACTAGGAGATAAAATGGGAAATTTTCATGTCACTGTTATGTCATTTGTATCAAAACACCTAGACTTCATATTTGACTGAATATTCAAAGCGATCTTAATCCAGTATTTCCTGACTGCAGGTAAGATTTGGGAGAAATTTTTAGAGCAGTCACTTTTGCTTTTGAACCTTGAAAAGCTTCAAAATTCAAAGTATTCATGGTATGGGTGTGATAGAAAAGATGCTTGCTACTCTGAAGTGCCACTTGTTTTCATTTCCAATACTTATCTCCATCCCTTTTGGCTGTAGTACACCTTCTGAATTCAGCTTCCCCGCCTCCGTATCATCTTAATCTGAAATGGTGAATGCCCCACCTAGTCCGAGCAGGCTGGTTCCTGAAACTGTATAAACAGGGACTCAGCTACCACTCACTAGATCATGAGATCTTTGCTGGCTGCGTTGCCCAGAACTTTCCCGGCATCTACACTTTTGTTGCCTTGTAATCATTTAGTAAGTTTGCTCTACTTCCCATGGGTGTGCAGAGCAGCCACAGCAGCATTTTAAATGAAGACAACCTGGGAAGGAGTGGGAACATGAAGGCAGGAGGCTATATCAGTGCCTTGCAGACAGATGTGTGGAATTATCTCATAACTCACATCAAGTCCCATTTGCCCAATACTCTTGTGGATACTATAGGGTCTCACTTCAGCGGCTCATTGATAAGGTTTTCAACCATGTTTTCAAATCCCTCCATGACTTCATACTCCCTACCGCTATAAACCCCTCAAGCCTCAGAACCCTCAGATGTCTGCACTCCTCCAATTCTGGTTTCTTGCATAATTCTTAATTTATAATCTTTCCTCCATTAACCATTGTGTCTTCAGCTGTATTTCCCTGAAGGTCTGGAATTCCTCTCCCAAATTTCTCCAGCTCCTATATTAATAGAAATTGTTGTTGAATACTTAGAAGCTCCTGAAGTAGACTGGCCCAGCTGACTTGTTTGTGTTAATCTTACAAAACCTTGCATTATGTTCTAAACTCTTTAAATTAAAAGGTAAAATACAATATTGAAGAGAGAGTTTTGAGATCTACCCAACAGACCAGATGGCTGGTCATGTTAATAACTTAAACAGGGAGATATCTCTTCTGTAGTTTAGAGTATTGTTGCGTACTAATTAGTGTTTCATGGATATCACATTTTAATTTGTATCACAGGCAACTTTGAGAGTGTTAGGGAAGCAGGAGACTTGTAAATCTGCAAGCATTTTTAGATACTGAGAGACACCATTGCACCTTTGCCAAAGTAATACATTGAGCCTCATGACTCTTCTTCAGAAGAATAGATAGAGTGCCTATAAGCAGTCACCCTTGTTGGGTAGAGGTGTGTTAAACTTGTGCATTGGGTGATATAGTGAAAGTTGTAGAAGTAGCAAGATGACATGGCAATAAAAGGAGGTGTTGAATTTAAAGGGAAGTCTGCATGTTGTGAAGTGAAGAAGGAATGCTAGGACTGGTTGGCAGTTGCATTAGTAGCAGTACATGAGAAGAGTGTGGATGTAGGAAAAACAGGAGTATGTTTCAAATGAGCAAGAGACGTGTTTTGTATGCTAGCTATGATTCTTCAGTAATGATATGAAGAGGAGAGAATGTTGAGACTATTGGGAAAAGAGGTGAGAGGAATTTTGAGAGGTGCTGAGGATGGATACTCACTACTTCTACTAGCTTCTCAAGACGAGTAGATCTTAAAACAGCAGAGTCAGAGTCAGAGTCAGAGTCAGACAGATTAGAAACAGACACTTTGGTCCAAGTAGTCCATGCCAATCCAGTTTCTCAAACTAAATTAGTCCCACTTGCTTACATTTGACCCATATCCCTCTAAATCTTCCTGTTCATGTACTTAGCCAAATATTGCAACTGTACCTACATCCATCAGTTCCTCTGGCAGTTCAATTCCACATATGAGCCACACTGTGTGTGAAAATTTGCCCCTCAGGATCCTTTTAAATCTTTCTCCTCTTCACCTTAAAAAAATATGCCCCCTAATTTTGAACTTTCCCCTTCTAGGGAAAAGACCTTTGCCATTCTTGTTATCTATGCCCCTCATGATCTTCTAAACCATTATCAGGCCACCCCTCAACCTCCTATGTTACAGTGAAAAAAGTCCCAGCCTATCCTTGTAACTTAAATCCTCCAGCTTCAGCAACTAATAGTATCCTTCTTATAGCAGGGCAACCAGAACTATACATGGTACTCTAGAAGTGGCCTCACCAACATCGTGTAGAGCATTGGGAGCCACAGTAATGTTCACAGAGCTGATCATGCTGGGTTGAATGGAATCAGAACGTGTAGAAATTTCGACACTAGCTGGAATTGGATTCCATTACTGAGCCTTGCATACTTTACAGACTACCCAATGCCATCTGCCATCTCATGGTGTATGTCCATATCAGTAGACTTGTGTGCTTCAGAATTCTCTGCCAAATGCATTAAACAGGGCCATCTGGAATACTATGCAAAATTGCAAATCCAAAGTGTTAACTTGTGGTCAGTGATTCACCATCCAGAAGGAGAAGGGCAACAGATATATAGGAACATCACTACATGCAATAGCTCCTAAAGCCAAACACCGTCGTAACTTGGAAATATATCACTGTTCCCTCTGTAATAGTGGGTTGTAATCCTCCCAAACAGCATTATGGGTATACCTACAACAAATGGACTTGCAGGGATTCAAGAAGGCAGCTCATTAATATCTGGGATCATCCTGCTGCCTGAGTGGCCTCTGCTAAATGCTGATTAGTGGAGCTGCCTCTCTGCAACGTAGCTTTTTTTCCAGGGAATGTGGGGTTTGTGCTGTTCATTTCAAACACAGACCTCGAGACTGGATGGCCCAGTGAAAGGCTCATAGGCAGGAAAGAGAATTACGGCCCAAACAAACAGTTTGACCAGAGCAATTTCCTCCTGCTCCAAGCAACCTGCCAGCTTTGTCCCTCTAATTCTGAAATGCTATGCACATCCTTGAAGGTGTATCCATGTTCAGCTATCCATATATTCTTTTGGGTACCTGAACTGCACCCATCTCTCCTCATGGGAGCACTGGCCTTCGAAGCTGCTGACTCTGACTGTAGCCTCAGGAATCTTCCTGCCTTCCTTAGGTAGATAGGGCTACTGGAGGTGGCTTGTAATTGGCCACTCCTAGGAATACCATGCAGACGCGCAAGACTCAGAACGTTGGGGGTGTGACCCACCATTGGTCCCTGATAGATGAATATTTTCAAAAATAGTAAGTGTCTTCCCTGAAGGATCAATATGCTTACCTTGTCAACTCTGGTGAAGTCTCTGAATTTTTTTTGAGGCATTTCAAACCAGGAGCTAAGCTCCTTAGAAATCTCCTCCCACCAAGCAGAAGAGATGCTACCTGGAACATTTTCAGTATCTACCTAGGGTGCAACGGAATTTCAGTCCTAATATATTCCTTGCAATATTTCTATTCTTATTAATAATTTCTCATTTGGGCCTTTAGTACTCCTTACTTTGCATTTTTCAGAGATGTTACCAACTTTTTCCTCAATAATGATTTAGTCCAAATATTTGTCAGATAACCCAGTATAACGTTTGTATAACTGCCACTAAGATGGTGCTATAATGATGATGAGTACAAGTATTAAACATTTAGCTCTGTGGAGCTTTGGAACATGGGGAAGAACAAAATTGTTCTGCATCAAAGTGTCAAGAATATTGACATATTCTTACTGAATCTGTCAAATAATGAATGTTTGAAATTTAATGAGATATGACTTCTAAGGATATCTCAGTGTAAATATGCTAATAGAAAGCCACAGGATGTTGGAACATAACACTTTTACGTTGCATAAACTAACGTAATGATATGCAATTATTGATTTGCAAAGCATAGTGGATGGAATAGAACCACATCATTTACTAATACTTTTTAAAATGTGGATGTCCTACTTTTGAGCATCACTTATAATGTTTTGTTAGAAAACTGAAGTACAGAGAAACCATCACGAGGTCTCATACACACACCATTTATTTAATTTTTACTTTATCTATTATCATCATTGGAAATGTCATGGTTTTCACAAAAGCAGATACAGACGAAGGATGTCCTTTGATTTTTCAACAAAAATCCACGTTCCTAC
The DNA here is from genome assembly GCF_021869965.1 of Rhincodon typus. NCBI lineage: Eukaryota > Metazoa > Chordata > Chondrichthyes > Orectolobiformes > Rhincodontidae > Rhincodon > Rhincodon typus. The sequence continues at coordinate 27,897,711 of NC_063349.1, read as the reverse complement.
TATCTCAGAAACCAATTGTCTCTTGAATAATTCCAGAAATACACCTCCACTGACACCTCCAGAAGAACCTGCCATGTATATTAATAGAATGAAGAAATGCTTCCCGATACTAGTTACAAAATTGCTCTTTCTTTAATCTGTATCGATGATCCCTGACTACTACTGTCAAGGTTTGGGCTGAGAAGACTTTTTCTTGCACTTTGTATTTACTTAAACCTCAACAAGATCTTCTTTCACTGGCCTGCTCTTAATAAATGAAACAAAGGCTTTTTAAAATTTTACTCAAAGCCAAGTATCCTAGCACCATGGATTAACCTTGAATCTTTTCCCTCAGAATCACAGAATTGTTACAGCCCAGAGGGAACCATTTAGCCCATCACCATCTGTACCAGCTCTTCAAGTGAGAGCGTTTGCCATTGTCCTGCCTTCTCCCTGTAACCCATACATTGTTCCTTTTCAAATAATCCTTTTTGAACGCACTATTTGAACTTGCCTCTACCATATGCTCCGGCAGTGTATTCCAGACTTTAATTTTAGCTTCTCCAAGAAGCACAGTTCTAGCTACTCCAATTTATTTTAATTCTGGAACCATTCTTGTCAATTTCTTCTGCACCCCCTCTGACATCTTTACAGCTTTGCCAAAATGTGGCATCCAGAACTAGTTCCAATATTCCAGCTGACCTCAAACTAATGTCTTATTCACATGCAACAGAACATTCTCAGTCTTGCATTCTTTCTCTCTGGGGTTGTCTTTTCACTCTTTTATGAAGAAGTGTATACTGTTTGTACTTCTCCAGTTGTCTAAGGAAGAGTGAAATATTATGCCACTTGATTTATTTAGTCCATCTCATTCCCAATAACATGTCTAGCACTTCCTCCCCTCTGGTTGGACTGGAAACATACACTGCAGAAGGTTTTCCTCAACATGCTCTCAGAACTCTTGCCCCTCTCTGCCCTCTACAATACTATGATTGTCCCATTGTATAATTGACTATTTAACGTTCCCATCATAACAAACTTTCTCCATGTCTTGTAATTTCCTTGTAAATTTGTTCTACATCATCCGTACTAGCTGACAATTTACAGGTTGCGCTGAGCAGTATAATTACATTTTTTTTTGCTCCATTCTACTCAAATCAATACTGTTCCAGAGAGGTCAGGGACAGTCTCTTATTCACTGCCACGCTCTCCTTAATCTCATGCTCCCTTTCTTTCTCTCCTATCCTCCTGAATAACTTGTAACCAGGAATATCTAACACCCAATTCTTTGAAACAATTATACCCCACCATAATAAAAAGGCAAAATACTGCAGATGTTGGAAATCTGAAACAAATGCAGAGAATGTTGTAGAAACTCAGCAGGTTTTTCAGCAACTACCGAAACAGGAACAGAGTTAATGTTTCGAGTCTAATATGACTCTTGTAAAGAACTCTATAACCACAGCATCATATTTGCACATGGCAACCTGCACTTTCAATTCACCAATCTGATTTCACAAACTTTGCATTGACACACATGCACAGGGACCCTGATGTAAGCATTATTACTTTTTTCTTTTCTCTGATATTACCTCTTAACTTAGTATTCTATATTCTAGAGTAATTTGTCTCTCCCAGTACTTGGTGCACCATGATAATCCTCTATAATATTATTATCTCCTGGTTCCACTCCTCTGCCACATTAGTTTAAACTCTTCCCAATGACACAAGCAAAATTCTGTCTCAGTTCAAGTGCAAACCCCAATCCAGCTTTAACAGATCCCAGCTCTCCTCGGGCCAGTCCCAATATCACAAGAATCTGAAGTGCACTCTCCTTCGCTATCTTTATAGCCACACGTTTATCTGCAGTATCCTCCAATCTCTATGCTCATGTGTATGTGGTACTGGGGGTAATCAAGATGTAGGACCACATCTCTCTTTCTATCTATGCCCTGGTACACTTCACACCCTGAAATGTTTCTTTCATGATTCAGTGATGGGAGGAAAATATGTAGCCTGAGTGAATAAAAACACTAAATTTTAGTATTTAATTTTCAGAATTTAACTTGCCATAATTGAATCCAGCTGTATAATGTAGTCTAGATTCTTAACTGTTTAATCAGACTTGACTATATAGGAACAGGAGTAGGTCAGTCAGCCCCTCCAGCCTGTTCCGCCATTCAATTATACCATGGCTGATCTTTTGCTCCTACCCTAGTTAATTTTATTGCAAAGTTTATTCCAAAAAGAACACACAGTAAGAAAATGTTAATAGCCACTACATTTTTCCCGAATTCCCTGATTGGCACTGACAGAAATTGTTCACAAAAACACTCTTTCTTCATGTAAATAAGATGGATTATTACTATGCAGCATACCAGTACAGTGCTGATTGCAGCTCAAAAGGTGTGTTAATAATGGTTTTGGAAGCCAAAATAGACTGCCAGAATAATAAAAGAAACAATGGTTTTGAATTTTAATTTGAATTTCCTAAATGATGTGTAGTGCAGCCATTGAGAAGTGGCAATTTAACGTAAATCACTCAAATCCAAGCATTGTGATCAATCACGGATTATTTGTGGAAATTAGAAGCTCATAACATAAATATGATGGGCGCCAAGCATCAAATGCTCGATTTAATACTATTGCATATTCTGATAACTTCATTAAGCACAAGTACTCCATAATATAATAAGCAAGAGTGAGGCTGTCTCATATCACTAAATTTAGAGATGAGGGCACTCAGGTTATTGGTCAGACTAGATAAATGAATTAAACGTCCAATATACCACCTACATACATTGGTGAAAATTTACTCATACAACTTAAAAACTGAAGAGGACTCATTTTAAATCAAGAGAAAAAAAATCCCAACTTTTGTGCTTCTACTGCATTGATACATTAATGTAAAAATGTCCAATAAGACATTTTGTCTGAACTGTGGAAACCTGGGCTATGTTTTATCAGCCATATTAATCCATTTGGTTTTATTAAATCCAAGCAGCCTGGCTGATAGCAAGCTGATCACCTTAACTTTAGTTACCTTTCACACTTTGCTGTCACCCACACTGAGCCCCACAGACTAACTGATGTTCTAAAAGAGAGCTTCCTTATCTTTATCTTCCTCATACCTGATGCAGCTTTCCCTTTGATTTGGTTCTATAATCTCTGCAGACTAATAATATCGTTCTTTAAATTGCAGAACTAAAATTTTGCAGGAGTATTTCAAAAGTCATGCTACAAGAGTCTAAGTACACCATTTAACATTAGTGATTTTTGTAAAGGACAAAACCTCAATCGGAGAAGCGTGATAAATGACTTGCATACTAAAGCAGAGAGAGGCTGAGTGTTCCACCACAAACGGTCTTGACTTCCCCAAAGACTCTCTGCTGCTTGCAAGGAGCAAGTCAAAATTACTGTAATGGCATACATTTCTTATTGCCAGCATGCATTTCTTTTTTAAATATGAAAAAGGACAGTTTCTACTCATTTACCAACAACAGCCAACAGTTTCTGCTTTGGGCATACTGATCCAAAATGCAAATGTGCTACAAAAAAGTGCGCTAGTTTTCTAAAAATTTGTTTTTGCTCAAATTTTCACTCATTTGTATGTGTACCAATGTTTTAGAGGATACTCATTTTAAAATAAAAAGGTGCACAAGGAAGTACGAGGGGTGATAACTCAGTGTAGCTTTATTGTCATAGCTAAAGATAGGTTTATCGTAAAAAAACTGCATTTTAAACAGTGTATTGTTTACCATCTGGTTGTAATCCAATATCAAAATAACTGACTTCATAAAACGATACAAGAATTATTTATGAGTTACATTGATGTATTGTGACCAGTTGCTTAGTAAATTGGAATAATCTGAAGTTAATTCAAGTACCTATTTGCATTTTTGAATTTAAAAAGAAGTTTCATTTCAAAATCCTTGTTGCAGGCTTACATGTGATTGCAATTGGCAGAAATGTAGCCCAGCCAATTAAAGGGGTATGATCGATTTTGTGCACTGCACTTGTGCAAAATATCATTTCTCCCCCTGAATATTATTTGTACTCCAATCAGAAACTTTTGGCAGGTTAGTCTGATTTTGGATGCATTGTGCTGATAAAAACCAATGCAAGCTAACAGAATTAAACCACATACAGCAGTTTAGAACCTGCAACCAGGAACTCTTTTCCATTTTTACTGTATGTTAAGTGTCATAACAGTGCATTCAATGAACATGAAATACCATGCAGGATTCGGTGGAGAATAAGTTTCAAACAAACATACCAAAATATGAATACATCAGCCTTACTACTACCAGCATCGGATTGTAACAAGTAATAAAGAAAGCAAGTGGAATGCTGTCCTTTATTGTTTGGAGGGGGCGGTGGAGGTGAAGTATAAAAGTAGGGAACTTGTGCCACACCCGAAATGGGCTTTGTGAAACTATATTGTACTGCTTTAGTCCCAGAGATTTTTTTTGTTCACTTATGGAATGTGGATATCGCTGGCTGGGCCAGTATTTATTACCCATAACTGGTTGCCCTCCAGAAGAATGTGGTGAGCTGGCTTCTTCTACTGTCCATTTGCTGTGGGTAGACGCACAACGTCATTAGGGAAGAAGTTCTAGGATTTTTATCTAACAGGACTGAAGATCAGAAACATATCGAGTCAGGATGGTCAGAGACTTGTAAAGAAAATTTCATGAGGTGGTAGTTTCCATGTATCTGCTGTCCTTCTAGATGGTAGCAGTTGAAAGTTTGGAGAATTTCCACAGTGCATCTTATGTTTGAGGGAGTGAATGGCACAACAATGAAGTGAACCAATTTGTCCTGGATAGAGACAAGCTTCTTGAGTATTGTTGGAGTCACATCCATCCAGGCAAGTGGACAGTATTCCAACACATTACAAACTGGTGCCTTTTAGATGATGGACAGTCTTTCGGGAGTCTTGAGGCAAGCTACTCTGACCGGCTCTTGTAGCCACTGTATTTATATGGCTATTCCAGTTCAGTTTCTGATCAATGGTAATCCCAGGATGTTGAAAGTGGGGTATTCAATGATGGTAAAATCATTAAGTATCAAGGGATGATGGTTAGATTCTCCACTTGTTGGAGATGGTCATTGCCTGATATTTTTGCGTGGTGTGAATGATACTTGCCATTTTTCAGCCCAAATCTGATTTTCAGCCCTAGTCAGATTTTGCTGCATTTGGATTTTGACTGCTTGAATATTTGAGGATTACGAATCATGTTGAACACTATGCACTCCCACCTGCTCCAGAGGTGTTTAATAACATCTCAGGTTGATTAGAAAATATCTATAGAATTACTGATGTTTACAATAAAGAGTAGAGTAGCGTGCTCTTTATGCTTTAGCAGTGCCTATGCTAGAATAATGCAAAACTAATCCTATTTCTCGGTGCCAACACCACAGGATTCTGTGTCAAATCCTTATCCAATTATCCCTTAAAAAGATGCAATCATCTCAGCTATAATCTTTGATAAAGCATTCTGTAACGGCTCTCTTCACTTTCACCTGATGAGCCAATCATCTTCCTGACCACAGAAAACCACCTTTTCCTATTTTCTTATCAAATCTCTTCAATAATTTTAAAGCCATTCTGAACTTTTGTTTCTGTAAAAACAGAAACAAACAAACAAACCAACTCTAAAGTCTCTCCTCAGAGTTTATTTTCCTAGGGATGGCAACAAGAGGCCATCCAGACTGATGTCAGGACCCTGGACTGAGATGGCTGTAGAGGTCAGTGGTTGTGGACAGCTCAAGGGAATCGAGCAAAAGGATCAATGATCTACTGTGATCTGCCAGTATACACATCACTGTGTACTGAATGCTTCATTCCCCTATAAGCACAAGGTAGCATTGTGAGGTTGCCATTGCACAAGACCATCACACTCAAGAATGGGTGTCAGATATCATCATCATCATCATCAGATGCTTCATGGCGTTAAAGGGTAAAGTATTAGCATGGATAGAGGATTGGTTGACTAACAGGAAGCAAAGAGTGGGGATAAATGAGTGCTATTCTAGCTGGCAGTCAGTGACTAGTGGTGTGCCTCAGGGATCGGTGTTGGGACCGCAATTATTTGCAATATATATAGATGATTTGGAGTTGGGGACCATGTATAGGGTGTCAAAGTTTGCAATGACACTAAGATGAGTGGCAGAGCAAAGTGTGCAGAGGACTGTGAAACTTTGCAGAGGAACATAGATACATTGAGTGAGTGGGCAAAGGTCTGGCAGATGGAATACAATGTAAATAAATGTGAAGTCATACATTTTGGTAGGAATAATAGTAAAAAGGATTATTACTTGAATGGTAAAAAGTTGTAGCATGCTGCTGTGCAGAGGGACCTGGGTGTCCTTGTGCATGAATCACAGAAGGTAGGTCTGCAGGTACAACAAGTAATTAGGAAGGCAAATGGAATTTTGTCCTTCATTGCTAAAGGGATTGAAATAAAAAGCAGAGAGGTTATGTTGCAGCTGTACAAGGTGCTGGTGAGGCCACACCTGGAGTACTGTGTGCAGTTTTGGTCTCCTTACTTGAGAAAGGATGTACTGGCACTGGAGGGGGTGCAAAGGAGGTTCACTAGGTTGATTCCGGAGTTGAGGGGGTTGGCTTATGAGGAGAGACTGAGTAGATTGGGATTATATTCATTGGAATTCAGAAGATTGAGGGGGGATCTTATAGAAACATATAAAATTATGAAGGGAATAGATAAGAAAGTAGTAGAGAGGATGTTTCCACTGGCAGGTGAAGCTAGGACAAGAGGGCATAGCCTCAAGATTAGAGGGAGCAGATTTAAGACTGAATTGAGAAGGAATTTCTTCACCCAGAGGGTTGTTAAATCTATGGAATTCCTTGCCCAGTGAAGTAGCTGACACTACTTCAGTAAACGTTTTTAAAGATAAGGTAGATTTTTTTTGAACAATAAAGGAATTAAAGGATACGGTGAGAATGCGGGTAAGTGGATCTGAGTCCACGAAAAGATCAGCCATGATCTTATTGAATGGGGGAGCAGACTCAAAGGGCCGGACGGCCTACTCTTGCTCCTAGTTCTTATGTTCTTATATGCAGTCAGTGTCTGCCGCTTGATTGTAGTGACCAATGTGACACTAATTGCACCAATGACATATACATATGTTTGCCAGGGTTCACACTTAAAACAAAAAAGGAGCTACACCACTCAGTAGCACATGTCCCATCAGATCACTGACTTTCATCACAATGAGAACATGCACATCCGATGACATTTTACTAAAGACTTGCATGGGCCATGGACACCATGATAAAACATTGCTTTGGAATGAACACCTCACATATGCCTGGCACATAAATCATAATACTTTATTGTTGTCTATTAACTACAGCTCAATACACAGCCACCTTTCAACTAGAACCGTTTTATGCCTAAAATCCTCCATGCCACATTCTTCCTACAAGTTCTGTAGATGAACAATCACAGATCTTTCTGTATCTGTCAATGCAGGCAAAGTACGACATACCAATCCTAATGTCTCTTAATGCCTCACTCCTTCTGCAGGAAAAAAGCATATGCACAGTGGAGGGGGTTAGAAAATGCCTGACACAAGATTCCTGAACCCCTTCAAGGAGTGGAGAACGGAGCTGGCAGGATAGCATGTATAACATGTTTGTGTGCTGAAGGGAGGATTGGATTTAAAAAGCCATCCATTGAGAAGGCTTCTAAGCAGATATTTCCACCAGCAACATGAAACAAAAACATATGAATAAAACATTGGATAAGAATGGTGCCTGGTGACACTTTCAAATTTTTGTGTTTTTCCATGCAGCACTCAGATCACCCTCCCAAGTCAGAACGAGAAGAGCTTCAGCTCAGGACCATCTCCATCTGCACAGCTCTGAGTTAGGAGGCTTACAGAATGCACCATCGAGGCATTCCTCCCTACCCTCCACCTGCAGCGAGGGATTTATCTCCATGGAGGAGGCTCAGGGTCACATTCTGGTGAAAATTCACATTGGCCCGTAGCTAGAGAAAGAAGGAACAGACTAGGTCTCTGACATAGAGGACTGCTGGAGAACAGGCCACTGTTGAATGGAAGGCAGTAACAAGTTGGCAGAGTCGCAAAGCCAAAACAGGGAAACATCTGGCAGGGGTGATGGACTGGAACAAAGGGTGGAGGGATTGTCCAAGCTTTGTCTGATATCATGGCTCTAGCATGAGTGTGCTTGGCTGCTTCTATGGACAGGGTGATGGTAGTTGTTAAATTTTGCATTTGACTTGCTCACCTTGCTACACTATACTTTCTCCACTACCACTGTGGATAGCCTTCTCCTTTTGGCTGACTGCTTCAACTTGCCAGTGACTATCATCCCTTTCACTATCTCCTTTACTTACCCTGCTCACTGTCTGATCTTGCTCCCATCTAGATTCCCAGCCTTAGCCCTATAACACCCATTTTTCATGTGACTCCAGGCCCACCGCAGTGTTGCTGACTTTCATCTGCTGTCTGAAAAGCTTGCCAAGTCATTCAATTCAAGGGCAATTGGTGATAGACTAATGTCAGTATTGCTGACCACACCCACAATCCCTTGAAAGAATTTTGAAAAAAAAGACACTAGAGAAGTAAACAACAATTGGTGATGTCATCATACAAAAAGTTGCTTAAAGCCACACTGACATTTTAATAAGATTTGGTGACCCATTATACTATTAGTATTTGGAGAGGGCAGGCACCGAAAAATCTATGGAATTTGCTAATTGATGTGCATTGTAGTGTTCAACCACAGTACATTACCAATACAGGTATTTACCACATGTTAGAAATAAGTAACATGACTGAGCTCATAAACATGAACTTTTGGATAATGTTTTGGGACCAGGGTTCAAATCCCATCATGGCAGATGGTGATATTTGAATTCATAAGAATCTGGAATAAACTAAAAGCTTACCATAGCAACCATTGCTGATTGTCATAACATTGCATCTGGTTCATGTGTCCTTTAGGGAAGAAAATCTGCTGTCCTTATCTGTTCCAGTCTACATGCCACTACAGACCCACAGCTTGGCAATGTAATTGACTTTAACTGCTCTCTGAAAGGCCAGCAAGTCATCATTCAGCTCAAAAAGCAATTGGGCATTGGCAATAAAATGTTAGTCTTGCTGATGGCACCTGCATCCTGTGAAAGAATTTTTAAAAAGTAGCTGGAGAAATAAACCAAAATTGGCTTAAGGGAGAAGGCACAAGCTGTTCCAAGTGATAGAAAGAATAATATAGGATGGAATTGTACAGGCTATTATGAATGGGCTGTGGTAGGATTTATGGCAGAATTACAGGAGAGGTCCTGTGAGGCCTTTCTTGGTGTTGGGAGCATCTGCACTCTTATATTTTTCGCAAGTGGGGTGGCAAGATATTTTGCTAGGCAATGTCTAGTTGCCAATTAAGGAGAATTATTGCTTATTAATGGCTCAACATAACTCATTAATATTTATCTCATCTTACCAAAGAAACAATCTAGACACTGAAACATGACAAGGAGATCAGAGTGCATACCTGGCAGATTCAACTCACAGTACATTACTAATGCAGTTATTTACCACGTTAGAAATGAAGGGTGGTGGTACATTGTGTCCATCCAAGTTTTTCAGTCAGGAGGATCTCAATTAAGGGGTGAGGGGACAAATGTTAGACAGGCCACTACCTGGAATGTTTAGGAAAATTCAAGGCTGGGTGAAAAAAAAGGGAAAGGGAAATGTATAATCAGGTATAAAATGAAGCAAAACAATGGTGGCTCCACTTCACACGAAGGGTTGTAGTGATAAGCCAGGGAACTATAGACCAGTGAGTCTAACATCGATGGTAGGGAAACTATTGGAGAAAATAGTGAGAGAAAATTTCTCCATTTTCAGAGGCAAGGTTTAATCAGGGATAGCTAACGTGGCTTTGCCAGAGAGGTCATACCTAACAAATCTGGTGGACTTTTGAGGTGACTAGGTATTTGGATAAAGGGTGGGAAAGTTGATGTAGTTCATATAGATTTCAGCAAGTCCTTCGGCAAGGTCCCATGTGGAAAACTGATAAAGAAGGCAAATGCTCATGGGATCCAGGGTAATTTGGCAAGACTGATCCAAAATTAGTTTAGTGATAGGAGATGAAGAGTGGTGGTAGAAGGTTGTTTGTGTGATTGGAGCCCGGTGTTATACATGGATCAGTGCTGTGTCCCTTATTGTTTGTGAATATTACAAACAATATAAATAAGGATGTGGGAAGGATGATAAGTTAGTTTGCAGATGACACAAAGATTGGCTGGGTGGTTGACAGTGAGGAAAATGATATTTAGGTTAGAGGAGGTCATCAATGGCAGATGAAATTTAACCCTGAAGTGTGAAAGGATGCATTTTGGAAGAAGGAACAAGACAAGAGAGTACTCAATGAATGGCAAGACAGTAGGAAGCTCAGAAAAACAGAGGGATGTTGGTGCTTGTCCACAGATCTCCGAGGGTGGCAGGACATATTCAACAGAGTGTATAAGGTGGCATATGGAATGCTTACCTTTATCAGTCATGGCATAGGTTAGAAGAGTAACGAGGTTTTGTTAGAGCTGTACAGAACTTTGGTTAGACCACAGCCGAAGTAATTTGTGCAGTTTTGGCCACCACAATTTTAGGAGGGCTGATTGCACTGGAGGGGGTGCAAAGGAGATCAACCACATTGCTTCCTGGGATGGAGCTGGAAAAGGTTTTCTTTGGAGCAGAGAAGGTTTGGGGTGTGGGGGCGCGGGGGGGAGCGGTGGTGAGGGGGAAGGGCCTGATAGGATGAACAGAAAGCAGTTGTCTCCTTAGTTGAAGGGTCAATAGTTCTTGGATGAGCACTTGAAGCATCCTAATATTCGAGGCTATGGGCCTAGTGTGGGAGAGTGGGACTAGTGTAGGTCCTGTATGTTATCTTCCCTGGGGCAACTGGACATTCTGTGAAATATAATATGTAGAGCACTAATCAGGTTCAGAGTATTCAGGTGGCAAGATCTAATAGTGACTGCCCACAATAGCTGCTTTTAATAAGACAGTTCCAGGGCACAGTAATTCAGAGAAAGAGTCAGAGACATAAGGGCGGGTCTCATAGTTTGAGTGCTGAGTTTTTTTTAAAAAAAAACAAAAAAAGTACTGTTTATTAACTATGTTTACCACATGTTGATTTTGGGTGTCAGAAATATGTAATTTAGGTTGTATTACTGTTTTAATTTGTATAGTAAAGTATTACTGTTTGGTCAAATCCATGGATTCTTGTGACCTTATTCTGAGTAGCCCCAGCACCTGACATTTTGTCCGTTTGACATTAAAGGGGTACTCATTACTGGCCAGAAGTCCATCCTGATATGAGAACAACACACTAATAAAGAAAAACAGGATTGGGAAAATTAATCCATCAGAAAAGGTTCTGAAAATTTAACAATAAAGCTTTAATCCACTATTGGAAAGCCATATTTTTGCTTCCCAAACAATTAAATTCCTCCCCCATCTTAACAGCTCTTAAATATGTTTGGAAGATTCTGCCCTTTGTTTTAACTCACAAAACTTTATAATATTCTCCCAAATACTTTCTGTGAAGAAATAAAGATCAAAATCCTGCAACACATATTCAGAAAAAAGTCTCCCATCTTTTTAAAAAAAGAAAAATCTGAAATGCTAACAAGCTACTATTGATCTTGATGCAGATTCAATATTGATATTTAAACAGGAGAAAAATGAGCAAATAACGGTGACTGACTCGAACGGATTGCAGATGTTTTTATTTCCTGATCTTGCAATATTCATGTTCCTGATGTACATGCACACACAAAAGTCTGTTTGATGGATCGAGACAAATTTTAATAATGTGCTCACTTTTTGGTGTTAGATAATAGCTATACTCAGTGAAAGTCAGCTGTGAATGATATTCATCATAAAAACGATAAAATAATCTTGGCAGTTTTGTTTTAAAAATCCTATAAAACTCATGTTCATTTCACCACAGCTAGGGCAAACCTTCCTACAGCTTCCCTGTATCCTTGTAAACTTCAGAACAAGTGTTTACAAGGAACGCACCATTTATCAGCCATGATGGGGTAAGTAGCACATCACTTTTATCTTTGACTTAACAGTAACAGGAGACATGGAGATACAAAGCAACAATAGATAAGAAGGTGACATTGCTGTACTAAATCATGTCTGCAAACCCCTTATTTAAAGTAACCCTTTAGTACTGATTAGAAAGAAAGCTGAAATCATTGTGTTTCACTTTTTAGTTTTCCTTATAAAAATGTAAGCTGACGAACTTATTCTGTAATTGCCTTAGATTCTTGCTATTGTTGCAGGATTTATAACAGTTGATCTATGGCTCCAAAATTTAACAAGCATTAACATTCTTATGTAATCAGATAGAAAATCATTAGATTTAAATAAATGGACACCTGCAATTAGCTCTGGGCTTTTAATTGATCTCTTTTATTGAGTCAGAGAAATTAAAGCAATTAAGTAACATATAGTGTTCAAAAACAAAATGTGATGTAGTTAGACACATTGATGTTCCAGGAGAAAAACTGGTCAGTGGAAACTCAGACGAGCAACTGTTGTTCCTCCATGAAAACGAGACAATTTGAATGAAAAAATGCATTTGAGGTATGAAATCTTGCTGAATGATAAGTGTATGTGCTCAGTTTAATTTTCCTGTACAGATTGAATGTAGATTACTGTATGATGACTCTAATAAACAGATGAGCAATCACCATTGAGTTAATACTTCACTTCTAATATTTTGCACCACAGCTGAGCTTGGCAATGCTGGCTGGACTTTCAGATCATGATTTCTTTAGAAATGAGGGATATATTTAAAAAAAAGTAAACTCCTTTCTTGTAACTCTGGATCACTGGGGGCAGACAAACCATACTTTTTTTTTAAGCATGGCAACTAACGCCATTTTATGCTAAATCTTCTTCACTAATGCAATGAAAAGCTTTGGGATATTGAAACAGTTTGTCAGTAAACATATAGTTACACAAGGAGATGCGTGAGGTAAGTGCATAAGGGGTAGGGTGGGTTAGATAAGGAAGGTGGCAACTGGATAGGGGTGGGTAGGTCGGGTTGCAACTGTGAAGGGTGGCAGGTGGATAGGATGGCAGCTGGGTGAGATGGACAAGCTGAGTAATTGGGCTGTGTTGTGGGGAGGCAGTCATGGAGGTCAAGAGATCAGGGGAGTCAGACAGACAGGTTTTTGGAGGGGTGGGGGCAAATTGGATAGTGGCATCTGGCTGGGTCAGGCTTTTGAATCAATTGGAAGCTAGCTGGTGGGATCCATCAGGTTGAGTTGGGGGGTGGGGGGGATTGGAAAATGAGGGATGAAGCTGTTAGGATTTTGTTTCCAATCAGGTGCCTAGAGAACATCAGGGGGAAGAGTCTGGTGATGGACCCTAGTCAGGTCAGGTTGGTCCTAGGGAAAAGTCAGCTGGGAAGGGGTCATATGTCCTGCCTCTTACTATCCGGAGATGGGAACACTGGGAAAAACAGTGTGTGTATAGTACACAGCACATCTTACTCTGCAGGCATTTCACCGATTACGCAAACCATAGCCCAACAAGTTAAATAAACTCAGGCCATGTTCAAAGGGTCTCTGCATCCTGTTGATTTGCTAAAAGGAGGAAACAAAAATCTCAGCTATAAATCAACAAGTAAATATGAAACCAAAACAGAAGTTGCTGGAAAAGCTCAGCAGGTCTGGCAGCATCTGTGAAGAAAACAAAATCAGTTAACGTTTCGGTCCAGTGACCTTACCTCTTTGTTCCTGATTTACAGCATCTGCAGTTCTTTCGGTTTTTACTTAGTAAATATGAAACCCAGATGCACATGAGCAGTTGTTGTTGCTTCAGCTTTGGTTTGAAATTGTTATTAATTTTTATTAAAGTCAACTATAATTCAGCATTTGGCTGCAATGGAAGTTACAATCAATTTTAGATGAGATGGAAAAATACAAAAGAGGACAGAAGAAAAGAATTCAGGTGAAAGCTCATCAATAGCACCAACAAAAATCCATTCACCAAGCAGTCATAATTTCATTGTGTTGCATTATGGAACAGATCAGACACACAATATATTTTAAGATGGCCTAGACACTAACTTTTACTTATTTTAAAAAGGTAGATGTGAAGAGCTGTGTTCCAGATGCGATGCAACAAGTTAAACTACTCGACGTTAAGCAACAACACAATTTATTTGAACACTATAGTTAAAATAGAAACAAAAGAGGAATTTAGAATAACTGGGCAATTGGAAAACTTAACCAAATAATAGACACAGTACCTATTACTAATTAACTATTCCAATTTAGTAACATCCCTTGGCAAAAAGGCAAATTCAGACATTTTCACATGCAGTTATCCAATCCAGGGGGAAAAAACCCCATCAAGAGAAAATAGCAGCCAGGAGATATTCACAGAAACTTCTGACTCGAGACCCCAAAGGCTTCTGCTCAAAACTAAACCCAAAAGGAAGAAAAAAAACACACACAAACTAGAAAGTCTGGTCTGAGAGAGCTGGCCGCATCCAGGCTGTTTCCATTGTACCAACTTTTGAAAAATTCCCAAGCTTCACAAACTGTTTACATTCTTAGAGACAGTTTGGTCTCTCTGCCTTACAACCTCTCTTCAAAAAAAAGTCAAAACATCCTCTTCAAGTAACAGCATCATCACAATTGATATTGTCAAACACTAACCACAGCTCTCCATTTGGTGCAGAAATGCTTCCAAGCTCTTGTTTTTTGATTATGGTTAGACACAGAGAGTGAACACCAATAGTCCTCTTAAGATTGTTTCCACAGACAAAGCAATAATATTGAAAACATTATTGGATGAGTCAAACTGAACATTTGGTCACTGAGCTAATTCTATTTCCAAATCTTGGAGCTACACAGTGACCCATGGTAATGCCAAAGAGAAATTTTGTATGACATCAATAAACTGTTCGAAGTATGTTTGGTGTGTACTGTCTGCAAGATACACTGCAGAAACTGACTATGATTCTTTAAACAGTACCTTTCAAAACTATGAACATGATCTTCGAGAAGGGAAAGGGCAGAAAACATCCAACACCTGCAACTTCCCGGCTAAGCTACCCACCATAGGTGAAATATATTATCGCTCTTTCATTGGGTCAAAATCCTGGAACTCTCTCCCTAACAGCATTTTGGGTGGATCTGTAACAAATGGATTGCAGTGGTTTAAGCTGACAGATCACCATCACCTTCTTAATAAATGCTGGCCCAGCCAGTGATGGCCACATCCCATGAATGAATTCAAAATAAACTTCCATTGACTCTTATTTTGTTCCCTTCAGAATACTTTGGAATTATCCTTGCATAATTCTGAAATCTTTCATTTTCTGTGTAATATCTTACAGTTTCTCAAAGTCCATCCACTTTTTTTTTGTTAATTCATCCATCGACTTTGACCCATTGACTGTGAAGGTGTGCATATCTCATTGCAAGGGAGGATGGTGTGTGGCCTGGAGGGAAACTTCTCGTTGTTGTTTCCCTCCCCCACCTCTCCATGTATCTGTTGGCTTTATCTATCTGACCGGAAGAAGGTGTAAGTGATGGTATTAAATGCAAATTGTGTTGGATGGGGTACTCAAAAGGGGAAATGTCCTAAATGGTATTGTTGGAGGTGCGCTCATTCAGCGAGTGGAGAGTATGCCACCCCAATCTATGTCTAGTAGATGCAGACAGGCTTCTGGGAGTCAGGAAAATGTGTTACTCATTACAGAATTACCAGCTTTTGACATTGCCATAGTATGTATAAGGCTGATGCAGTTCGGTTTCAGGTCAAGAAGTAACAACCAAGATTCAATGAGGATAATGCTGTTGAACAAGGATAGATTAAAGAAAAATTTAATGAAGTAAAGAATGTGGTTGTGAGACAATCACTTTTTCACTCCACAGAAATGTCTTACGCTCTGACTATTCACAGCATTTTCAGTTTTCATTTCAGAATTTCAGCATCAATAATATTTCACTGTTGCATCAAGGCAAGATTGTTAAATTCTTTTCCAATAAAGACAGCAACTGGTATGACAAATATTACTTCCTACTTAGCCCCAAACCCAAATGTTGATACATCTTGCTGCGCATGGCTATGGATTGCTTCATTATCTCAGCAGTGGCAAGTATTAATCAACACCATGGTCCCTATGGCTTTCTGGCTAAGTGTAAGTTACATTGTGGTTGGTTGAGTGATTGTCACCATGAGGCAGTGGATTTTCTTGTTGAATCTTCCCAATCTCAATGCATAAATTGCAGTTGCCACCTCATGGCATGTATGACTTCCAATTTCACAGAACAACTCACCACTACCAGGATATCTCGGAATTCAGTGCCTTCCCTGGCATAGATCCTGTTTTTAAAACGGCTGTTCAGTCCTTCAGTCCAGACGTCCCCTGCACAGTCCCCGACACATTTCCCAATGATAGCAGATGGGACGGGGGGTGGGTGCGGTGGGGGTGGAGCTGCAGGGACGGGAATCAGCACTCCACCTTGCCAGCAGGATCCTGTAGCTTCTGCTGGCTGAGGTAGTACACAGGCAGAACTTCTCTTTCCTTACAGGACCAACAGTAGGGACCACCACACCTGACCAGACCATACCAGCCTGGTCTGAGCTCACTATTTGGGCATTGCTAAGTCAGTTATCTGGAGGAATGCAAAGGCCAATGGCCTTCTCCATTCTGCCAGTGAAAGTTGCGCCATCTTCTCTCTGATACATCATACACTATCTCTGTTATTGCACCCACCTCCCACAAGACTCATGCTTCACCACTTTCACTGTTGCCTGCTATATCTCCCCTCACCCATACTAAGTGGCAACACCACTAACCCTGCAGGCCCTCTGTGCTGCCTTCTCACTTCCTTGGGACATCTCCCAACCTGCACTAACAGTAACAGCTGTGCTACTCACTTTCATCTTCTGTGATACCTGCCTCTCTCTCATTCCAGGAGAGAAACAGTCCACAATAGGTAGAAATAGGCAAGATAGGTGGTGTGCTGTTCATCATTCAGCTCCTCCCCCCTTATGAGAGAATTCTGATTCCAATCCTCCCAAACAGGTGTCTAGCCAAATACTGAGAGTGATTGCCCATATGTCAAGGCAATCACATCCCACTGTACTAAGATGGCAGTGGCAGAATAGGCAGTGTCCAAGTTCCTGAGCCTGGGTCTTATCCATTCCATCCACTCTCCCCTCCCACCCAGTTTCTTTTCTTTATTTTTAAAAGTTTTTTGTTTAAATTTACCGTCTGGAGAGAGCTTGTTCATGGACACAGCAGCGGCAATGGGTTGTGGCAGTGACTAGGGGCCTGGAGTGGCACGTTGATGGTCAGCGCGAGTCAGATGGCAGTCACTGAAGCGTGGTGATTCCAGATGGCGATCAGTGGCAAAGCAGCTGGTGAACGCAGGCAGGACTTAGAGCACAGGTGAGAGCAAGCCCTCGTGGACCATCTGCAGGCCCTCGTGGACCATCTGCAGGCCCATGGCTTAAGAACTGTAATGTTGAACTTTAAGTTATTTCTTTATTTTTCCTTTTTTTTTAAAATCAAAGATTTTGCTCCTAGGTACCTTTGTACCTACGATGGCACAGAAATGGCAGCTTTGTACACTTCACTGTACTTCTGTACTTGAGTACAGGTGGCAAAAAAAAACCTAATTCCAATTGTAAATTCAAGTCTTTTGTCCTTGTTGGGGCTAAGACTGTCATGATACCAGGAGCTGAATCACCCTAGTGAAACCCAAACAGATTGGTGAGCAGTTTATTGTTGCATAGGTGCTACCTGATATAGTCTGCCAACAATTGGAAATAAACTGATGAGGCAATAATTGACCAGATTGAATTTACCCTGAATTTTGTGAACAGGACATTGCTGCATAATTTACTAATTATCATGTTGATGCCAGTGTTTCTGAACCAAATCTTCGGTGCTACAGTCAGGATGTTGTTTAAAACTGTATGATAAGAAAGTGGATAATTAATTCAATACTCACTAGGTTTCAGAGTCCACAATAACTCAAGTTGATATTGTGCTTTAAAATAGCACCATGTAGTTTGTCATATTATATCCTGTTCCATCTTTAAATATTGTGCAAAATCATGACCAACATCTCGAACCCACTGAGATGGAAAAAATGCCTTGATCTACCCAACAAAATTGTTCATATGGAGGAAGAATATCCTGCTGAGGGCAAAATTTTAGATGGCAGAATCCTCGACAGACACAGTGAAGCCTTGATTGGCTGGATATGGAATTTCTGTCCCTCACTTTCGAAGATGTCCAGCCTTACAGAAAGAAAAAGAACCACAGATGCTAGAAATCAGAAATCAGTTCTGAAGAAGGAATCGAAGCATTAACTGCTTTCTGTTCAGAAATGCTACCAGACCTGTTGAGTTTTCCTAGCCTTACAGAGCTGCTCTGGTCAATTTGATTGGCAAGCAGCCTTGAGTCCCAGCAACATCTTTTAGTTGTGGCTACTGTTGTAACTATCAGGCATTCCCCGAAGAAGAGGAGCTAATGGAAGCCAGACTTCAGGAAGTCTGGGCTTTGGCAGGGTCTGGATGGAAAGGGTGTGGACAAATACATAAAACATCTCTAGCAGCTTCTCAGAGCCTGAGAGAGTTAAGGACTCAGTTGAATACTAGTGTAAACTTGTGATATTTACAAAATCATTGACAGTACCGTCTCCTTTCAGGTCTCAAACCCATGTGATCTGACATCATTATGATATAGCTGCTTACGCACATGCTCAGTAGCTATTGTTGGAGCACTGATACACTTAGCCCTTTACTCTACATCAGCAGGATAAAGAAAGTAATGAAAATTGCAGTTGATAGTTCTTGGGGTCAGTTTATATGAATAAACTTATTAAAATGTTGATATTACAGTACAACCAGACCACTTTTTAAATGCACAAGACCATCACAAGAAATCCAGTTATATAATGCACAATACTTTTACGCTCTTACTCTATTAAAGAGTGTTCCTTACAATTGTCACCCAATGCAAAACAAAAAAAACTTTATAGCCTTTTGATAAGATTTCATCATCTTGGTTTGACAAGAAAAATGAGCTTTTTGTGAATTTAAAGCAGAAATGAACCTACAACATCCTTCATTAAGTAGAATGAACTAGTAAAAGACAAAAAAAGTACTCATGTTGTTGTAATCTATTCACCATTTAAAATCTAAATTAATTTCTACAAAACCAGTTACAGTTCATGGAAACAATGAATACAACACATCTGAGTCTTTGTAAATCAGCCAATTATTTTAATGTAAATACACCTCAGGAAAGATTAATTTGCTTTTTGCTGACAATAACACGTTACACAAATAGCTTGCAGTTTATAATGAATCCAAAGACATAATATAGGGAATTCAAATAAATTATCAAACTGACTATGGATATCAACAAGATTTTATAACAATTTTTAAAACTTTGCAGCAACATCTATTTTTGGTAAATAGATTGGAAATAATTTGTATTAAATTAAGCTTAACTGGTGTCATGGGAAAACTGCTGGATTAAAAAAAAAGTTTTCAGAAAGATGTTTAAAGATAAGACTGCTCACCCAATTCTGCAAGAAGGCTTGAAAATGAATAAAATGCTTTAGTGATTTTTTTTTGCCAAATCCCAAAAGTTGCAAGGGGTAAAGGATCATCTTGCCCTTTTGCCATCTCTGTATGGCACTTCTGTTGATATGGGCAACAAAAAAGCCAAGTGTCACATTAATTCCCAAACAGCATGCTAATGACTTCTCTTCTGAAAGCAGCAGAACTTCCAGATGATATTGTTATCTATCAAAGACCCTCCGTTAACAGATTCTTTTAACATTATGAAGCCTGGAGGGTATTTAATGCCCTAAAGAGTTAACTGTAATACAGACTTTCAAATCTTTCTGGAGTTTTTAAAAATGGGAGTGCAATATCTTCTATTATCGAAATGTCTGCTCCTTTAATATTACGCAGTATGCAAGTAATGCTTATGACATTCTACCTAATCATTTCCTTCAGCTGTTAAAATGTGGTGCTTCAGAGATAAGTACCATTGAAAAATGTTTACTAAGGCAAAAGGGGTTTGAATGGTGAGTTAATACGTTTTTAAGAAGCAATAAGTGACAATGCATTAGCCAGGAAAAGTAGACAAAAACATTTGTGTCGCAGGATGACTGTTTAATCCTTACACGACGCTTCTGTCGCACTCCTGCAGAGAATAGTTTTATCATAATACTGAATAGTTGTGAACAGCAGGATCACTTCAAGTCCAATATCTACCATCTAGTCAACATTAAAAAGATACTATTTTATTTTTATTAAACCAGAGTTAGTAAACAACAGCCATGACTCAGAAGTCAATTGCTGATTTGTTAAATAGTAATGTTCACAATAATCAGAAGCTGGACAATGTATTTTGGATATTAAATAAAAGAGAAGATAATATTGCCCCAGCATTACCACCTCTCCCTTCCCCCATCTTCTCACAACCATTTAACCATGATGTGAATTGTGATATTTTCCATGGTTGTATTTAAATTGTATCAATTTGTTTTTAATAATCATTTCATTAATATAAATGCATTTACCTTATCTTCCTTTGTGAATTTAATTACACTGAGGAAGATTTCCATTATGTGTTATTCATGTCAAAATTTATTGTGGCATAAATAATGAACAGTAATTTTCACTATTTATGCTGTACATTTTCTCGATTTATCAGCAACCAGCTGCTGATCAGTCTTTACCATTATGCAGCTTTCGACTAAATATCAAATGATGTTTACTGCACTGAATCCTACAGAACAGGATACTTCAGAGCATTGATTTGCTGTGAAAATAATGGTGAGTCCAAGAATGTCACTGTTATTTGTTTGCAAATGGGCCAGTAAAGTTGAGTGGTTGAGCATCTATTGTTAAAACGCTGAAATTTGAAAATTGCTGTTAAGATGCTCTGCTCTTCCAAAAGCTGTGCAATAACTGTAGGCAGCATTTTGGGAGTGGGGGTGGGTGGTGGTGGTGGTGGTTGGTGGTGGGGAGGGGGGGGGGGGGGGGGGAAAGCGAAAGTTGGCTGACATCTGCGCATGAGCTTGGATGTGGTCCCTAAACATTAGGGAGGTCAGGTGCCCTTTACTGGAGTTTGGGTGCCTTCTGGGGTAGGTCAGGTGAACTTTGGTACTATTAAAAATAGACATGTGCATAAAAAAATACATATATTACTTGCTATCAAGTTCATTGGAACTGTCAGACCATCAGAAGTGCCAAGCAGACCTGTCAATAGTAGCTGTCAAGCTTTGAAGGTATTTAAAAGGATTGCCTATGGGGGAGGCAATGACCTAATGGTACTATCACTGGATTGTTAATCCAGAGACTCAGGTAAAATGTTCTGTGTTCCTGGGTTTGAATTCTGCCATAGCAGATGGTGGAATTTGAATTCAATGAAAAAAAACAACTGGGAATTAAGAGTGCAGTGATGACCATGGATTGTTGATTGTCAGGCAAAACCTGTCTGGTTCACTAATGCCCTTTAGGGAAGGAAACTGCCATCCTTATCTTGTCTGACCTATATGTGACCCAGATCTACAGCAATGCGGTTGACTCTTAACTGCCCTCTGGGCAATTAAAGATGAACAATAAATATTGGCCTAGCTAGTGACACCCTCATCTCATTCAGTGAATAAATTTAAAAAAAAACAATTTTAGAATATCTACAGTGTTAAACAAAAGCTTACTATTTCACATAGTCAGTAGACAAAAGCCTAAGAGTCTCAGTTACTGAATTTCCTCTGCAAGATGGATTGCACAACCATCCTTATAACAGTCAGGTTCTTATCATTACAGTTTAAAATCGACAACCACAAGTGGCTATAGACTCTGATGTGGGACTATGAATTCCAGTGCATAAGGGACTTTGAACTTATCAATAAGATGATTTAATTCATTGAAGGACTGTAAATGTAGTAAATGGATTTGTATAAAATGAGTGCTTTTAAAGTGGAATGAAGGCGATAATAAACCCTAACGTGAGTCCCAAGGTCTACCGAAGGTGGATATGAGGTGAATTGCAAGGACAAAGAAGTTGGAGGAGCAATGGTTGAAATAGAAGGTCTGAGACGAAATTGGGTGGGAAGCATGAGCTAACATGGATAGGGCATGCACAGTATGTGGGGTGCTGAGAACTGAAACATCAATTTACTGTTTATTTTAAAAAATGGTGCTAGATTCCCAAGGCAGGTACTCCATCCAACACACCTCCAAACGTAGCAGCTTGCTTTCCCAGAGTTGACCACCCTGAATCTGCTCACAACCACCACCCATTGCAATCTTAAAAGCTTGGTTTGAGATGTCAAGAATTCTCCCATCTCTGCACATCCAACCCATTAGCAGAACATCAAACTTATTTAAGTTGCTTGTTCTAATATATATTTTTTATCATCTCAGCTGATATTATAACTGGACAAGTCAGATCTGAAATCTGGATTGAAGAAAGATTTTTTATTTTATTTAGCAAAGTGGTATTTTTATGAACAACAAACATGCAATGCTGCAGATCTAGTTTTAACAATAAAACACAAGCTTATTCCAAAAAGAAATGAAGATAGAGTAAAATAAACCAACCACTTTACATAAAGTACAATTTGAAAAATTTTGTAAAAACAAACAGTAAAATTACAACATATCATCTATCCAGGCAGCAAACCTTCATAGTCTCCAAAACACCAGAGAACATTCACTTCCCAATCACATTTAACGAGGTTTGGCATAACTATTGCTTTTAATACCCAATATTTAAAGTCTGATAGCTTCTTCCTTGAGTTTTTCTACATCTGAACGGAGACATTTTCATCTTCAACTCACCACTTAGTATTCTAACCAAAAGACTTCTGGCCTGAATTTTAGAATTAAACCCTTATACAAAATAATCTAACTTTTCCATTTCCTTTCTCCAAAATCCCAAACTTATTGTTAGGAAAGAAAGGAGTTAGGTGAAAATAGGGGAAAAATTGGGAGTTTGGTGAACGAGGGAGGAGGAGGTGATCACTATATTTCCAATAGATTCCCTTCCACTGATGTTAGACTCACAGGCCTGTAGTTTATCACTACCTCCCTTCTTGAATGATGATACCACATTAGCTGTGCTCCAGTCCTGTGATCAGAAAGAAATCTCCATCCTTGGCTCCCTCAGCAGTCTTGGATACACCTCATCTCAGTCGGAGGATAGAACCACATTCAAACCCCACTAAAACCACCAATATGTCCACCCTCACTGTTGATTTGTTCAAGTATAACAGTCCCACTCCCTGATTTCTATACCCAAGTTATCCTTCTCTATAATAAATATGGATGCAAATTATTAATTTAAAACTCCAGCTATGTCTTCTGGTTATATATATATGCCACTTTGTTGTTTAATGAGGCCTACTCTTTCCCTAGTTGTTCTCATGCCCCTAATAGGCTTATAAAACGCCATTGAATTTTCCTTAATACTCCCCACCAGTGATTTTTCGTGTTCCCTCTTTGCGCTCCTAATTTAGGTACCCCCCTTGAACCTTTGATACATTTTAAAAAATATTCAATCGTGGTACGTGAATGTCACTGGCTGGCCAGCATTTATCGCCCGTCACTAGTTGCCATTGAGAAGGTGGTGGTGAGCTACTTTCTTGCAATCCTTTACAGCATCCATTGTTTTGAGGCCTCAGTATCTGCCAATAACTTCCTTTTCACTCCTCATCTAACCCTCTATGTCACTTAACATCTGGCATTTTCTGGACTTATGTGCCTGTAAATGTGAATGGACGGGATAAACACTAGCTGTGTTATCCTTTTGATGGACTCCCACTGCTCTGATGTGCATTTTAATGTAAGTAGGTGCTCCCAGCCCACTTTTGCCAGATCCTAAAGAGAAAGGAAGGCCATTCCCCCTCTCCCCAACTCAGCTTTTATTTCTGCCCCATCTTTACTTATTACTACTTTAACTCCATTATGATTTTAAATCATACTGCTTTGTGGTCAGTATCACCGAAATGCTCTCCCATAGACATAATCACTTGCCGAACTGGTTTCCTAAAATTAGGTCCAGCACCACAACCCACCCACCCACTTGTAGGCATGGCATATATTGAACAGCAACGTATAGATATCCACGGTTCTCTGTGCCCTTATCTGAACTTACTCAAACATTTGTGCACAAAGTAGCAGAAAATAGCCTTAGCCTCACTATTATTTGGACTGCAACTTCTGGCCCATCATAAAGCAATTTATTCAGTTGGAGTAACAAAAACAGAAATTGCTTGAAAAGCTCAGCAGGGCTGGCAGCATCTGTGGAGAGGCATCAGAGTTAAGGTTTCGGGTTAAGTGACCCTTCCACAGAACTGAGGACGTTTTGGTTCCCGATTTATTTCGGTTGACTACTGTATTTGGAGAACTGAAAAGTACAAACCAAAACTGATACTTAAACATTAGCAAAGAGCCCTAAAGACATGTAGCTGTTTGTTGACTGCATACTGTGATACACAATTCTCTAGATTAGGTAAAGTTTGATTTCTCAAGTCATTAAAATAACTCCAATTTATTTAAAAACTAAACAGCCTAGGGAAAGCCATTGCAATCTGCTACAAATATTGTCTGCAACAAAATACAGATGAAATGATCATTTATATAAATTTGCAGTTTAAGTCAGGGTCTAGCAGGTTCAACTGCTTAGAAAGTGCTGTTTTCCCATCCTTGGATATATTTAGCAGCCTGATGAATCCTTGACAGAACCAACAGCTGTGCAGCACAATGTGCTCTCTGCACTGGAGGCTTGGGTATTTAATCATCAACCAGCAGTAGTCATAACTTGTCTATTCGGGAAAAAGGTGCTTTCATTTGCTGCGTTGATTAATATGTTGTTGTGTAAGCTTGGAGTAAAGTTCCAAAATAGGACTGGGATTATCAGAAAATGTTGTAGCAGAAATCCAAAAGGCATTAGAGTGTGCAAAGGACATAATTGGCTGTTCTTAAATCTTATTTATAACATTCAGTTCAAAATGCTGCAGATCATAATTTGTCATTTAACATAGCACTTTGCTATTTGACAAGCAGCACAGTAGATTATGAATATTCCAAACACAAATGATACATACTTTTATTATTGCCTGTATTAAGCTCAAACATAAACCATTATATTAAAACTAATGTTTTATCATGTTAAATATGTAACTCCCAAATCAAAAGTGATTCATTTATAGCAAAATAAATCAATGTAGTAGATTGCCTTTGATTGCTGTGTATAGATTTTTGTCAAGTGTAAGTCAACTCTAATTGAACTTTCACTTTAACACACATCTGAATCTCAGCTACTGATGGCATTCAACTTTCTGGTCTATCCACATTTGTATAATTATTCAAAAACTTTTGGTGGAAACTCATATGTTTAGAGAGGGGGATAATTAAAAGGAACATGTCAAAATGGGGAAAAAGCAGCTACAAAAACTCTTATGAATTATTGAAGCACATCTCAACCTGTCAGCAACCTTTGCCAAAGCTATGAGGAAATTGGATTTAAAAGAAGAGGTGACAGGCCAAGGTGAAGAGGCAAGAATGCCTTAAACCTTACAAACAAATAATGTTGTAGCCCAGCACCTGCCCTGCTCTTTTAAAGTCAAGTTGGTGCTGCATTAAGAAAAGGAAAGTTTTTGTTGCTGCACAATGCCATCTCATATGGTCAGGACTGCAAAAGGAAAGATTTCAGGAGAGAGCTGACCATTGCAGTTCCTGCATGATGCAGCTACTTGTCACATGATAGATGCAAGAACCTTTATAACAGATGGCAGAACACAGCATCTGCCAATCTGCTGATCCAGATCCTGAACAGGCAGGATACCATATACAAATAGGATTGCCAGGTCCTCCTGTATCACTCCGAGTGGCCAAACAGGCAAATCTGGCTTCATGTAGTACCATTTAATGAAATGCATGTTATGAGTTTTGAAGTCATGAACCGAATAGCCCTGGCTGAACCTGAATGGGGTGTCAACGACCATGTTATTGCTAAACAAGTACAGCTTTATAGCACTGTTGCTGACACTTTCTATGACTTGAGCACAGACCGATAGGACAATAGTTGACTGAGTTGGATTTCTGGTGTTTTTAGTGTACAGGACATATCTGGGCAATTTTCCTCATTGTCAGATAGGTGCCAGCATTGTAACCGGACTGAAACAGCTTGGCTCGGGGCGTTATAAGTACTGAAGTGCAAGTCTTCCACAGTATTGCTGGAATGCTGTCAGGCTCATATAACCTTTGCAGTATCCAATGTCTCCAGCCATTTCTCAATAACATGTGGAGTAAATTGAATTGGCTGAAGACTGGCATCTGGTGATGCTGAGGACCAGTGTTCCTTCAGATTGCACATGAAGATTCTATGCACACCGATCAGCTTGCCGACACATTGATTTCCAAATCGGGAAGCCACTGTCACATGTGTACTCTGAAGTCCATGAAGCAAAACATCAAATTACAGGGATTGTAGCTGGGGATCTCTGGAGGAGGCACTTCTGGCTGAAGATTGTTTCAAATACTTCAGCCTTATCTTTTGCCCTGATGTGCTGGGTTCCACTGTCAGAGAATGGGGTATTTGTGAAGCCTCCTCCAGCTAGTTGTTTAATTGTCCTCTGCCATTCACAGCTGGCTGCAGCAATACTGCAGATGGTTGTGGCATCAGTTAGCACTCATTGCTTAGCAAGTACTGGGACAAGTAGTCCTGTTCGGTAGTTTCACCTCATTTTTCGACATGTCTGATGGTGCTCCTGGCTTACCCTCCTGCACTCTTCATTGAAGATAATGGTAGAGTGATGGATATGCTGAACCACAAGATTGCAATAACATTCCTTCTCACAGTCATGCAGATGCACTTTGATATTCTCCAGCAAATCAGCGTTAGCTCACTGATCAGGTCATTGACTTCCAATTCTGGAAGCCTTGGAAGCTTGTGTACCAGTAAGAAAATTAAAGGGAATGCTGAATAAAATCCAAGAGAACTGTGGATGCTGTAAATCAGAAACAAAAACAGAAATTGCTGGAAAAGCTCAGCAGGTCTGGCAATCTGTGAAGAGAAATCAGTATTAACGTTTTTAGGCACGGTGACCATTCACCATACTCGAAATGTTAACTTTGATTTCTCTTCACAGATGCTGCCTGACCTGTTGAGCTTTTCCAGCAATGTGTGTCTGTCTGTCTGGAGGGAATGTTAGTTGCAGATTGTGCTGAAGCACAATTCTGCTGTTGATGGCCCACAGTGCCTTGTGGATGCCCAGTCTGGAGTTACTAGATCTCAAAGAAATCTGTCCTATTTAACATGTTGATAATGCCACACAACATGGAGGGTATTCTCAAGTGTGAAGCCAGGACTTTGTCTCCCCAAGCACTGTGCTGTGGTCACTCTTACTGATACGACCATGGACAGATATATCTGCAGCAGACTGATTGGTGAGGATGAGGTCAAATATGCTTTTTCTGTCTCATTGGTTCCCTCACCACCAGCTGCAAACCCAGTCTAGCAGCCATATCCTTTAGAACCTGACCAGTTTGATCAGTAGTGCTGCCGCTGAGACACTATTGGTTGTGAACATTGAATTCCCCCACCCAGAGTACTTTCTATGCTTTCATAGTCCAAAATGATTCTTCCAAGTGTGTTCAACGTCAAAGAGTACTGATTCCTCAGCTTTTGGGGCCATGGGGCATGGTACATAACCTCCTTTTGAGGATTTTTTTTGACAATTGTACCATGGAACTTCATTGGGTCCAGAGCCAATGTTGAAAACTCCTGATATCTCAAATTATATACCACTGTACCATCAACTGTTGGACATATCCAGGGATGGCGATGGCAGTGTTTTTTGGGATTGTGTGCAAATTATGATTCTGAGAGTATGATGATATCAGGCTGTTGTTTAACTAGTCTGAGATACAGCTCCTCCAATTTTGGCACAGTAAGGAGGACCTGGAGGCTCAAGAGGCCTGCATTTGCCTTTGTCAGTACCTGACTTTCTAGGCCATTTTAGGTAAAAAAAAAATCAATCAATCAATCACATTACTATAGGTCTGGATGCATTGTGTCAGAACAGGTGAAGATGACAGCTTTCCTTCCCTAAAAAGGGAATGACGTGGATTTTATGATAGTCAAGAATGATGTCATGTCATCAGATGATGGCTATCGGACATGATGGGATCTGAACTGCAGCCCCCAGAACATTATCTGGATGTCAGGATTAAAGTCTAGTATCTACTGGCCTACCACTCAGCTCACACACTGTCTCTGATGTTATGTTACTGAATACTGATCCTATAGACACTGGACGGGATCATTTACTCTACACAAAGAAATGCAGTCAGCTCACTTCCCAATTTTGCTTGAACTCATTACATCTTCCAGTTTTCACTGCATTTTTATCTTGGAGATGCTCTACTTCGGAGATATGAGCAGATGATGTTTGGGTCTATCATCTCCCCATGCAAGTCAAAAGCAAATGACTGTGGAAATAATCTCTTTAACCCTCGCTAGATTTAGGAATAGTGCCAGTAGACTGAAAAGTTGAAAGCATTGTGCACGTAGTCTGAGAAGGTTTTACCAACACACCCATCAAATAGAGACCAGTCTGTTTAACTTTGATGGTGGGGCAACTTCTATAAACAACTTAGGTTAAAAATCAATAGTCACATGTAAAAAAAGGATTAAAATTGAAAGCTAGCACAGATTTGTTATGAGGAAAAATCAAGTTTGACTAACTTCCTGGAGCTTTTTGAAGAGGCAACACTGAGGGTTGTTACGCAGTGTACATGGACTTTCCAAAAAGCGTCCGATATGTCTATTGTGTAGCACTGAAGGTCATGGAATGAAAGGGACATTACTGTTTCCTATCACTCAGCCAATGATTAATAGATACTTACGGGCAGGAAGATTCTTTTATGTAGGATTTCTCAGGGCTCAGTATTGGGACTCTTACTTTTCCTGAACTTCCAAGAATTGTAGACTGAGGAGGAAGAGTGTATACAACTTTAAATGACATTGTCAAGTTGATGGATTGAGCAGACAGGTGGCCAATAAAATTCAATACTGAAAAATGTGAGCTGATGAACTTTGGTACAAAGAACGTAAGCCAATAAAGAACTAGCCTCAGCCCTGAGGTTACTCTGTCATTCAATACAATTATGGGTCTTCTCATCTTGGTCTCAACTCCACTTTCCTGCCTGCTTCCCATAAACTCTTCAACCCATTACAAATTAAAGCTGTCAATCTCTTCAAGTTCTGGCATCCACTGCACGCCATGGTAGTGAATTCCATTGATTCATGACCCTTTGAGAGAAGTTCTGTTCATATCAGTTTTAGGATAAACAGCAGATTTAAAACAAATGCCCTCTCATTCTAGATCACCCCACAAGAGGAAACACCCTCCAAGTCTAATTTGTCAATCCTTTTTGTGTCTTATATACTTCAATTCGATCTCCTCTCATTCTTCTAAACTCCAGAAAGTATAGGCCTGAACTGCTCAATCTTTAAGTTGAATGCCTCACCTCTGGAATCAGAGGTGAATCTGTGAATCTTCTCTGAACTGCCTCCAATGCAACTACATCTCTCGTAAGGGGACCAAAACTGTATGCAATACATGAGGTATGATCTCACTAATGCCTTGAAAAGTGATAACAATATTTTTGTACTTTTATACTCTATTCTTTTTGCAATAAATGCCAAAACTCTATTTGTCTTCCTCATTACCTGCTGTACCTACAAACTAGCTTCTTGTAATAAGACACCCCAATCCCTCTGCGCCAAAGTACTCTGAATTTTCTCTCAATTTAGATAGTGAGTTGCCTTTCTACTCTGCTGAAAATGGTTAACATTACATCTTATTTCACAATTGCAACTTACTTCCCCACCTATATTACTGCCAACATGGAGGGGGACAGCATAAAATAAAAAGGGACTACTCTAAAGGTGTGCAGGAGCACAGAAACTTGGGTGATCTATACATATTTATTAAACATGGCACAACAGGTAGAGAACTGTTCATGAAACAAACAATAATCTAGGCTTCATAAATAAAAGCATAGAGTACAAGAGCAGGGGAGTTGTGTTGAAGCTATACAAGACACTGTTTGGACTTGAGCTGGAGTTTTATGGATAGTCACCTTTTTAGAAGGATATGAAGGAGACAGCAGAAAGTTTATCAGAATGGTCCTTGGATGAGAAGCTTCAATTGTAAGAATAGACTGGAGAAGTTGAGACAGTTTTCCTTAATGAAGAAAAGGCAGAGTGGAGATTTGAGGGAATAAACATGAGTTCTGATCCCAATAGTAAAAGGATTGAGAACCATATGGCACATGGTTTTAAAATGATTTGCCAAAGAAACAAACTCAGTGACGAAAATATTTTGACACATCACATGGCTCAGGTTTAGAATACACTGTCTAATGTGCGGTAAAGGAAGGATCATTTGAGGCATTCAAGGCAGCATTGGATGATTATTTAAACAGAAACAACATACAGGGCTAGGGAAAAGGCAGGAGTTTGGCACTGTCAAAATGCTTAGAGAACTGGTGCAAACATGATTGGCCAAAGGGACTCCAACACCATAATAATTTTGTGATTCAGGGTCTTGAGGATGCAATCGTAGCTGCTGAGAGGCCCAGCTCATTTCTCCAGGACATTAGCCAAGTCCTCTTTATTATTAAGATTGCCTAGATTTCATTTCCTATTCTTTCTCATGCTCTTCACATTCCCATGTCTCTCATAGCCTCTCTATCTCCTTTATACCCTCAAGCCAGTTCCATACTGCTTCTGTTACACTTATGTCCTCACAATCCTCTATACCCATTCTTCCAGCATCCACTATCTATTGAACCAACCAGTTATTGGAAAGTTTGCCCTTGAAACTGACCCAAGAAGCAAAAAAAAAGTGACAAATCTCCTTTGGAAACAAATCTGTTCATCTCATCTCTCAAAAGTATCAACCACAGCTGTTCAACAGATCAATGACAAGAGCTTTAATCTTCTTTAAAAAACAACATATCTAATAAAGCAACAAGCATTGCAAAAGCCACAAAGAATGAATAAGATTAGAATCTTGAATACTGTCAATTAAGACTAGCAGTTCCCTTCAAGCTTTGTAAACAGATTCTGCTCAGCCAAGTCTACAATAACTAAGCAGCCTACAGACATCCTTCTCCCTCAACCAATTAAGGTCATTAACCTCACCTAACTAGGTTGAGCCATTCATGGAAAAAGAGCTCATCATGTGTAAGATAGTTATGCAAACCTGTGTTTGATTGCTTGGAGATTCCCTCATTCTAAGGCACATAGTGCCTGATCAATTGATTTAACATTATGAAAGGTGGAAGGTTGCACAAACAATGACTTCCCTACACTTATAACCAGATACACTCCCTCTGAAATCTTTACCACCTCCACTTATCTATGGCCGGAGGTGGTGGGAAGAAACAGTAAATTTAGGCTTAGAGTATGTGTTGTACTGATAATACCCATTGCTTCAAGTGGTGAAATTGCCATTTAATAGATGTGCTGGCCTCCGATTGGCTGGCAGCTCCTGATGGGTGGGACTTCCCAGGTCCTTGACCCCTAGGAAAGTCCTTTGTCCAGTTAAATGTCTGTGTGGCATTTATTTCAGTGAGCATTCCCTAAGAGGCGACACAGAGTTGCTGCTGAGAATCCTGTACCCTCTTAAGTACAGCCCAACATCTTAAATGTAGACCTCTTAAAAGACTATTAGGACAGCATATATTTGTTCAGTGACCAAGACCACAATTTTAGCAAAATAAGTTAGCACACAGTTAATAAAACTAATTCCAGAACTAATTGATTAAAATATTGATGAACAAAAAAAATTTGTCTTCACTGATCATTTGAACAAAACACTGTATGCTAATAAAATAGTATCCAAATGTATTATCATATTACCAATGCAACATTGCACATGAACAATGGACAAAAGTAATTGGTCCACTCCATACACAAAGATATATAGGTAGAAAAGGAGTAGGCCATTTACATTGGTATAAAGTTTATATTTTTCGAAAGGTTTCAGAAATAGTCCAGTTCATACATTGTAATCAAAACTAACTACAACTCACAGCTGTAGAAAGCAAAAGATGAGACTTGTAGTATTGTTATTTTACTAAAGAGACTATGTAGCATCATTCATGTTGCAATTCCTGATCTGGGCAATATCCCAGATCATTCTGTTAATACAGCTGTGCAGACTGAATATGGACTGTATATCAATATCTGTTGAATGAGTCAAACTTGGATTTTATTCAAACTAACACCCAAACACAGAATATAACAAAATTGAAATCAGCATAGACACTTCATTAAAGTGGATTATAAAATAATTTATAAAGCCAATTTGACATTATGCAATACAAATTATATAATACTAGCAATCAGTTGGACTCATTTCACTGAATGAACTGCAAAGGTGTAACCGTAGGAATTAAATACTTTCGGTAAGAGTTGTAACCTTTTCAGGGAATCTTCTTTATTAAAAAAAAAAGCAGCTTACAAGAAGTAGACTCTTTGTAGCCTGCAACCCCAAACAAAACTTCACACTGGAAGGTTCTCTGCATCCTGTTTTCTGCTCAAACTTAGATTGTAAACTAGTTCAATTTATAACTTAAATGCTATTGCTTTCTAATCCTAAAAGGAGGACAAAGATCTGGCTTGCTCTGAAGGCAGAATCAATAAGTCATTGTTGACGAGTGTTGTATATTATTGAAAATAATTTCAGCTAAAATTACCTAAATGACTAGAGGTCCTGCTGTGTCTTTGGAGAAGCAGAAGTCAGACAATTCATATTTAAGACCTTTTTTCAGGTCTAGGAGATAGTACAGCTGAACAACATTTATGATACCTGGATTAATTTGTGACATTATTAAAAGGAATAACAATACAAATTAATTGTGCTCAACCTAAAGAAAACCCTTCTTAGGCAAACCTGCATACATGAAACATCAGAATAACAACATTTATGTTTGCAAAAATCATGAACTATATTTTGATAAAATGGCAGTTCTGCCTGTTTATTAGTCTGTTAATACAACAGGTGAGATCTTATTGAAAAGCTAACCAATAGATACAATTAACCCATGTTATGCAGTATCAAACCTCTAACCTTTCAGGTAAGCTCTTCTTTACAATAAACAGTAAGGAATTCAAAGAGGAGACAGAAAGACAATAAAGTGTATTAGGTTACATCAACTTAAGCAATCAGCTACAAATGCAAACTTGGTTCTATGCATTGAGATCAAAGCAAATCAGAGGTACTTTTTGATCTAGCAATATTAAAATCGGTCAGTATAAAGCAAAAGAAATCACCATCATTCAAGAGTTCCATTTAAAACTATCCGTTGGCAATCTGTTATTATTAGTTGAGTAGACAATGTTCAGAGGCAAGAACACTATCTACTAAGCCAAAGCTTTGGTTTCAGGTTCCACTTAGGACTTATTTCTTAAAATGTTGTTGATGTGGTTCAACCCCCAAACCAACATAATCAGCATTCTAATCTTACCTCACTATTCCCCAAAGAGGAGAAAGAAATATGAAACATAGATCAATCAAATAATAGCAATTAAAAAAAAACACCACAACTTTTCTCTCACTTACCCCATGTGAAACTGAAACAAATTACAACTTTGACAGATAAATAGATCACTCGTGGTTCAATTTTTTTTTATACTCCAGATTTGTAAGAGATGGTTGAGCATCCGAATTCCGGATTACACTGTTTAATTTTAAAGCCGTTTCATGAATTAACAGCAAGTTTATATTTTTTTATGCAATCATATGTTTTAATTGTAATTACAGGATAAATTCCAAAGCTAAAACTCTCATCTATACCTTGTAGACTAGACAAGGTTAAAAACAGTAAGTTTTGATCAAACTGGTTCTAAACAATTGACAGAAATTTCTACCACACCTGTGACAATATTAGAAGCACTGGTAATTCAATATTATTTGACCACCTGAATTCAATTCAGTCTGCCCTCAGTACAAATACATTTAGAGTATAGTCAATTAAGATAATCGTGATACAAGTTGAATGTGACCTCCACAGGTCTGCATTGTGAGCCAAATACAGACAATCTTTATCTCTCAAAATGAATCTGTTCTTTGTTTTGATATTTATGAGTGTTTATATTAATTGAGCATCCAAATCAAAAATGTTGCATTCATGATCTCAAAGCACACCTCACAGCTTGTCAATTTTCAGTAAGTGCTCCAGTTGGGTAATAATGAGTAAAAGCAGTTCTTTTCTGGTAGAAAATGTTTCAGGCTCATAGCAATTAAGTCTAGCCAATTGTTCATTCCTTCTCAGCATATGATGCCTTGTTTTGAGATCAATGCTATTGGGGAAAAGGTCTGAACAATTAATTTTTTTGACCGTCCTGTCTCAACTGCTAAACACAGTCTGAACAAGATGAATAGAAACTTGAACTTCTTTTATTCTATATGCATTAATTGCTGCCTCTTTGAGAATGTTTACTCAAATATGTCCTAATTATGTACAATGAATTGAAACTGATCACCATCAGGGATTTTGATGAATCTCCATGCCATTTGTGCTTTAAGACATTTTTCAGCCCCAACCATATACCAAGTCATAGACATGCTTGTTTACCATCCAAAATTTATTCTACATTATCTCTTCAAATGTATGTTGATCACTTTTTCCATGGTTTCTTGTTTCACATTTGTCAATTGTAAAGTCTTGTTTGTGACATTAAATTGTGAAATTGGTTGGCTGCCTATTATTCCACTGTCCCATCAACTGTTAGCATTTCCTGCTGTGTTAGAAGCTCCTGGGTCTCATTCTCATTGATTTCCTACGAGTCCAGTTTAAATGATTTCTTCTTAGTCATGGTGGATTTCCAGAAGGATCATTACTAATTGTTTGATGAAATTCATTATTTGATTGGTTTTCA
The DNA here is from genome assembly GCF_021869965.1 of Rhincodon typus. NCBI lineage: Eukaryota > Metazoa > Chordata > Chondrichthyes > Orectolobiformes > Rhincodontidae > Rhincodon > Rhincodon typus. Next base: position 27,862,703 of record NC_063349.1, on the reverse strand, counting down.
CTAGAGCTACCATGTTGTATTGGCATTTTCATGCTTGTGTCTAGTTTGAGGATTGATGGATGTCTGTTTAATCTCGCCAATGATGTATTATTTTGTGTCTTCACTAACTCTGATTAAGGTGTTACTTATTGTGTAGACTATATGTGTAACTTCTGAGATCCACTTTAATTTACAATTCAGGTGAATCGCATATTTTGCAGTGTTAATTTGTTTTTCTATGCTAATTGTTACAAGTAGAAAATTTAAGTGGGCCAAGCTTTTCATTCATGAACAAATTTTGACTTCAGTCTACAATTCATGAGATCCACAAATGATTTGTCTCACTCCAATATCAGCTTCTGCAAAGTGAGAAGTTACTGTAGAAATCTTGATTACTATGTTTCACTGTTGATCATGTATGAGACTGTCTATCTCAATCTTTTCACTGAACTACTAGATTAAGCAAAGTGAAGGCTCTAAGTAGCAGAAATAGAAATTGCTGGAAAAATAACTCAGCAGGTCTGGCAGCATCTGTGGAGAGAAAACAACATTTTGTTAACATTTTGGTTCCAGTGACCCTTCTTCAGAATGTTAATTCTGCTTTCTCTCCAGAGATGCTGCCAAACCTGCTGAGATTTCCCAGCAATTTCTGTTTTTGTTCCTGATTTCCAGCACCTACAGTTATTTCAGTTTTTTGTTCAGAGCTCTAAGTAGTTTGTCTGAATTCCCAAAACTATGTGTATCTCTTTTTTTTTCCTGAACTAAATCTAACTTGCACAGAGTTCACCTGGTTTGTCTTGCCTTGCAAGTATCATTTCATTTATCACAGCTTGGTGTGCTATACTAGGTATGCAATGACTTGTTTAAGAAAACTATAGCAGTGGTCTGTGACTAGAACGTGCTTTGCCTATCCAATGTGAATTGTTTATGGGACACAGGTGTCTCTGGCTGAGCCAGCATTTATTGCTGATCTCGAATTGCCTTGGAGAAGGAGATAATGAGCTACTTTTGTGAGCTAATGCAGGTAAGCTCACAATGCTGTCAGAGAGGAATGCCAGGGTTTTTACCCAGCAACACTGACAATATATTTCTAAGTCTGGATGATGGCAGGTGGTGGTATTCCCATAAATCTACTGTCTGTGTCTTTCTAGATGATAGCTGTCAAGGGTTTGCAAGGTACTGGTGAATTTTTGCAGTGTATCTTGTGAATGATGTGCATGACTACACTACTGGATTTTTTTTTATCCATTCACAAGCTGGGGGCATCATTGGCTAGGCCAGCATTTATTGCCCATTTCTAATTTCCCAGAGGGCAGTTAAGAATCAACCACATTGCTATAAGTCTGGACTCACATGTAAGCTAAGTAGGAAAGAAAGCAGCTTACCTTCCTAAAGGGCATTAGTGAACCAGAAGGGTTTTTCTGACAATCAGCATTGGATTCATGGACATCACTACTTTGTTTAATTCAATAAGGTGCAATGCCTGGAAATATTCCAGGGGAAGCAGTGGCATAGTAATCCAGAACTCCACATTACTGTTCTGGGGACATGGGTTCAAATTCAATAAATGGAATTAAAATCTGGTCTAATAGTGACCACGTAATCACTGTCAAAAGTCATTAACTCAAATGGTTTATTATGTCCTTAAATGAATGCTGTAAAACTTTTGAATTCTCTTGTCTAAATGTCATTTTACTCCTTTGTTTAAAGGAGATTAAACAATGTTGAATAGTAGTTCTGGATTATTTTCAATTTAAAGCTTTAAATATTTTAAACTAACACTGCCGTATCTTTCCACTGCTTACTTGAGTGTTTCCCTTTTAGTGTGGTCAAAACTGAGGCTCCCCATCTGTGGGCAAAATGAGATTTCTCCCTTTTACTTAGTCTTACGAACAATGACTGACTGACTGACTGACTGTTTTTTACTATGACTTTCCAAATAAAGCCTACAGCCTTTCTTTTTTTAAAAAAAAAAGTTTCACCTGATCTATGGTTTAAGCTATGGTTTTCCTGCCCCTATCACATCCTCAATAATCTTCTTAAGCTCTTCTTCTGTTTATGCTCTGTTCAATTATGGTTTTAAATTGTCCTTTGTCACATTTTTTAAAATTTTGCTTTTGTGGTATTACTGAAGCTATAATCTTTGTTGAAATTACCTTTTATGGGCCCAAATTTCCATCCTCATGGTATCTCCTCACTGGCAGCAATGCTTGTTTTAGCTCTAAGTACTCAGTTTTTTCACTTCCTATCCACTTAGTATTTTGCACTGATAATTTAAAGCTTTCTTCTTGACAAACAGGGAATTTTAACTTTACATATAGAGGTTTGGTACCTGTTTGTTTCCAAGCTGAACGTTTAAACCATTAGATATAGGAGCAGAATTAAGCCATTCTGCCATTTGATCATGTTTGAAATGTTCCTCATCCCCATTCTCCTGTGTTCTACCCATAACCTTTGATGCCCTTGCTAAGTAATAACCTATGTATTACTGTCTTAAATACACTCAGTGACTTGGCCTCCACAGCTTTCTGCAGCAATGAGTTCCACAAATCCACCATGCTCTGTCTGAAGAAATTTCTCCTCATCTTTGTTCTAAAGGATCGTCCCCTCCCTCTGGGGATGTGCCTTTGGGTTCTCGTCTCTCTGCTAGTGGAAACATCTTCTTCGCATCCACTCTATCCAGGTGTCTGTGTATTCTACATGTTTCAATGAGATCCCCTTCCTCATTCTTCTAAACTCCAAGTACAAATCCAGAGTCCTCAACCGCACCTCACATGACAAACGCTTTATCCCTGGGATCGTTCTTGTGACCCACCGCTGGATCCTCTCCAGTGCCAGCACATCCATCCTTAGATATTGGGCCCAAAACTGCTCACAATATTCCAAATGTGGTCTGACCAGTGCCTTACACAGCCTCAGGAGTACAGCTCTGCTATTGTATTCCAGCCCTTTTGAAAAGAATGCTAACATTGTATTTGCCTTCCTAACTGCCAACTGAACCTGCGAGAATCCTGAACTAGAACTCCCACATCCCGTTGTACTTCAGATTTCTGAAGATCTTCCCTATTTGGAAAATAGTCTACGCCAATATTCTTTCTAGCAAAGTGTATAACCTCACACTTTCCCACATTGTACTCTAGCTGGCCCAAGTCCTTCTGCAGCCTCCCCACTTCCTCAAAACCTCCTGTCCTTCGACCTATCTTTGTGAGACAGCTCAGCTCTTACAGATTCATAAAGAAAGAATCTATAACTGCTAACTATGTCTAGCTTCTAGCTTATCCTTGCTTCTCTGCTTCTTACTTGGACTGAAGTAAGAAAAGCCTTCACCATTAAAAACTTTTGCTGCTTCCATGAGTTTCTCTCCGTACTGCCTCACTGATTGGCTGCTTCACTGCCTGCTACAGCTACTGATCAGCTGAATGATCAGTTCTTAAAAGTTGTACAGCCTTTAAACTTGTAAATGGAAATTTCTTCTATGCTTGCTGAAATTGTTCTGTGCAGCTAAATAAAATTCCAGTCTGCGTTGCTGCTCGCTATGTTGCATTTGGTTTTTGAGATTCCAACCACTGGCAGCATGAGGTTAGGGAAGTTTTCTGTCACTTACTGAGTTTCAAAAAAATAAAGAAGCTCTTATCTTAAGCAAGATGTAACTTATTAAATGATGATAATCAAGTACAAGTTATCTTAATAAACTATGAGGAGGCCTATGGTTATAGGTCTGAGATCCTAGGATGTTCTCCCTATTCCCACCCAAGCCAGACAACAGCTAGGGCTCAATACAGTGTCTACCATTAACCCTTTCAAAGCCACTACCATATGTAACACCTTTCATGAAGCAATTAGGGAGTTGATGGCTTGGCGGTGTTATTGTTGGACTGTTAATCCAGAGACCCAGGTAATGTTCTAGGGACCAAGGTTTGAATCCTGCCATGGCAGATGGTCGTATTTGAATTCAATTTTTAAAAATCTGGAATTCAGGGTCTAATGCTGACTGTGAAACTATTGTTGATGGAAAACACCAACTGGTTCACTAATGTCCTTTAGGGAGGGGAACTGCCATCCTTACCTGGTCTGGCCTACATGTGACTTCAGGCCACAGCAATGTGGCTGATTCTTAATACCCTCTGGGCAATTAGAGATGGGTAATAAATGCTAGCCTGGCCAGCAGCAGCCTCATACTGTGAATGATTTGTGTGTGTGGGGTGGGGGTGGGGGAAAGGAGGCAGCTAATATTGCTCCTAGTACTATTAATGTTGGTGCCATTCCTCTTGTTCTTCATCAGAAGTGCCAGATGGAGAGGTATATCCTACTCCCATGTCTCAGTAATGTCTGACAACACAGCACATCAGAAATTAGAAATCACCTGTCAAACAGTGACTTGCAGAAAATATACTATCTCTCACCTAGCGAGGGTTGCAGCTGTATAGTTGCACTGTTTGAAAGTTTCCCAGCCTGTCGGTTGCACCAAAGTGGATCTCTACTGTGCTCTCAACTCATTGACCCCAGTGAGTATTACACAGTTAGGGAAACCCATGTATTCCCTTTTTAAAACAAAATTTTGAGTTAATTTCCTCCGTGACTTACCCAACAATTGCACAGGTGTGCCATGCTTTCCTGCAAATCAGCAAACCCAGAGGTGTAGGGAATCATGTCGGATTTGGCATTTAATTCCTGCATTTAAAATTCTGTATACTATTTTGATATGTTGGAGACTCATACAAACAGCATTGTACTATATCTGCTGCTTTAATTCACTCATTGTATTTACTATGATATAGTGCTGTCAGCATTTCTTATGCAGAAATATTCTTCTTGTATCTTCAGGAAGATTAATTTCTGCATACTTGTAGGGACCATTATCTTAATCCTTGTGGACAATTTCTCTACCACAATCAATCCGTCATGTCAGTTCCAATATTCATAGACATATAGAGAAGAATCATACTTTACATCTGGCTATCCTTCCATAAATCACCAATTTTTAAGCATTAGGCTTTCCTTTGACTTCACTAATTCTGTGAACCAATTAAGTTATGCATCAGGATCACTTTTTTTTTAGGAGCCTTGTCTTCTTTTTGCCTATATAGTATTCATGACTACTTACTGCAGTGTCTATGAACTTACCTCTGGTGAAACTTACCAATAAAGTACACCTCTGCAGTCTACTTCTTAGCTTTTGAATTCTCAGAGGACAATAACTCAATGGTCGATATTGACAATAATGACTTATTACACTACACTTTGTAAATATGCTAGTTCAAGCTTTCACAAGAAATAATACCACCAACAATTCAGAATTTCTGCATTCCTGGCCCTGCTTTAGATGATTCGTGGGAATTTAATGGACCTACAGGAAATGCAGGACGGTTTGTTGATGGGCAATCCTGTAGTTTTGGCTATGCCTGTTTCTCAAATCAGCTTTCTTTTCTCCTGTCCACGGCAAGCTAATCATTATAAACATTTTCGACATAAATTTGGTGGAATAATTCACAATATTTAAGAATCCCATCAGAGTGGTGAGGTTTGTGGATGTTCCATATTTTTGACAGTTGCAATCATTTCAAGCCCTCATTTCACTCTTTGATCACTCAGGGCTTTACTAATAAATGTGACCTGTCTCCTTTCACTCTAATACTTTGCAGTTTACACATCTTACACCCAATTTTTAATTGCCCAATGGGAGCAGGCCAAAGCAAGCAATGGGCCATCTGGATAAGAAGAACGGGTGCTTGGCAGTAATGGCTGACCTGTTGATAGGACTTGCCTACCTAGTCATTAACTCTTGATGACAAAAGTCTGTCTCCAAGGTCTAGGGGAACAACTCCTGCCAGGAGGCATATGCCCTTGGACATGAATGCCAGATTGGTAAGGGACTGGGAGACCAGACCTGTGGAGGGCTAAAGTATCTTGTGGCTTCTGCAGAAACATTTCTCTCATCTTGCTCCACAAAAAAATTTTTTAAAAATGCCACAATAAATGTATCTTCCTTTGAAAAGTGGAAGAAAGGAACTCTGAGTGTAAACTAGTAAGTAATACCAAAATAGTCAGTAATAGAATTGTATTTTATGTAAATAAAGACGAGAGGTTAAAGTGAACATAGGCCCCTTCAAGAGTGAAGTTGGGGTAATCATTAATAGGGAACAAGTAAATGGCAGAAAAATTGTACAAGTATTTTGCATCAGACTTCATGGTAGAAGTCACTAATAGCATTCCAAACATATTAAATAATCAAGCGAGGGAGAGGAAATAAACACAATAACTATCACTGGAGTCAGTTTTTTTTATTCATTCGTGGGTGTGGGCTTGTCCAGCATTTATTGTCATTGCCTGGAGTTTCAGGATTGTGACCCAATGATAATAATATTTCCAAGTCAGGATGGTGAGTAGCATGGAGGGGAACTTGCAGGTGGTGGTGTTCCCACATACCTCCTGCTCTTGTCCTTCTAGATGGAAATCATTATGGGTTTGAGAGGACCTTTGGTGAATTTCTGTAGTTCATTTTGTGGATAGTACACATTGCTGCTACTGAGCATCAAAAGTGGAGGCAGTGGACATGATGTAAATCAAGCAGGATTCTTTGTTCTGGATAGTGTCTTGAGTGTTGTTGGAGCTGTACTTATCCAGGCAAGTTAGAGTATTCTATCATGCTCCTGACTTGTGCCCTGTAGATCGTGGATAGGTTTTGCCAAGTCTGTTCTTGTAGCCGCTGTGTTCATGTGGCTAGTCCAGTTGAGTTTCTGGTCAATAGTAACCCCCAGGATGTTAACAGTAGGGAATTAAGTGATAGTAATGTCATTGAATGCCAAGAGATGATGATTAGATTATCTTTTATTGGAGATGGTCATTGCCTGACATCGTTGGGCGCAAATTTTACTTATCACTTTTCAGCCCAGGCTTGTATTAGGGAAACTAATGGGGCTAAAGGACAAAAAGTCCCCTAGACCTGGTGGGTTGTGTCATAGGTTAATAAAGGTAGTAGCTGCAGAGATAATGGATGCACTAATGGTGAACTTCCAAGAATCCTTGGATTCTTGAAAAGTCTTAAAGAATTGGTGCTATTGTAACATCTCATTCAAAAAGGGAAGAAAACAAAATAAAAGATAACTACGGGCAAATTAGCTTCCATCTGTCATTGGAAAAATGTTAAAGTTTATAATAAAAGATGTATTGTGGAATATTTAGAAATGCATTATGTAATCAAGCAGAGTCAGCATGGCTTTATGAAGGGGAAATCATGCCTGAAAAAATATTTTGGAATTCTTTGAAGAGGTAAAAAGCAGTATGTATAAGGGAATCAGTTGATGTTTTATATATATGGAGTTCAAAAAGACTTTTGATAAATAATTCCACATATGGCTACTTAATAACTCAGGAACCCATAATGTTGGGAGGTAGAGCCTTTTAGCATAGATGGAGGAGTGGGTAACTAATAGAAAACACAGTTGAGATAAGGGAAACAGACATGATACATTCAATATTGAGAGTTGCATCATGTCTTGGTCTATGCAATAACATGATAATGTGAGTGTAAGATAACGGAGAGAAGATGGTGATACTCAGCCTTACAGAACAGATGAGATCATAAACCTTGTTCCTGCCCTGCTGGGTACTTTGTTTAACTCAGGATACTGTACTGATCCAGGCTGCTATCCCAGTACAGCCTGGCTGAGTCTACTGATGAGAACTTCTTTGCTGGTGAACAAGAGAAAGAATGGACCTGCTCTGCATCAGCATTTCAAAAGTTCTGATCAGTGGAGCCAGGTAACAGCATTCCTTTCAGGGTCATTTCCTTGGTAGTACCTGATGGATCACAATGGAATGAAGGGCGTTTCCTTACTTGTTGCATCTGAAGTGCCATGGAGTTGGGGTTAAAATATGGTGCCAGTAAAGCCCTGGCAGCAGTGAACTGTTCCATTCTGACATGCGCAGAAGAGGCCAGTTGAGTTATTAATGAGATGGGGAACAGAAGAGTGCATGAAAATTGTAGTGATTGGAACAATATCAGCCTGGTGGATCTCATAGAAATATGAGTACTCTGACATATAAAAACAGGAGTGTCAGGGGTTCTGCTCAATCTCGGAGCCAGCTCTGTGCTAGTTGGATCAGTGTTGTGTACAATTCATGTGTAAATAAAGGGTGACTTGGGGACAGGATACCATCCTTCGTGGAATTATTTCAAAAATGTTGACATGGGACATGGCAGACCAGCTGCCGTGAATCTCACTCAGAAGAACCTCCCAAATATGGAAAATTCCATCAAAAAACATTTTTTACAGAAAATGAAGTGTAGTCACTAATGTAGAAAATGCGATAGCCAATTTTATGCATTACAAGTTCCATAGACAGTAATATGATAATGACCAATTAATTTAATATTGACTGAAGGATAAATGATTTACTGGGATATTGACTCCCTTGCTCTTCCTTGATTCCCTTGATCGTGCCATGGGATCATTTGGATTCGCCACAGCGGATCGATCTGAGTTTGGCTGGGGGAGTGGGGCAGGGTAGGTGTTAGAGAGGGTGACATGAAGTGTTTCATCCAAAAGATGGTACTTCCAACAATTCAGTGCTGTGCTGGAGTATGAAAATGTTTGCTTTGTGGGTACCTGATTGTGGAGTGTTGGAAATATGTGGAGTGTCAAAATTGGATAACTCTCTCCCTGACAGCATTGTGCATGCACCTCCACCACATGACTGTTGCAGTTGAAGAAACCAGTTCACCACCTCCTCAAGGATAATTAGGGATGGACAATAAATGTTGGCCTTGCTCAGGATGCCTATATTTCATGAATGATTGATTGATTTGTTTTTGTTTTAAAATGAGGATTGCAAGCAACAGAAACAGAAAATGATTGAGAAACTGAAGCTGAAAAATGCTCAAAACTAAATCTCAGTATTCCAACAAAAGAATACCCCATTTAGATGTTAAAGTCAACACATCTCTAACAGACATTAATCTTAAAAGAAATCTAATTTTAAGATCTAGGGTTGGTATATCAGTTGCAATGCAATCAAAGTTCCAATTTTGTTTGAGCATCACACCCTGCCCTAGAGTTACCTGCAGGAGAGCCATATCATTTTACTTTGGGCTGTATACAATTTTAACGTGTTGCATGGTCTTCATTACTCTCTAGTGACAGCTGCTGGAGAGGTGTGAGCATGGACATGCACTGAGGATATGATCAGTCTGAATTTACAGTCTCCTCACAATTAGATTGTAAGGATCACAGAGGTGTAATCTTATCCATCAGAAGAGATTTCCTGGAGGAGGCTTCACTGGAAGGACAGTGATAGTACAAAATTTGATCAGCAAATACATAAATTATTAATTTTTCAAAATGTAATTCATACATATAAATTCTGAGTTTTGAATGTAATCATGTGATATTTTAATTTTTGTAGAATTTTTCACAAATTGATAGGTTATTGTTTTAGCAAACTCTTCAGAAATTAGTGAGATAACAAGTAACAAACCCTTTGGGATCATCTTTGATAGGAGTGAGGAAAATAAATATTCTCAGACTTGGAGCATGCACACACAAATGTGTACCAAAAAATGGCTTCATTACATATAAATGGAATTGTTCCTCTCAGGCTGTCTGTGTACTTCAGTTACTAAGACCTAATTGAGTGAATCTATATGCCAGCATTGATTTGATTACTCAACTTGGATTCCAGCACGGGACTGAGCTCAAGCAAGACTTGAACAGGCACTGAAGTGCGTGAAGCATGGGGAAATGGATGTAGCGCACACCAAGCTGAGTGAGGCATATAGGAAAGGAAAGAACACAAATGCTATACCGTGTCAAGCGTACAGAAATGAATGCATCAGAAAATGAACTGAATAAGCAATTCACACTGACCTGAGCCATAAGAAAAATTGATGTAACACGAAGTTAACAGGCTTAAGCACACAAGAGTAAATGTAATGCATGCTGAACAGAAGCATTAAGCAGTGGGAACAACATACTGAGTGAAGCAGATGGTAATAGATGACAGGCACACACCTAAGTGACTGAGGCATGCTAAAATACCACAGACAATGAGCTGTGTAAATCGTATAAAAATGAGATGAAAACTGTCTTTAAGAATCTCTTGGGAGACTGCCACTTCATTGAAAAATCTTAATGGAAATCTATTGTAATGGAGGTTAGTGTTATGAGGATTGCAGTGGAATTTCTATATTAAAAACATGACCAAGATTAAATTTGTCTGTTTAAAAAAAATAATAAATTTAAGTTGTCTTTCACTGCAAAGTAACCAAGAATTACAAGTAAACTAACAATTCCCATTATTAATCAGCCATGATATAACTGAATAAAGGAATGGGCTCAAGAATTTGAATGGCCTATTTCTGCTCCAGTAAGAAACATCAAACATTAAATTAATGGTAGGTGTCTTTTCCTTAGGATGGGGGATTTCAAGATGAGAGGGCATATTCTTTAATCTCAAAAGAGATTTAAAAAAGACATGAGGGGCAATTTTTATTTTTACAGAGAGTGCTTTGCGTGTGGAATGAATTTCCTGAGGAAGTGGTGGATGTGGGCACAGTTACAAAGTTTAAAAGACATTTGGACAAGTACGTAAATAGGCAAGGTTTTGTGGAATATGGGCCAGGAACAGGAAAGTGGGATCGAGTTTAGTTTGTGATAATGCTTGTCATAAACAGGTCGGACTGAAGGGTCTGTTTCCATGCTGTATGATCCTATAACTCTCTGAGTATGGGGAGCAAACATTTGAGTGGATGGACTAAATAAATATTCACCCACCTAGTGCTTGCCTGCCAGACAGATTAACAGCACAGTGTGGCATCTAATTTTTAACCAATTGAAAATTGAGCAGGTTCTACAATGGATGGACAATCTGCTCACCTAGATTACTGCTCCAATGGTGAAGGTGAAATTTATCTTGAAGGTAGGGGGAAAAAATATTTTTAACAAAAATATGTTGGGCAGAATGATCTGTCAGCCTGTTTAATATTCTGAGTTAATCCAGGCTCTACTTAATATGATTCTTCATGTGGTTATCCAATCTGCTGTTAAAGGAATACCTAAAGGACAAATTCGAAAATGGAATTTGGATGTGTTTGATATTTGCATAATGAAGAATATTGTAAGAGCTACCCTGTCTGTTCTATTGGAACAGTTAAAATAAAGTTAGTTAAATAATATTTGCAGATGAGCGTCACTTTTATTCAGAGCAATATACAACAGAAATCATCCAGACAATGATGAGACTGGGATGGAATTTTCTTTCACATTGCATTTAAGCAGTACTGAAAAACATATAGTTTGAGCAATTTGAACAATTGTTCCATGTGCACCCTACATCGTTAGGCAGCATGGTACGTAATTGTAAAAAATGAATAGGGAAAAGAAAATATGAATGTAAGCTAGCAAGGAACGTAAAGGGAGAATGGTAAAAGTTTCTACCTATATGAAAAGGGAAAAATTAGCAAGGACAACTGTGTGTTCAATCACAGGTGGAGACAGAATATTGGAGATAACAGGGAAATCGTGAAGAAACTGAATAATTTTGCATCTCTCTTCACAGAAGAAGATGCTGAAAATCTCCAGGAAGATTAGGCAACAAGGGGACTTCTGCAACTGAGGAACTAAAAGAAATCCGTATTAGTAAAGAGGTTGCACTTGAATTCAGTGTTGCTAAATCACCTGAACTTTATCCCAGAGTGTTGATGGAAGCAGCTATAGAGATAATGAATGCATGGTAATATTTCATAATTGTGATTGCGATTAGAAGATAACAAATGTAAATCCACTATTTAAGAAAAGAGGGAATGTGGAAAACTACAGACTGGTTAGGATTACATCAGTGGTAGTGGAAAATTAGAATTTATTCTAAATGATGTAATAACTGGACATTTGGAGAAGAATGATAAAAATAGACAAAATTATGAAATGAAAATCATATTTTCCAAATTTGTTGGAAATTTTTTGGGATTTTACCTATAAGATGGACAAAGGAGAACTAGTGGATGTAGTGGATTTGGATTTTTAGATGGCTTTTGATAATATACTAAGCAGGAGATTAGTAAATAAAATTAGACAACCTGGGATTGAGAGGAATATATTAGCCCAGACTGAGAATTGGTTAATAGACAGAAAGCAGAGAGTAGGAATAAATAGATCATTCTTAGGAGAGCAGCTGACACTAGTGGTGTACTGCAAGGACTAGGTTCATAACTATTCACAGTCTATCTTAATAATTTTGATGTGGAGATGTATTGTAATATTTCCAGATTTGCTGATGTCACCAAACTGGGTGGGATTGTAAGTTGTGAGAAGGGTGCAAAGAGGATTCAGAAAGACTCTGACAGATTAATTGAATGTGCTGGAACATGTGGTAGACGAAATATAATATAAACACGTATGAAATTATACATTCAGGCTCTGAGCCTTAGATTGGGAGATGGGTAGCAGTGATATTCAGGGAATGTGTGGGACTATTCAGGCACGATCTGATATGTTTCTGGAAGGACTGAAGGGGCTAGCATGAGTTTTGATTGCACTATGGGAAGAGGGTTGGTGGAGAATTTGAAGGGTGGGGTGAGCCACAGGATTGTGGTTCTGAGACATATCTTGGGTATTGGAGTTTTTCTTTATTCTTAATACGTTTTTAAAAAAAATCTCATCTTGGCTATTTAGATGTAAACCTTGCTGGGATGTCTAGTTCTGTTGGGCAGGTTCACATCCTGGATGTTGGAGAGGACCACACTGTGGGAAAAGGTAATATCTCCTGTTGAATTTCTTGTCATAACTTGTATTGTTAATAGTGAGCTGCAGATAGCAGAGTTGATGCAGGTTGTCTTGGTTGGCCTGGATTGCTTTGTTCACCCAATTCTAGGATTTTAGCAGTCAGGTACTTGAAAACAGGGGCCAAATATATGGCTGTTAGGAAAGAAATTCCAGAATTTGACTCCATGACTGCAGAGAACAGTTCCAAATCAGAATGATCTGTGGCTTGAAGGGGTTGTGCTCTCATGCATATGCTGTACTTGTCCTTCAAGTTGATAATAATGGCAGGTTTGGAGCATGTTATTGAAGGAATCTTGGCGAGTTGGTGAATTGCTAGCTTTCATTTTTTCATTACATACTTATAAATTTGATTCCACTGCAATCTTTCTGATGCGAAGTTTTGACTTTTACATTGTTGAAAATTTATCTCCTGTTTCTCCTCCTGTGCAGGTGGAGCATTGAAGTTGGCCACCCTGACAGAGTGGGCACAGAGGTGCTGGAGAATGATCAGAATAAGAAGGAGCATATCAGCTGAAATAATAGGGACGAGGGAAGCTGTTGGGGAAAAATGTGGATCGCCTTGTTTAGTCTTGCTTTATATCATATCCTGTGGGAAGCTACATTTGATGCCAATATTCTTGCATACTCAAATTTAAACATCTGTGATCACTTTCCATCTCTTGATTGTTCGATCGTGATCATCTGTGATCAAGATTCATTACAACTTGCACCATTTGATGTCCACTAATGCATGCTGCAGTTCTTTAGGATTTTTGAGTATGGAATATTCCTGCTCCAGGTCACAGCCATGCACCAGGCCAGAGAAGGCCTGAAGCTAGTTTGGGAACCGGGGCAATAGTCAGATGCTCAGACAATCAATATGTTATGTTATATGTTTTATGAATTTTATGTTATCAAGCAAGAAGATCAAGAGTTTTATTCTGCCGAAGAGCAAGACAAATAGTTCATTGAAAATATGAGGAATAGGGCTGAAGATATAATTCCAATATGCACAGTAAAATTAAAAATTGCAGATTCACAGCTTACTTTCTTCCTTGATACGTTTGTAGCAGTATCTGTTATTTCAGAAGGAGAGTACAAGAATTCCTAAGTCACATTCTGTAATGGAGAACTAGTGTAAGATTCATTGGTTATTCCAAGAGCAATATTCTAGTGTTCAGTGAAGTTAATGCTTGGGTAAAATGTCATTGAAAGTGGTGGAAGATGAAATTTCCCTGCTAGAAAGAACGTAGCTTGAGTAAATGTTTAAGCTGCTCCAATTTATTTACATCAGGGCTGAGACAGACACTTGAGGGAGATTTAAGAGTGCAAAAATTGGCCTTGGAGTAAGGAGGACCACATGATAACATGAACCATCAATACAATATGAAATGTAGATCAGTAGATCATGCTAATGAAGGCCAGAAAGTATTGGAAAAACCCAGATTAGGCACCATCTGTGGAGAGAGAAATAGAGGTAATGTTCCAAGTTCTGCAAGATTCATCTTGGAATCTAAAGAAGTGTCACTTGGACTCAACATTAACTCTGTTTCTCTCCCCACAGATGCTGCAAGGCCTGCAGAGTTTCTCCAGCAATTCCTGTTTTCGTTTCAAGTCTCCAGCATCTGCAATATTTTGTATTTATTTATGCTAAAAATACAAATAGCGTTTTGAAAGTTTCATGAAGACTATTTCAATTTTAGTCAGCAGGTTATCTGTAAATTAATTTATGTACACAGATATCATGCTAGAGAAATTAATGAAGGAACTCACAAGGCTATGGTGCCCAATTCTGTCATAAATGGCTGGAATAAAGAGTATGATGTTAAGAAATTGCAGGAGTGTTTCACACACAGATACGAATTCAATCTGCGTTAAAGTTATCCCCTATGGGGTTTAAAAGTAATTATTTCACCATGGTCTCAAATGATTCTTGGAACAGTTTTATCTCGAGCACATGTTGACAGTCTGAAGGAAATCAGAAGCAAGAAGCAAATTTTGCTACCCAAAGGTAGTTACAGATATTGACAAGTTGGTGCAGAAAATAAAAGCTCATGGTAGAGGAGTAACATATTGGTGTGGTTAGAAAATTGTCTCACTAACAGGAAGCTGAGAGAAGGCATAAGTAGGTAAGTTTTTAGTTGACAAGATATAGTGAGTGGTGTGCCACAGGTGCCTCAACTATTTATAGTTAAAACAAATTATTTGGATAAAGGAACAAAAGAAGTGGTTGACAAATTTCTGATCACCAAGATGGATAGGTCAAGTAAGTAGGCAGAGATCTGGCAAATGGGGTTAAAAGTGGGGAGATTTGAAATTGTCCCGTTTGGCAGGAAGAATTTTTTTACAGTATATAAAGTAAATGGTGAGAGATTACAGTGCTCTGAGATACAGAGGGATGTGGGTGTCCTAGTGAATGAATCTCAAAAGGTCAGTATACAGGTACAGCAAGCAATTAGGGAAAGTTAATAGAATGTTATTGTTTATTGAAAGGGGAATTGAATACAAAACTAGGAAGGTCATGCTTCAGAGCTACAGGACATTTATGAGGCCTCATCTGAAGTACCATGTATGGTATTCATTATTTTATGTCAGAAAATATGTCAATATATTAGAAATAGTTCCGAGAAGGTTTAATAGACTAATACTTAAATTGAACATGCTGTCTCATGAGAAAAGTTTCGACAGAGTAGGCTGGAGTTTAGAACAGTAAGAGGTAACTTGATTGAAAAATATAAGCTCCTGAGATATCTTGACAGGGAACATTTGAAAACGAATGATTCCTCTTGTGGGAGATAATTTTTTTTTCTCTTCCAGTGGATCATTGTAACTCTCTTCATCAAAATATGGTGGAAGCAGATTCTTTTAATATGTTTAAGGCAGGGGTAGATAAAATCATCGTAAGTACAGCAGTGGAGGGTTACCATTGGTGCTTGTGATTGTGGATCAGCTGTGAATTTATTGAATGGTGGAGTAGGTTTCAGAGGCTGAGTGGCTTACTCCTACTCCTGATTTGTATATTCAAATACCCATATAAGAAGTTGTGAAATATGATCCAATTAAGGTTCCTAACATTTGATGGTTAAACCGAAGAAAATGATGGAAATGAATACCTCTCAAAGTCTTTGAGTTTAGAAGGGAAAAAGCGCCTTGGTTTGACCAATAGCTGACACATGTGCAAAAATGTTGCGTCTGTGACTAATCTCACAAGTACCAAACTATTGAGGTTTTGAGAAGTTGTTTCTAAGTTAAAAGGGTTTGAAATATTTCTGGGTTTGAAATATTTGAACGAGTAAGAAAAATTACAAAGGATGGACCCCCCATCCATTGTCAGTTACAAAGGTTAATGTTGCATCAAATTTCAAGAAAAAGCAAATAATTGTGCAAAACCAGGTGATGGGTCAAAAGATTGGGAATAATGGAAGAACTAGCCAAAAGATTGAATTTAAAAAATGAGGAGGGAAAACTACAGTGCACTAAGAATCTAGCCATTAATGTTTAAAGAAAAGAGTTAACAAAGTGAACGTTACTCTTATATAAAGTCAGGCTAGAGTATTAAAAATGGAAATAAGGAAATGGCAGATAAATTGAACAGGTATTTTGCATCAGTCTTCACTATAGATTGTATAGCTGTGCGGCACAGTGGCTCAGTGGTTAGCACTGCTGCCTCACAGCACCAGGGACTAAGGTTCAATTTCCAGCTGCGTGTGTGTTGTGTGGGTGGAGTTTGACCTGTGTTTGTGTCGGTTTCCTCCCATGGTCCAAAGATATGCAGGTTAAGTGGATTGGCCATACTAAATTACCCCGTCGTGACCAGGGATGTGCAGCTAGGCGGATTAGCCATGGTAAATCTGGGGTTACAGGGATAGGATTGGGGGCTAGACCTGGGTAGGATGCTCTTCGGAGGAGCAATGCAGACTCAATGGGCTCAATCCCTACACTGCAGGAATTCTATGATTCAAGTAACATCACAGAAGATGCTGTAAAACCGGAAATGGAAGGGAGAAAGGAACTCTAAAATTGCAATCACCAGAGAAGTAGTACTGAGTAGTTGTTGGAGCTGTGATCTGACAAATTGGACTTCACTTTGGGGTCCTAAAAGAAGTTTCTAATGAGATAGTTGACGCATTAGTCTTAATTTTCCAAAACACCTTTGGTTCAGGAAAGGCCCCTTTAGTCTGGAAGATGACAAATATAATTCCTTTGTTCAAAAAGGGACAGAGATCAACTGCAAGAAATCACAAGCCAATTAGTTAACTTCTATCATAGGAAAAATGTTTGAACATATTATGAACAGTTATTGTGGAGCAGTTAGATAAGTTCAAGGTAATCAGGCAGTCATTTTGTGAAAGGAAATCCTGTTTTATCAGTCTGTTGGTGTTCTTTGAAGAAGGAATACATGCTACATAAAAAGTTATTACAGAAAATAAAAACTCATGATGTGGGAGGTAATATATTGACATGGATAGAAACTTAGAAACAAAAACTATGAATACTGGAAATCTGAAACAAAAGCAGAAAGTGCTGGAGAAACTCTGCAGATTTGGCAGCATGTGTGTGAAAAAAACAAAGTTAATGCTTTCAGTCCAGTAACCATTTGACAGAACTGAAGATAGCTGGGAAAGGGTAATATTTATGCTGATTATGGGTGGGGGGAGGGTGGTGAATAGTGTACATGGAGACTGTGCCCAAAGAAAGAGATAGGATAACAAATATGTAGATAATGATAAGTTGGGTAGGGTGCTAAGGAGAAGTGTAAAAGGTTACAAAACTGCACCTAAGGATGTGGAGGGGAGGGTAATGAGCATGAAGAAGGATGGTCACATTTTAAAATTGTTAAACTGAATGTTGAATCCTGAAGGCTGTTACAAACCTAGTCAGAAGATGAGATACTGTTCCTCCATCTTGCTTTGAACTGCCACTGGAGAATTGCAGCAGTTCTGAGACAGAATTGTTGGCATGGGAACACAGTGGTGTGTGTTGAATTGGCAGGCCATTAAAGACTGGAATCATTTTTAAACCTGGATAGAAGATTGGCTGGCTACAGGAAACAGTAGGCATAAGTAGAAAGGTAAGTTGGGAAGAGGACATGAGATGCTACAAAAAGTTGGAGACCATTTAAATGAGTCTGCAAAGATTTTGTAGCATTCACAGCAATCTTCAGCCAAAAGTTCCAAGTGGATGATCCATCTCTGCCCTCTCCATGGGTCCCCCGCATCACAAATACCGGTCTTCAGCCAATTTGATTCACACAAGGTGATATCAGGAAATGGTTGGAAGCGCTAGCTGCTTCAAAGGCTCTGGGTCCTGACCACATTCTGGCCATAGTACTGAAGACGTGCTCCAGAATTTGCTGGTCCATTAGCAAAGCTTTTTCAGTACAGTTACAACACTGGCATCAAGCTGCCAATATGGCAAATTGCATAGTTAAGTCCTGCACACACAAAGCTGGACAAATCCAACCCAGTCAATTACTACCCCATCAGTCTACTTACAGTCATCAGTAAATTGAAGGCAGTTGTCTACAACAGTGCTATCAAGCAGTAACTGCTCAACTGTAACCTGCTCAGCAATGCCCAGTTTGGGGTCCGCTAGGGCCACTCAGCTCCTGACCTCATTGCAGCCTTGGTTCAAACATGGACAAAAGAGCTGAATTCCAGAGGTGAGGTGAGAGTGACGGCCTTTGACATCAAGGCTGCATTCGATGAGTGTGGCATCAAGGAGCCCTGCCTAAACTAGAATCAAAGGGTATTGCGGGCAAACTCTCCACTAGTTGGACTCATACCTGGCACATAGGAAGATGGTTGTGGTTGTCGGAGGTCAGTCATCTCAGCTCCAGGACATTTCTGCAGGAGTTCAGCAGGGTAGTGTCCTAGGCCCAAACATATTAAGCTGCTTCATCAATGACCTTCGCTCCATCATAAGGTCAGAAGTGGGGATGTTTGCTGATGATTGCACAATATTCAGCACCATTGATAACTCCTCAGATCCGTGTTCAAATGCTACAAGATCTAGATAATATCCAGGTTTGGACTGACAAGCGACCAGTAATATTCACACCACACAAATGCCAGGTAATGACCATCTCTAATAAGAGACAATCTAACCACCACTCCTTGGCATTCAATGGTGTTACCATTACTGATTTCCACTGCTACCAACATCCTGGGACTTACTATTGACCAGAAACTTAACTGACTTGCCACATAAACACAGTGGCTACAACAGCAGGTCAGAAATTAGGAATACTGCGACAAGTAACTCACCTCCTGACTCCTCAAAGACTGTCCACCATCTACAAGGTGCAAGTCAGGAGTGTGATGGAATATTCCCCACTTGCCTGGATGGGTAAACTCCAACTACATTCAAGAAATTTGACACCACCCAGGACAAAGCAACCCATTTGACTGACACCACATCCACAACTATCCATTCCCTCCACCACTGATGCTTAGTAGCAGCAGTGTGTACTAAGTATCAGATGCTCTGCAGAAATTCACCAAAAATCCTTAGACAGCTTTTTCCAAAACAACGTCTACTTCCATCTATAAGGACAAGGGCAGCAGATGCATGGGAACAAGACCACCTGCAAGTTCTCCTCCAAGCCACTCCCATCCTAACTTGGAAATATATCACCATTCCTTCACTGTTGCTGGGTCAAAATCATGAAATTCCCTCCCTAGTGTCATTGTGGGTCTCCCTACAGCATATAGACTGCAACGGTTCGAGAAGGCAACTAGGGACCAACAATAAATGCTGGCCAAATAGCGACACCTACATCCCTCAAGTGAGTAAACAATGGAAAATGTGAAATTATTCATTTTGTCTTGATTTTAATGGGACGTGGGCATCTCTGGTTATCACATATCCTCATTGTCCAGAAGACTGTTAAGAGTTAAGGAAATATATGTGTGTCTGACATTATGTGTAGACCAGACCAGATAAATAGAGTCCTACAGCACAGAAACCGACCCTTTAGTCCGACTCATCCATGCCAATCAAGTTTCTTAAATTAAACTAGTCCCAGTTGCCTGCGTATTTCCTTTCCCAAAGAACATTAATGAACCAGATGGACGTATAAGGTAATTGACAATGGTCACATTGTCCCTTTTATATCAGCATTGTTTATAATACCAGACTTTTGTTTAATTCAAATTTTATTGTCTGCGATGGTAAGATTCAAAACTGTCTCCCCAGAGAATAGGCTTGGAGTACGAGATTATCTTAACATATTACACCTCCTCTGTGACAAAGTATCATACATTATTGTATTCCCAAATGATCTAAATGGTGAAAGATTGCAGACCTCTGAAACACAGAACAATCTAGATGTGCATGTATGCAATTGGGAAGAATGGTACATGTCACAAATTAAAGGAAAGTTAATAATAAAAAGAATTAGAATATTGTTGTTGCACGGGCATTGAACAGAAAAGCAGGGAGGTTAGGCTTTTGTGGCTGAACATCTGGAGTACTGTGGTTTGATCATTTTGTTTAAGGAAAAACATAAAGGTGTTGGAAGCAATACAGAGAAGGTTTACCAGACTAACACCTGGAATAGATTGTTTGTCTTATGGAGAAAGTTTGGATGGGCTAGGCGGGAAAAATGATTTGAGGTGTCTTGACAGATTGGATATGTAAAGGATGTTTCCTGTTAGAGTAGCATCTAGAACTATGGGTTCGGAAGAAGGGTCACTGGGCCAGAAACATTAACTCTGATTTCTCTCCAAGAAAAAGAAGGAGGTGTATATCCAGTACAGACAGCTGGGACTGAGTAAATCCCTAGAAGAGCATAAGGGAAGTAGAAATATACTGAAGAAGGAAATCAGGAGGGCTAAAAGGGGGACATGAGGTAGAGTTGGCAAATAGAGTTAAGGAGATTCCAAAGAGATTCCATAAGTATATTAGGGCAAAAGAGTAACTAGGGAAAGAATACGGCCCCTTAAAGATCAACATGGCCATCTATGTGCAGGACCCACAGGAGATGGGTTAGATCCTAAATGAATATTTTGCATCAGTACTTACTATGGAGAAAGTAGGGAAGCTTGGGGAAATAAATAGTGATGTCTTAAAAAGAGTTCTTATTACAGAAGAGGAGATGCTGGAAGTCTTAAAATGCATAAAGGTGAATAAATGCTAGTTTCCCAGAACTTTGCAGGAAACTAGGGAAGAGATTGCTGGGCCCCTTGATGAGATATTTGCATCATCAATCATCATGGGTGAGGTGCTAAAAAACTGGAGGTTGGCTAACGTGGTGCCATTAATTAAGGAAGGCTGTAAGGAAAAGCTAGGGAACTATATACCAGTGAGCCTTGACTCAGTGATGTGTAAGTTCTTGGAGGGGATTTTGAGGGACTGGATTTAGATGCATTTGGAAAGGCAAGAACTGATTAGGGACAGTCAACATGGCTTTGTGCATGGGAAATCATGTCTCACGAGATGATTGAGTTCTTTGAAGAGGTGACAAAGAAGATTGATGAAGGCGAGTGGTATATATTGTCTATATGGACTTCAGCATAACCAATTGGATACAAAACTGGCCTGAAGGTAAAAGTCAGAGGGTGGTGGTGGAGGGTTACTTTTCAGACTGGAGACCTGTGACCAATGGTGTGCCACAAGGATCGGTGCTGGGTCCACTGCTTTTTGTCATTCATTTAAATGATTTGAATGCAAATACAGGAGCCATGGTTAGTAAATTTGCAGATGACACCAAAATAGGTGGTGTATTGGATAGTGAAGAAGATTATCTCGGAGTGCAATGAGATGTTGATCAGATGAGCCAATGGGCTGAAGAGTGGCAGATGGAGTTTAATTCAGTTAAATGTGAGGTGTTCCATTTGGTAAGGCAAACCAAGTATGGACTTATACAGTTAATGGTAGGGCTGTGGGGAGTTTCACTGAACAAAGACTCCTAGGGGTGCAGGTGCATAGTTCCTTGAAAGTGGAGTTGCAGGTAGACAGGGTGGTGAAGGAGGAATTGGGAAAGTTGCCTTTATGGGTCAGAACACTGAAAAGAGGAGTTAGGATATCATGTTGAGGCTGTACAAAACATTGGTGTGGCCACTTTTGGAAGACTGCATACAGTTCTGGTCACCCTTCAATAGAAGAGATTGTGTTGAAGTTGACAGGGTGCAGAAAAAATTTACAAGGATGTTGCCAGGACTGGAGGGTTTGAGTTATATGGAGAGGCTGAATAAGCTGGTGCTTTTTTTCCCTAGAACATCAGAGACTGAGGAGTGACCTTATAGAGGTTTATAAAATCATGAGGGGCATGGATAGACGAATAGCCATGGTCTTTCTCCGAGGGTGGGGGAGTCCAAAATTAGAAGACATAGCTTTAAAGTTAGAGAGGAAAGATTTAAAAAGAACCTGAGGGGTAACTTTTCCACACAGAGGGTGGTACGTGTATGGAATGAGCTTCTAGAGCAAGTGGTCGAGGCGGGTACAATTAAAACATTTTAAAAGACTTCTGGATGGGTACATGAATAGGAAGTGTTTAGAGGGATATGGGCCAAATGCTGGATAATAGATTTGGAAGTCTGGTCGGCACGGATGAGTTGGGCTGAAGGGACTGTTTCCATGCTGTATAATTCTGTGACTCTATAACTAGGGGTCACTGTTTAAAAAGAAAGGGTCACCCATTTAAAACAGATGAGGTGATTTTTTTCCTCTCTCTGAGGTCCATGAATCTTTGGGACTCTGCTTCTACCATATTTTCAGGAATAGAGTCTTTGCATATTTTTAAGGCAGAAACGGATAGTTTCTTGGTAAGCAAGGAGTGAAAGGTTATCAGGGTGGGAGGGAATGCAGATTTGTGTTTACAATCATATCGCTCGTGATGTTATTAGGTGGTTGAGCTGCCTCAAGGCACTGATTGACCTACTCCTGTCACTTTTTCATAAGATCAGATGTGACCGTCAGAAATGTTGAAAATGGACATGGAGGGAGATATCCAAACAGAAAGGGACAAAAGGAGAAAGGAGAAAAATATTTTTTGTTTCATTTATTTTGGCAAATGAACATTTTGATTAATGCATGTTCACGGTAAGAAAAGAATGTTTTCTTTTACATGAAAATTACTCTGGCAATATCGGTCGTATGTTTTGGCTGTGATCAGAGTGAAAACATGTAGGCAACCAAATCTGTTAAACTTTTAAGGTATCGTTGATATTGGTTTAGTCATTGAGTTCTGGGAAATTATGTACATTAGCATTTTGCAATGTAATGTGTAAGTTTTTCCTTAAATGGGTAAGAAGTGTATCGCAAGAGCTATCTTCTCAGTTCCTTTGGCAAGGTGTAAATAAAACTGGTTCAATAATGCCTGCCTGCTGTTAATCTTACTCAGTGCAATACACAACACATAAAAAGTTTCATGGTGGATTTAGGATTGTCAAAGTCTGTGTGACTCACTGTTAAAATTCCTTCAATCTTTTTAGTATTTACCTTCTCAAGCATTTCAAAATTTTGCATATTGCTATTAGATCTACCTGTAACCTTCACCATTCCAGTAAATGCACTTTTGAGAATTCCAGAGGGAGTTCCCATCAATTCAGATTACCATTAAGTGACATTATTATCTGAGCAGGACTATGTAACAACGTTCCTCCCTAGTTCTGTTGTGCTGTTTGCATTACGTAAGTGGAATGTTCATGGATGCCAGTGTGTTTCAGGATTCTTCATTCCCAATGGTTGTCAAAAATAAAGAGGATTGTTTAAAGGGACAGTGAATATACCAGAAGAAAGTTATTCAAAGAAATTTAGTCTCATTGATAGAAGGATAAATCTGGTATTACAATTTGTGTTTGAATGCAAAAGGCACGCAAACAGAATCATAGGAATGTGAAGATGTAAATTCCTGAATTGCTTTTAGGCTAACACATTGACATAGTCGAAACATGTAGAAAGAACTTGCATCTGTATTGAATTTGGAGAATCCCAAAGTACTTTACAGCCAAAGAAGTACTTGAAGCGCAGTCACTTTTGTAATATAGGAAATGTGATATCGAAATTCTACACAGCATGGTCCCAGAAACCGCAAACAGCACGTGAACTGCAGCAGTTCAAGAAGGCAGCTCATTGCTACCTTCTCAAAGGCAACTAGGGACAGACTATAAATGCTGGCTCAGACACTGCAGCCCCCATGTCCCACAAGTGAATTAAAAAGATATGATACTGACCTGATTCTGGATTAAGGAAGCATGTAAATGCTTTGGAAGCAGTTCAGAAAATCTTTCAGACTAATACTTGGAATGAATGCATTGTCTGATGAGGAAAGGTTAGAAAAGCTAGGTCTGTATCTGCTAGAGTTTCAAAGGGTTACATTTCGGGTAAGCTTGACTGAATCATACAAGATCTTTAGGAAAATCGACTGGGTAGATGTGTAGAAGATATTTCTTTTACCAGATATTCTAGAATTAGTGGTCACTGTATAACATTGAAGAGTCATCAATTTTACAACTGAGATGAGAAAAAATTTTTTCTCAGAGGGTTGAGAGTCATTGGAACTCTCTCTTTTGAAAAGGCGTTGGAGCAGAATCTTTGAGTATTTTTAAAGCAGCGGTGGAGAGATTTTTGGTAAACAAGAGGGTGAAAAGTTCTCGAGGATATAGGAGGGAACGTGGATTTTGAGGACACAATCAGATGGTCATATTAAATGGCAGAGCAGGCTCAAAGAGTTGAATGAGCTCCTGCTCCTTGTTCATATGATGTTGGTTGAATGATAAATATTAGACAAGACACTGGAAGTAAGTCTGAGATAACAAGGTGTAGAGCTGGATGAACACAGCAGGCCAAGCAGCATCAGAGGAGCAGGAAGGCTGATGTTTCAGGCCTAGACCCTTCTTCAGAAAAATCTTTCAGACTAATACTTGGAATGAATGCATTGTCTGATGAGGAAAGGTTAGAAAAGCTAGGTCTGTATCTGCTAGAGTTTCAAAGGGTTACATTTCGGGTAAGCTTGACTGAATCATATAAGATCTTTAGGAACATTGACTGGGTAGCTGCTTGGCCTGCTGTGTTCATCCAGCTCTACACCTTGTTATCTCAGATTCTCCAGCATCTGCAGTTCCTACTATCACTGGAAGTAAGTCTGTTACTTTTCTTCAAATAGTGCCATGGATTGTTTAGGTCCAATGGAATGATGTGATCTCAGTTAAGACACCATCATCAGAAAGATGGCTCCTAAACCAGTGAGTATTCCTTAAGTGGCATTGTCTGATAGCACTGGATTGTCAACCTAGATTTGTTGTTTAAGTGTCTGGTGAGACTTGAGTACATCATGCCAGCCTGTCAGTACAAACTGAGCAGAGGAACCAATCCCTCTGTCAGTTCAGGGTATGTTCCTTTTGGTATTCTGCCTTGATAGGTTAGCTGTGGACACCCTGCTGTGTTCCCTTAGGCATCCTGCAGTCAAAGTGGATTTAAAATTTAGCTGTAAATCTGTGTCTGAAGTTAATAATTAGCGTGTAAATATTTCTGTAACCATGATGATTGCTTTTATAAACCGTTTTTTTGAAGCCAGGTTGGATGGTTTTGTGCACTAATGGATTTTTGTTAGTTTTGTTTGTTTCAGATCCAGCCTAGAAAATGCCTCACCGTTTGTTAGTGTGCTTTGGAATCTACTTTTATAAGCTCAGGGAAACACCCTTGGCTGACAGAGAGAAACTTTTATTTCAATTTTTACTTTAATTCATGTGTTAGTCCTATTAAGCTTGGCTGTTCAGTAGAACTTCTGAGAAGAGAAGGATATGGTGAGTTAAAACCTTCGAATGATGAGTTAGTTTGGTTCTAGACCAAGTAAATTCCAGAAATGGTTATTTAACCTGACTGTAGTACATTTCAAATGTACGGTAGCTCCTGGATGAAGCTATCATGTTCCTAGTTTGAAGATTGAAGTGACGTAAACCTACCAAGGTAAATGCAGGAATACTAGTGTGAGTGTTGTGAGTGTTGTTTTCGGTTCTGAACTGGGAGCATCTTGTAGCTCATTACAAAAACTATACTGTTTATTTTCAATTTATAATGTAATATTTTGGGATTAATGAGATGATACTGTGTGTTTAAAATCTTTGAATTTGTATCTTACGTGTTTGGATCATTCTACTTTACTTTATCTCCATTCCATTTCCAGTAAACTCCTGTTTTATTGTTATAGCAAAATCAAAATTATTGTGTGCTTATGTTTGAACATGAAACCACTTCATTAAAACCAAACTAAAATAAGCTATGACTTATCGAGCCAGGTTCCTGACTGGAATCTGACTTGTCCAGTAATAATATCTGCTGGGATCGTAACTATAGACATCTGATATTTGACATGGGTCAGCCTCAAAGGACTTTCAAGGTACAACTGTGATCCACTTGCAAGACACTTCTTTACTTCAATGCTGCACTTCAGGATGCACCAGCAACCATCATTGCAAAGAGACTGTGTGTCCAGGGACACACACCCAGCTCATGGACTGAACCACGCTGTATCTTCAGGCTCTTCACTCGCTGTCAAGATGCTCAATCATTCATTCTGAGCTTACGCAGATGCTCACAGTATCATTGCCATATCTTGAGCCCTCTCAGCCAGAGGTACAAGGCTTATATTACATCTGCTGGTGTGCCATTTAGTGCAGGCACGTAGGCAGGAAGCTTGTCCTGGTTGTCAGCAGGCCGCAGTCAAGTCCAGTGGGATAGCCGTCAATCAGGCATAGTAACTCAAGAGCAGCCTCGGATATTAAACAATGGGCTCAGACATTGGTCAGTCAGCCTCTTGGAGGGTCAAGGTCACATATGGGCTGGGGAGCCCAATGTTAAGCACACTACCACCTGCTTTGATCTTTTCCTGCTCTATAGTGGGCTGCCTTTCCTTCTGGAGTGAGAGAGAGCCAGGACTGGTAACATGGCCTCCACTGCTAGTCATGGGGGAAGATGAAGTCCTGCATCTGCATCACTCTGTCCAGCTGGACCTCCAGGTCTCTGTTCACAAAGTGGACTGCCATCTCCCAGGCAATTGTCCAGAACTGCGCAGGGCAGCTCCGAACTGACAGTGCTTCTTCGTATGTACAACAGTGTTTTAAAAGCGGCACAAGCGCTAGGGATTCAGCACTTTAGCAACTATCTGCTGAGTGCTGAGATGTTCTGCGAACAGTGGGTGGTAAAATGGAGCTAAAATTAGATGTGAGGGATGCTATACGACAAGATGCATTGGGTAAAATATGGAGAGAAATCTCACTAGGCCATGCAGCAAGAATCCCTCCAAATAACTCAAGCTTGCTCGTTGCCAAAAATAAATTAAGATTTAGCCCTTAGTGTTTATTTCAGTGCTCCCTGCATGACTATCTTTAATGCTATATCAAGTTGGTGAAGTGGGCAGTGTCCACACATTTCTAGGCTGTTTTAGGCAGCCAGCCAATTGTGAACCAGGTATTTTGCTTTCTTAAAAAAGAAAGGAGCAGAAAAAGCAAAATTCCACCCACATACACTAGAACAATGCACCAAATTGTGCATTACACAGTTTCAAAGACCATTCCTAAGAGCAATACTTCTGATCGGCAAAGTTAGAATCAATATACAAACCCATAGCAGGTTGCCAATCATCATAAAGTTGCTTTGTACCTTCAGTTAACTTATCTCAAAAAGAGCCCACAGCTGCAGCTTGAAGAGAATGTGTGATATGCTGATTTAATTCTTCCTGTTCTTGGTTTTCATTTAGGTAATTAATTATTTTAGCAATTCAGATGAAGGCATCTGTGTGAAATGGCAGGATATTACTTCCTGTAGCTAATTAAATAAATGCACAACTCACATAATTATCGCTGTTAATTATTTCTGCACGATAGCATGGATGCCACTTTTGAGTGGTGCTTGCTTGAAGGATTTTACATTCTAATGAACTAACATTTCATTGATACATTATGGCTCTGATCGGATCTTAGTTTGACAATTGAAAGATTTACTTCAAAAGTAAAATTGCTTTCACTGTAATTGGGTAAATTTTAAGTTGAATATTCCATTTCACAAATGAGAAATTCAATAACCCATAGCTAAATATTAACACCATGGCTGATTCTTGTATCAAGTGACCCAAGACACATTTTATCATGTGAGTGTAAAATATATAAATGCAAGAAAATAAATTGCCATTCCAAAAAGTATGCTGCATAGATTTGTAGAGGAACTTTCCAAAAAAAAAGGCTATTTCTCTGACAGCTCATTTCTCATATCAATGTTGTGTACAGCGGATATAACAGGATGCTCATTAATGCATATTCATAATCACTGGGGGCTAAATTGTGATTAGTACAGATACATCTGCACTGACAGTGATGCAAAATATCAATATGCACCATGTTATAAGAAAGTGTAAAAGTTGAGTCCTTGTTTAGCCTTTCAGGTGAAGATGCATGTGTTGCAGGAATGAAGCTAGTGTGTTACTATTGAATTGTTTCTTTGGATGTTGAAAGGGATGAATAAGTTAGGGTTTTCCACTTTTCAAGTGTTGAGAGCGGGTGCTGCTTGACACCTTATTCCAGAAACTTTGTTTGTTGCACTGTTTGTTACATGGACAATTGACAGGTACTCATTGAAGGAAGAGACAAAGGTAGGTAATTTATCAATGAGATTGTACTAATTGATTTTTACACTTTTTCATAGCATTCTACAGTAATAGGAAGAAGTATACTCAACCTGGGCTCTGCTGACATTCAGAAATGATACAAGTTGATCTGTCATGGATATAATGTTATCAGTACAGCTTGATTGAATTATGGTGCTGCAGTTCACCACAGCTATTTATTATCTTTTATAGGTCAGGCCTGTAAATCAGATATTGCACAGACAAATAGTTGCACAATCAAGTTTTCTGTGACTAGATAGATATGAATGAAGAAGAGTATTCCGCCCATCCATCCAAAAAGTAAGTACAGTTTGCCTATTCTATAATCCAGGATGCTGGGCATAAATATTTTATAAAATAAAAGCAGAAATTGCTGAAGCAAGTCTGGCAGCATCTGAAGAAGGGTCATTGGACTTGAACTATTAACTCTGCTTTCTCTCCACATATAGAACAGTACAGCACAGTACAGGCCCTTCAGCCCACGATGTTGTGCCAACCTATTATCCTACTCTAAGATCAAACTAACCTGTATACCCTTCATTTTACTGTCAGCCATCTGCCTATCCAAGAGTCGCTTAAATGTCCCTTGTGTATCTGACTCCACTACCACCCCCGGCAGTGCATTCCACACACCCACCACTCTCTGTGTAGAGAACCTACCTCTGACATCTCCCCTCTACCTTCCTTCAATCACCTTAAAATTATGCCGCCTCATGATACCCATTTCCACCCTGGGAAAAAGTCTCTGACTATCCACCTTTATCAAGTCACCTCTCATCCTTCTTCACACCAATGAGAAAAGCCCTACCTCCCTCAACCTTTCCTCATAAGACCTGCCCTCCAGTCCAGGCAGCACCCTAGTAAATCTCCTCTGCACTCACTCTAAACCTTCCACATCCTTCCTATAATGAGGTGACCAGAACTGAACACAATATTCCAAATGTGGACTAACCAGGGTTTTATAGAGCTGCAGCATAAACTCGCGGCTCTTAAACTCAGTCCCTCTGCCAATGAAAGCCAACACACCATACGCCTTCTTTACAACCCTATCAACTTGGGTGGCAACTTTGAGGGATCTATGGATGTGGACCCCAAGATCCCTCTGTTCCTCCACATTGCCAAGAATCCTGCCATTAACCCTGTATTCTGCATTCAAATTCAACCTTCCAAAATGAATCACTCCACACCTTTCGAGGTTGAATTCCATCTGCCACTTCTTTGCCCAGCTCTGCATTCTGTCAATGTCCCATTGCAATGTACAACAGCCCTCCACACTATCCACAACTCAACCAACCTTCGTGTCATCGGCAAACTTACTAGCCCACTCTTCCACTTCCACATCCAAGTCAGTCATTTATAAAGATCACAAAGAGCAGAACAAAGAACAAAAGAACAAAGAAAATTACAGCACAGGAACAGGCCCTTCGGCCCTCCAAGCCTGCGCTGATCCAGATCCTCTATCTAAACCTGTCACCTATTTTCCAAGGATCTATATCCCTCTGCTCCCTGCCCATTCATGTATCTGTCTCGATACATCTTAAATGATGCTATCGTGCCCACCTCTACCACCTCCACTGGCAACGCATTCCAGGCACCCACCACCCTCTGCGTAAAGAACTTTCCACATATATCTCCCTTAAACTTTTCCCGTCTCACCTTGAAATCGTGACCCCTAGTAATTGAGTCCCCCACTCTGGGGGATAAAACTTCTTGCTATCCACCCTGTCTATACCTCTCATTATTTTGTAGACCTCAATCAGGTCCCCCCTCAACCTCCGTCTTTCTAATGTAAATAATCCTAAACTACTCAACCTCTCTTCATAGCTAGTGCCCTCCATACCAGGCAACATCCTGGTGAACCTCCTCTGTACCCTCTCCAAAGCATCCACATCCTCTTGGTAATGTGGCGCCCAGAACTGTACGCAGTATTCCAAATGTGGTCGAACCAAAGTCCTATACAACTGTAACATGACCTGCAACTCTTGTACTCAATCCCCCGTCCGATGAATGAAAGCATGCCGTATGCCTTCTTGACCACTCTATCGACCTGCGTTGCCACCTTCAGGGTACAATGGACCTGAACACCAGGATCTCTCTGTGTATCAATTTTCCCCAGGGCTTTTCCATTTATGGTATAGTTCACTCTTGAATTGGATCTTCCAAAATGCATCATCTCGCATTTGCCTGGATTGAACTCCATCTGCCATTTCTCTGCCCAACTCTCCAATCTATCTATATTCTGCTGCATTCTCCAACAGTCCCCTTCACTATCTGCTACTCCACCAATCTTAGTGTCATCTGCAAACTTGCTAATCAGACCATCTATACCTTCCTCCAAATCATTTATGTATATCACAAACAACAATGGTCCCAACACGGATCCCTGTGGAACACCACTGGTCACAGTTCTCCATTTTGAGAAACTCCCTTCCACTACAACTCTCTGTCTCCTGTTGCCCAGCCAGTTCTCTATCCATCTAGCTAGTACACCCTGGACCCCATGCGACTTCACTTTCTCCATCAGCCTACCATGGGGAAACTTATCAAACGCCTTACTGAAGTCCATGTATATGACATCCACAGCCCTTCCCTCATCTATCAACTTTGTCACTTCCTCAAAGAATTCTATCAAGTTGGTAAAGAAGTTCAAGAACAGATCCCTGCGGAACATCACTCGTCACCGAGTTCCAGGCTGAATACTTTCCAGCTACTCCATCTCTGTATTCTATTGGAGAGCTAATTCTGTATCCAGACAGCCAAATTTCCCTGAATCCCATGCCTCTTTACTTTCTGAATGAGCCTACAATGGGGAACCTTATCAAATCCCTTGCAAAAATCCATATCCACTACACACACTACATCGACTGCTCTACCTTCATCGATGTGTTTGTCACATCCTCCAAAAATTCAGTAAGGCTTGTTAGGCATGACCAGCCCCTTAGAAAGCCATGCTGACTATCTCTAATCAAACTCTGCTTTTCCAAATAATCATAAATACTACCTCTCAGAATCTTCTCCAATAATTTGCCCACCACAGAAGAAAGACTGACTGGTCTGTAATTCCCAGGAATGTCCCTATTCCTTTTCTTGAACAAGGGAATAACGTTTATCACCCTCCAATCATCTGGTACTACTCCAGTAAACAGCGAGGATGTAAAGACCATTGCCAAAGGCACAGCAATCTCTTTCCCTCACTTCCCGTAGTAACCTTATACCACTGTGCGCTCTGCTAATGTCATATGCTGCCAGATCTGCTGAGTTTCTCTAGCTATGTCTGTTTTTGTTTCAAATTTCCAGAGTCTACAGTTCTTTGTTTTAATTCTCTATATATGTTGATCACTCATTGTGAGGATTTTCTTTCTTTATTTTAATCTCAGAATACTGCAGGATGGGTTATTCAACTTGCCTTTCCTGCCTCTTTCAGTGATTCTTTCATTTGAGAGTTGGAAAGATTGTAGATCACTTTGTCCTAAAGGTGCTTGCAAAGTATCTACATAAAATGGCTGCCAACACCTGCAGAGTGGGTAGATAAGTTGCTGTGTTTTTTCTTCAAGGTGGAGTAAAAATCTTGGAACTGGTGGCCCTGAGGTGGCCCACTGATTACTGCCTCAGTGTTTCTGTAAAGTCGCAGATCTAGCTTCAATTGCACTTCATCGGCAGGTTTTGTCCAAGAATACAGTCTTAAAAATAAAGCCTTAAAACATATATGATCATTACATTGTGTTGGTCTGCGGACCTCCTTGTCATATCAGCTAAGCAAGCGTAATGAGAACAAGGGACTTAAGAACAGAATTTGAAGTTCCCATTTTTCAAACCATCTGCTACAGCAAGAACTTGAAGATAACGGGCTGAATTTTAGGATTCCTTTTAGCTAAATCCAAGTTGCATCATGATTTTTTATTTGGAGAGTTTTACGCTGTGAAGCCTAGTGAGTTCTCTGGCTCTATCCTACCAAACAACTCATCTCACTAATTACCTACCAGGCCACTATGACGTCTCTTGCATCTGATTTCTGCCCATTTTACCAGGCCCTGCTCCCAGAACAACTTGCCACTCCGTAACAACTTGCTAAAACACTGGCATCCCTTGCATCCATGCCATATTTAAAAGCTTGTTGTGTATCTGGCAGTCTGAAGCCGCCCTACTCATTCAAGGACAGAGCCTCTTCAAAGGCTTTCTTTAAGGGAAGGCAATGACCTTTTGGTGTTATTGCCAGACTATTAATCCAGAAATCCAGGTAATGTTCTCGGTCCTGGGTTCAAATCCCATTATGGCAGATGGTGGAATTTGCATTCAGTAAGAAATCTAAAGTTAAGAGTCTAATGATTATCATGTGTAACCATTGTTGATTGTTTGTAAAACCCATCTGGTTCACTAATGTACTTGAGGGAAGGTAAGCTGCTGTCTTTCCTGGTTTGGCTTAGATGTGAGTCCAAACCCACAGCAATGTGGTTGACTTTTAACTGCCCTCTGGTCAATCTGGGAGAGCATGTAGCTAGGCACAACATGAACAAGCGCTAAGAAAGCAAGTGATCATTCCTAAGATGCTGCCTGCTTCAGTCTGTGAGCTGGGTGCCTGTCTCTATATGCAAAGTGTCCCTGCTGCAACCTTTCAATGTTGCTGATACATCCTGGCACTAAAGTCTGTGCTTCTAGAGCACACAGCCAGCAAATAGGAGATGGTTGGGAGATGACAGATGCCAATGTCTGTGGAGGAGGGTTAGGTATACCTGGTGCCAACTGATTGTGCCCTGGGCTGTGGTTTGGTCACAAGCAACATAAAATCATACAGGATGGAAGAATTGTAGAATTATAGAATTTTATCGTACAGAAGGAGATAATTTGACCCATCTGGTCTGTACTGGTTCCTGAGAGGGCTACCCTGATAGTTCCATTCTCCAGCTCTATCACCGCAGCCCTCTAAATTCTTTCAAACATATATACAGCTCTCTTTTGAAACCTATGGAATCTGCCTCCACCACTCTCCTCAGCAACACATTCCAAATCTTAACTACTCTAAGTAAAGAAGTTTCTCCTCATCTCACTTCTAGCTCTCTTGTTGACAATCTTGAAATTGTGCCCCTCTGGTTACTGAGGCACTTTGGCCCATCAAGACTGCACCCACAAAGCTACTCTAAATCCACGCTAATCCCACTTTGCAGCACTAGACTCTGCACAGTGGCAGAGTTAAAGTGAGTACTGACCCTGTGTGTGAAGGGTGGCAGAGAGAAGATGATGGCACTCGCCCTTACAGTTTGCAAAAAAGTCATTGAGCTTCTTCCTGTATTGCTGGGTGTTCCTTTTCACATTGGAACACAGCACTGGCCTGGGCTGTGTTTTGTGTCTAGGTTAGCTGGGTCTGGTAGCATGACATCCAGTGGCTGTTAGCTAGTAGAGGACTGTCCACCTTTCCAACAGTCTGTCCATCAGCACCTCCAGGCCCCTGTCTGTAAAGTGGGGAGTGAGCTTGCCCTTTATGGAGTATGTCTTTGTGATAATGATTGGGCACCATGGTGTGAGTCCCTGGCTCGCCACAACTGAAGTGGCGCACATCTGGGCTCTAGGAGAAACTTTAGAATTTCCAGCCTGCAGCAAACATTCCACTTCTCCAGTCATGCCATTTCCTTGAGAAATTTCATTTCCCTTTTGAAAGCCACAAGTAAATGGCGGAAGAATGTTAATATAGTACAAAAAAAAAGTCAATGATCTAAGGAGGATTGATTTCCCCCATTACTGCATCACACAATAAATGGACAACACAGGCTATATGGCAACATTAATTTGTAGATGTATACGAGAAGAATATGCTTCACTGAAGAGACTCTGCATCTTTTATATGAAGGCCTGAAGCCATGATCTTATACCCATACTGCTCTCTTTTTCTCTCTAGTTCCGAAGCTATGATCACGGTCAACCACTGACTCAGTAATTTTAGTCATCCACAGGGGTTTATGTTATGTGATCCAAGGTGCAGTACAAACATGCATCTGTCACACCTCACAGGAGTACTGTGAATTTATCATCTTTGGCATCTGGTGCAACATACAGATAAAACAATCAAGTTGCTTGTTTCAGGCTAAGGTCTTGGATGAAATGGATCACGTTTCTGTTGTATTGCAAACATCTATAGAAACGGCCCTTTATTTTCTCAAACAGACATCATTACATGTAAAGGACGACACAAATGCTGAACATTTTCCCATTGAAAAAAAGAAAGTGGAAACTTACTGCTTTGTGCTACTCCCCAAGGAAAGCATTGTGGCTGTGTCAAAGCACAGTCATTGATAGTGACAGTATGCCCCCTACGACTAGGAAAGAGCACCTTGCTGTCAGCTGCATGCAGCCTTTCATACAGGAATGAAATGCTTATGGTGGTATTTCCGTTTAGGATACAGAGGCACAGTACACCGTTTTCTCTCATGACAAGATTGATTGATTAAAATTAGCTGAAGATTCGAAATTGAGGAAGTGTGCACCAAGTAGCATAAAAGCTAAAGAAGTTACTAGAATCACCTATTAGGCAGGCAATAAATTCCAGCTTTAACAGCGAAGTTCATGTCCCACAACCCAGTTTTAAAAAGAGACTTTTTGGATGCAGCTAATTACTGTTTGGGGAGGTGTGTAACTGTAGCAGTAGATCCCATGTTTAGTGGCTGCATAACAAGATGTTGTGTGTTATACGGCTGTTTGTTATGGTAGATGAAAATGAGAATTTAAGAACTAGGAGCAGGAGTAGGTAATTCAGGTCCCCGAACCTACTCTGATATTTAATACGATCAAAGCTGATCTCATCTCAGACTCCACTCCATCTTCTGTGACCATTTTCAACCTATTACTAATTAAAACCTGCCAACCTCCTCCTCAAATTTATTCAGTGTCTCAGTGTCCACCATACTCTGGACTAAAGAATTCCACAGATTCACAGTTCTTTGAGAGAAGTAATTTCATCTGTTTTAAATCTTCTGCTCCTTATCCTAAAACTGTGACACCTCAGCATAAATTGCCCAACATGACAAAACAGCCTCGCGACATCTAATAATTTCAAATGAACAAAGTATTCACCAGAAAGAAAAGTGAGTGGCCATCACATTCCCTCCTTATTCAATCTTGAACATTCTGTAGAACTGGCCTCTCATCTTAGAAATGAGGAAACTGACACTGAGTGCCAGTATCACTGCCTTCCAGATTCAGCTTGCATTTGGGGTAAGAATCCTACCATTATCTTCCAGTACTTTGTCTCTCCAATTTGCCTGAAATGCATTAATGTTAGCCCTTTGTGATAATTTTAGTAGGAGATTGAATGCCCCAATTTTTTTAATGCATCATACAGCTCAAAACAAGATTGTTCAAGTATTTGATCACATACAGAATTTCACAAGTCCTTCAACAAGAAGATTGAATTTGAATGAATTCTATTTTTAAGTTAATGTCCTACTCAAATTTTACTTCATCCATGATAAAGGATGGAGGAATTTGTTGTTTTCTATATGCAGTGTGAACTTCAACACTGATGTGGCAATTATATACAGGATAAAGTTCCTTCTGCGTTATCTCACCATAAAGTCAGTCTGAAATAACTGTTAGACCAATGTGACATTTCCATTTCCCACATCCAGGCATGGAATTTTCTCTAAGCTGCCTCTGCTGTTACTTCTGCAGAATTGGGTCAGAAAACCGATTTACAAAATATGGCATTTCTGCCAGACTTCTATTAAAGTAACAATGGAGAATCTCAAAGGAAATCCCATTTTAGCATTAGAGATGTATTTTAAATGTGACCAATGCTTTATAGTCAAGTACTGCTGAATTATTGTCAGTGTTTCCATTATTGGCTTTCATCCATTAGGCCTACGTTGAGATGCACAAACTCATATCTCACAGGGCCTTTAGTTATCAACTTGTGAATCAATTCATCTCTGACCTTTCCTAGTTCTGATGAAAGATCATCGATCTGAAACATTATTTCTCTCCCCATTTGCCAGATCTACTAACTTCCAATAGCTGCAATATTTTTCTTTTGTCTGAATGACCAAATGCATTTATTCTTGGTATTCAAAATCTAAACTGAAAAAGAAAGCCCCTACAATTTTAGAACATGAAGAAATGTGACTGAATAAATCGGGAACAGACAAGCAATTAGTAAGACTCTGGAGATGAACATTTTAAAATCTGCATTAATAACATTTTCAATCAATAACTAAATTACAAATAATTTGCTAAATTAATTGGCCACAAAAATCTAAAGTAATTTCCATAAGGTTTGGCCTTTGGGTGAAAGCTTTGCAGTTTAGATTGAATACCATTTTTACATCCAGTAATGCATAACTTCAATTCAAGTGAACTAAATTGACACTATCGTGTGGTCAAATTCTGTTTAGCCAAATTCATAACCTTCACCTTTAGGTTCCCTCTTAAATTCAGAGATGTTTCCTGGCATTGAAAAACTGCTGGATGTTGTATGATGCACACATTATCAATTTTCATGACTTTGTGATTTTTCTGGCTTCTGATGGTCAGGCAAATAAGAGGCCATTTGCAGCAGCAGATAGTGGGGAAATTTAAACTAAAATAAAGACAGTGGTAGCAGAAATGGCAGAGGCTCACCTGTTGACTTAGGAGCTGCCGGGTAATGAGAAGGACAAGGGGAACTGTCATTATTCTGGGAGAGAGAGAGAGAGGGAGAAGTGAGACCATTATGTGCAATAGATCAGATATGGTGGAGGGTCCCATCAAGCATCAATACAGTTGGGAAAGTGGAGTGGGATGGGGAAACAAGGTGGAGTCCTTTGTGGAGAAAGGGATACACGTAGTAAGTGCTTGTACAGAAGGATGCATTGCTCAAACAGATGTGACCAAGCCAGATCAAAAAGGGGAATGGAGCAGAGTCCTTACAGGAAGTGAACTGGGTGTGCATGAACTTGTGAAAATTTATTTAATGGTTTTTTCCTGGAAATGGAGAAATGAGAAATCAAAGAAAGGAAAGGAAGAAGCAAAACTAGACCAGGTGAAGGTAAGGGAGAAGGGTGAAAATTAGAAACACACAGTCAATGGAATTTTACAGTTCAGAGTGATAATATGAACTGGAACAAACACAGCCATCAATGTACCAAGAAAGGAGGCGAGGTCTAGCAGGGGATGACTGAGAAGAGCAGGCAGCACTTTGGGGTATACATTAGAGCCTAGAAGCAGTCACCTGCACTGAAGAGCAGATTGTCTGGGAACAGGCCCTGTGATCAGCAGGAGGAAGGGCATCCAGCAGAGGGTGACTGACAGGGAGGGTGATTACTTCAGCATGTATATTGTAGCCTGGATGCAGTCACCTGCCCTGAAGAGCGGATTGTCGTGGGCCTGGTATCAAGGAGTGTTTAAGCCCCAAACATTACATCACTGAAGTATTTCCCCCACCACCCCCCACCCCGACGACGCCTCCTCATTCCTCCTCTAACCAAAAAAAGACAGACAGCGTGGTGTTGTTGAAAATGTGTTGGTAGCAGAGTGAGCAGTAAGGCATTGGTTCGAGAGGCTTCAGTGAGCAACAGCTCAGCAAAAAGTACAGATAAAGCCCTTTAAATTTCCCTCTTTCGTCTTAGAGCAGCTGAGGTGGTAGTTAGGGCAGTGGCATCCTCCTGCAGGATGTGGGAGCTCAGGGAGAATTCCATCATCACTGATAACTACACCCGTGGGAAGTGCATCCAGCTGCAGCTCCTGGGCGACTGTATTAGGGAGTTGGAGATGGATGCACGCAGGAGCATCAGAAATGCTGAGTGCATCATAGATAAGAGATTTAGTGAGGTGTTTGCACCTAAGATGCAGGTAGAGAATAGCTGAGTGACCACCGGGAAAGGCAAACGGAGTAGGCAGAGATTGCAGGAATACCCAGTGGCCATTCCCCTCGAACACCAGTATACTGTTTCAGAAACTGTTGGGGGTGGATATGACCGATGGGGGAAAGCAGCAGTAGCCAGGTCAGTGGCATTACGACTGGCTCTGGGACACAGCAGGAAAGGTAAACAGGACCTTAGTGATAGGAGACTCGATAGTCAGGGGGACAGACAGGAGATTCTGTGGCCGCAAATTGGAATCCAGGAGGGTGTGTTTCTTCCTGGGTGCCAGGATCCGGGATGTCTCGGAGCAGCTGCAGAATATTCTCAAGGGGGAGG
Organism: Rhincodon typus; assembly: GCF_021869965.1. NCBI lineage: Eukaryota > Metazoa > Chordata > Chondrichthyes > Orectolobiformes > Rhincodontidae > Rhincodon > Rhincodon typus. The sequence continues at coordinate 27,824,202 of NC_063349.1, read as the reverse complement.
GTGAGCAGCCAGAAGTCATTGTGCACATTGGCACAAATGGCAAAGGTAGAAATAGGGATGAGGTCCTGTGGAGTGATTATAGAGAACTAGGAAAAGAGTTAAAAACCCGGGACCTCGACGGTGGTAATCTCAAGATTACTTCCTGTGCCACATGCTAGTGAGGGTAAGAACAGACGAATGTGTGGCTAAAGAATTGGTGCAGGGATTCAGATTCCTGGATCATGGTGATCTTTTCTGGGGCGGGTTGCATTGAACTGAAGGGGCACCCAATATCCTGGTGGGAAATTTGCTCATGCTATAAGGGTGGGTTTAAACTAAATTAGCAGTGGAGTGGGATCCCCAACAGCAGGGAGGCAAGTGCGAGGCTGGAAGGAGATACAGTAATCAGAAATAGCAAGTTGAAGAGACAGCTCCCTCCCAGGGAGCAAGGAATCTCTGTTGGATTAAATTGCATCTATTTCAATGCAAGAGGGCTGGCATGTAAGGCTGATGAACTCAGGGCATGGATAGGTATATGGGACTGGGATATTATAGCCATGACAGAAACATGACTAAGGGAGGGGCAGGACTGGCAGCTTAATGTGCCAGGGTACAGGTACTTTAGGCTGGACAGAGGTGGAGGGAAGATGGGAGGGGGAGTTGCATTTTTGATTAAGGGGAGTATCACAGCAGTCGTCAGAGATGAAATACCCGAGGGATCACCCACTGAGGCTTTGTGGCTGGGGCTAAGAAATAGGAAGGGGATGGTGACATTATTAGGGTTGTACAATAGGCCCCAAATAGTCAAAGGGAATTAGAGGAACAAATATGCAGGGAGATTGCGGAGACTTGCAGGAGCAATAGGATTGTCACAATGGCTGATTTTGATTTTCCTAACAGACAGGGACTGCCATAGGTAGGGCTTAGGTAGGGTGGAATGTATTAAATGTGTTCAGGAAAGTTTCCTCAAACAGTATACAAAGGGTCCTACTCAGGAAGGGGCAAAACTCGACCTACTCTTGGGAAATAGGGCAGGACATTTGAATAAGGTGACAGTGGGGGAGCACTTTGGGACCAGTGACCATAGTTCTATTAATTTTAAATAGTTATGGAGAAGGACAGCACTGATCCATAGGTTCAAGTTCTAAGTTGGGGCAAAGCAAATTTTGATGGAATTGGACAGGAGCTTGCAGGGGTAGACTGGAGTGATTTGTTTGCAGGCAAAGGGACCTCTGGCAAGTGGGAGGCCTATAGAAATGTAGTAGCTAGAGTTCAAAGTCTGTATATTCCTGTGAGGGTGAAGGACAAAGTTGGCAGGAGTAGGGAATCCTGAATGACAAGAGATAGTGATGCTTTGGTCACAAAAGAGGAGGAGGCATGGCACAGTTACAGACAGCTGGGATCAAGGGAATCCCTGGAGGTATATAGTGGGTACAAGAGTTTACTGAAGAAGGAAATCAGGAAGGCAAAAAGGGGGCACAAGATAGCTTTGGCTGAGAAGATTAGAGTGAATCCAAAGACATTCTTTAAGTATATTAAAGGAAAAAGAACAACTGGAGAGAGAATAGAACCCCTCAAAGACCAAAGCGGACATGCATGTATGGAACCACAGGACATGGGCAAGGCCCTCAATGAATATTTTCCCCTCTATGTTTACCGTGGAGAAAGACATGAAGACTTGGGAACTTGGGGAAGTTAGTGGCAATATCTCAGGGACAGTCCATATCAAAGTAGAGGAGGTGTTGGAAGTATTAGAATGTATGAAGGTGGATAAATCTTCTGGTCCTGACCAGATATGTCCAAGAACCCTACAACAGTCTAGAGAAGAAATTATGGGGGCCCTGGCTGATAGGTTTGCATCATGACTAGCCACTGGTCAGGTCCCGGAAGACTGGAGGGTAGCAAATGTTGTGTCCTTATTCAAAAAGGGCTGCAAAGAAAAACCTGGGAACTATAGACAAGTAAGCCTAACATCTATGGTAGGTAAGTTACTTGAGAAGATTCTGAGGGATAAGATATACATGCATTTGGAAAGACCAGGGTTTGATTAGGAGTAGTCAGCATGGCTTTGTGCGTGGGAGATCATGCCTCACAAATCTGTTAGAGTTCTTTCATGAAGTGACCGCAGAGGTTGATTAGGGCAGGTTGGTAAACATAGTCTATATGGATTTCAATAAGGCCTTTCATAAGGTTCCATGTGGTAGGCTGCTCTGGAGGGTTAGATCACATGGAATCCAGGGAGAGCTGGCAAATTGGATATACAATTGGCTTGATGGTAGGAAACAGAACAATAATGGAAGGATGGTCGTCAGACTGGTGGCCTAATGACTAGTGGTGTGCCTCAGGGCTTGCTGCTGGGCACATGGCTTTTCGTTATCTATATCAATGATTCAGATGAGAATGTACCAGGCATGATTAATAAGTTTGTGGATGACACTAAAATAGTTGGTATCACAGACATTGAGGAAGGTTATCAAAAATTGCAGCAGGATCTTGGTCAGCTGGGGAAGTGGGCCGAGAAATGGCAAATGGAGTTTAATATAGATAAGTGTAAGGTGTTGCATTTTGGAAAGTCAAATCAAGGTAGGAGTTTCATGGTGAATGGTAGGGCCTTAAGGAGTGTAGTGGAACAGAGGGACCATGGAGTTCAGGTGCATGGTTCTCTGAAAGTGGAGTCACAGGTATGCAGGGCAGTGAAGAAGGCTTTTGGCACACTGGCCTTCATCAGCTAGGGCATTGAGTATAGAAGTTATGTTGCAGTTATACAGGACGTTGGTGAGGCCACACATGGAGTATTGTGTTCTGTTTTAGCCACCCTGCTATAGGAAAGATGTTATTAAACTGGAAAGAGTGCAGAAGAAATTTACAAGGATGTTGCCAGGACACAAGGGACTGAGTTCTCAGGAGATTTTGGACAAGCTAGAACTTTTTTCTTCAGAACATAGGAGTCTGAGGGGGACCTCATAGAAGTATATAAGATTATGAGAGGCATAGATAGAGTGAATGCACTCAGCCTTTTTCCCAGGGTTGGGGAACTGAGGACTAGAGGGCATCTGTTTAAGGAAAAAGGTGAAAGAATACATAGGGACCTGAGGGGCCAACTTTTTTCACACAGACGGTATTACGCATATGGAATGAGCTGCCAGCAAAGTGGTTGAGGTGGGTACATTAACACATTTCACAGAATCCATACAGTATGGAAACAGGCCATTTGGCCCACAAAGTCCACACTGCCCCTCCAAAGAGCATCCCACCCAGACCCATTCCCCTATATTTCTCATGTCTAACCCACCTAACCCAAACATCCCTGGGCACAATGGGCAATTTAACATAGCCAATCCACCTATCCTGCACATCTTTGGACTGTGGCAGGAAACTGGAGCACACGGAGGAAACCCATGCAGACATAGGAAGAATGTGCAAACTCCACACAGACAGTTGCCCAAGGTTGGAATCGAACCTGGGTGCCTGGCACCGAGAGGCAGCAGTGCTAACCACTAAGCCACCGTGCGTTTGGATGAATACATGAATAGGAAAGGTTTAGAAGGAAATGGGCCAAGTGCAGGGAAATTGGGTTAGCATGGATGGACATTTTGGTCGTTATGGACCAGTTTGGGACAAAGGGCCTGTTTCCATGCTGTAAGACTCTAATGGAGCCTGAGTAGGACTGGTATGAGGAATGTTCCTCATACCACACAAAAAGCTAGATGCTGCTGGGACCTACATGGGTATTCAAAACTAACCCTGTTGGTGAGAGATAATGAGCAGAATTAAAGATGTTGTTCAATATAAGAATACGTTCAGTCCAGTAGTGGCTGAACCCTGCAGAGACCTCTGAAAGATATAGATCCCATTTTAAAAGATTTGTGAGTACCAATCCTCATTGGGGTGGGGTGCTGTCTCATCTCTTCCTCTTTCTTCTATCTACATACAGACAACGAAAAAGTGAGGCTTATTAAACCTTTCCAAACCAGAACCCACAGCGTGATCAATATGTCATTACATTCTGATTGGCCTAGTTGAGGTGAAGCTCTTTGCTAATTGGTTTGAAGGATGCATGACGCATATAATTGACAACTTGAGGAATCGTTAGGAGCCAATCTGCCTTATTTTTGTTACCTTTATGACTCTTTGTTTAGACAAGAAGATAGCTGAAGAAAATATCATAAACTATTCGTTTAGGAAAGGGAATGTTTGCTATTAGGACCCCATGACTGATACTCTTGAGTTCATTATCTTAGTGTGGATTTAATTGGTGCAGTTCCCATTAAATCAGACACTTCTCACTGATCATTTGTTCCTTCTTTGAGGCTATTTGATATTTTTTCAGTGGTCGAGTGCTTATTACTTTAAAAAAAAATGACAATCTCTATAGTTGAAAAAGGTTTCTTGTAACTATATAAAACTAATACAGATCACAAAGTACTAATATAAACAAAGTGTTATACAAAGTTTATAAAAAGAGTGAAGGAGTGAAATATTCTTCCACATTCAATCAACACATTCATAGTCCTGAGTACTAAAATTCTAAAGATTATAGTTACTAACTTCAATATTGTTACTATATTAACTCAGTACGAAAATTATTTAGTCAAATCCAATAGTTTCTCTTCTTCTACAAATTAAAACAAAGCAAGTGCAGAGCACAGCAACTATTCTGAGTTTCTTCTCACAGTAATTTCCTTACTGTTGCCAATAAGGATTTAATGAGCTAGCAGGCTGTTAACTGGCCTTATTCAACATTGAGGTTTTTTGTTTTTGCAGTCACATAATGGAAATAAGCTAAATAGGGGCTTCTTAGTATTTGCTCTTTAACTTTAAAATGTTGGTGCATTACCTTCACTCTGTTTGCAGTCCCGTGATGCATTTCTTTGTCCGGTGAGACTAAGCAGAATCTTATCATCTTAAAGTCTGTACTAAAAGGTACACTGGTTACAGTTAAATAGAATAGTGTTATATTAGTGTGATTTATAACTCAACTAAATTAAGCATATTCCCTCCTAATCCTTTAATACAAGCATGGATTGAGCATTGGTTAGCAGACAAGAAACAATGGGCGAAATCTTATGGGTGTCTGTGCAATGTGGCTATGGCAGAATTTGTGTCAGAATTAGATGACAAATCCAGCAAGACCTACCTTGATATTAGGAGTGCCTTGCTCCATCCTTTATGCTTCACAAGTGACATAGCAAGTTTCTCGCTAGGCAGCAGCAAGTTGCCATTAAGGGTGGTTATCGCTTGTTAGATGCCTTGATAATAGTCGACTTTGCTTTATTATATTCAGCTTTCTATTTTACCAAACTTGCCAAACAAGCTGGACTTTGAGAGAACTCCAATATGGAAACCAGAGTGTGGACCTGGCAGATTCAGCTCACTGTTTACTCCAAACAGCCTTTTTGTTGGACACCAGACACCAACATATTGGAGCAGACTCTGTGGGCACTGGCCATACACGCCCATGACCATGGACATTGGCATCCAATATGCACAACCTCTAAGAACTCTCATGGCTCATCTCCAATCCATTTAGAGCACGCTTCTGCATTTAAACACTGCACCTCAGGTTGCACTGGCAACTATCAGTGTAACACTGCAGCAGCAACACCGTGCATTCAGCAATAGGCACTCACCTCATGGATTGCACCAGACTGGATCTATGGGTTCTTTGCTGGCTGTCATAGCGCTCATCCACCTTGACCCTACTAGGATAAACATAGCACCCCTGCCTTCATGTCTTCCCTTTGTTCACGTTCAACTCCAATTTGATAATGTTTGTTCAGGTATGCAATGGATTTTTAAAGCTGGTACAGGGATGCCGGTGAATTCTGGCAGAGCAGCAGATTGTTCAGAAGTGGCTTGTGGCAAAGTGGGGCTAGAATTCACCTGAAGGATTCCGTAGTTGTAGGCCTGTTAGTTAATGAGGTGAGTTTGAAGTTAGGCCTCACAAATCCCTCCATTAAACCTGACATAACTTAGTCTCAGCCAAAAATAGGTAAGATTCTGCCTAAAGTAAGGCGCCCCAGAATAGGGACGGCATGGTGGTTCAGTGGTTAGCATTATTGTCTCACAGGACCCAGGTTCAATTCCAGCTTTGGGTGACTGTCCGAGTGGAGTTTGCACGTTCTCCACATGTCTGCATGGGTTTCCACCGGGTACTCCAGTTTCATCCAACAGCCCAAAGATGTTCAGGTTATGTTGATTGGCTATGCTAATTTGCCCCGTAGTAACTAGGGATGTGCAGGCCGGGTGGATTCGCCATGGTAAATGTGGGTTTACAGGGATAGAGTAGGGGATTGGGTACGGGTGGAATGCTTTTTGCATTGTCGCTGTAATCCTGATGGGCTGAATGGCCTGTTTCCACACTCTAGGGATTCTAAGATTCTGTGAATATTATGTGCAGTGCCAACTTCATGCATGAATCATTTTACTCAGATGGCACCGTGGATCTGGAGTCGTCCTCATATTGATATAAACTGATATCAGTTATCTAGCTCCTGCCACCTGTCTCACATGGTGTCTTTGGGTACTCTTCAATTTAAAGACTGGTCAATTTCATTAGGTAAATCCATTTTATTGGTGCAACTGACACAGGCCTGACTGCTTAGATAAGGCTTCTTCATTTGAATATGAAATCTATTTGTTATGCTCTGACTTACATTTAATAATATATGGAGTTTTCAATCAGAAAGATTAATGTCTTTCATATTTTCAGTGAATCTGTTAAGTAGCTCCTCCGGAGAAGCAAATTACCTGCTGTTTTGTCTGTATCGTTACACATCTGAAGGTGCAGCTCTACAGAGACAAATGAAATCTCCCTGCCTTGATTGCTTCAAGTTAAATTCCTTTCAACAAATTTAGTGATCTAAAAAAATGTTTGTGCCCATTAGTTTTTGTCTGCATTTCCAGTGTAATTTAATTTTTATTCACTGCTGAATGCTCTTTGCTTCAACCTTGTCATGATTCGCAGCAGTTTTAATGAAGCACAGTTAGCTGCAGGCTCTAAGAATTTCTAAAAGCTTGTGTTTTTTTATGTGCTTTCATTTCTTTCCGTCTCCATGAGAGCTATTTACAAAGTTATGTCATGGCTTGCTGTGATTACATGCACATATTTCACACTGTAACCTTGTGTTACTTGCTGTGGAATGCTTTTCTTCGCATGACACTGACTTCTCTGACTAACTTCCAGAAATCTAGGAAGGCAGTCTTTTGTATGAGGTCATGTTCTCTAAAGGTTGAATTCCCCATTAACCCAGCACCCACATACGATTCTGTTACATCCACAAACAGCATGGCACTTTAAAGTCTGAATGTTGTGAAGCAGCCTTTGACTTGCTGCATTTGTACAATTACCAATTTTGTTTCATTTTCAGGAACAGCTATTTGAACAAAATCCTAAGAATTACCTACCTCTCCCAAATTATGTTTTTATTCACAATAATTAATTGCAAAATCCAACAATGAATGGTACATACAGCTTGGTTCATGGTGAATTTTATGACAAATTGTTACATTTGTAACATTGTTCTGTTGTATTTCATGTGGCATTATTCTTAATGCAAAGAAGAATGCCTACCATAAGACGAAGTATTATACCCATTATCCTTCATATAGCTGTATATTTTCCCTCTGCAGGGTAGGTTTCTTCAAGGTCAACCAATGAACTCAGCAAGCCTCATTCACCAACCAGCTTTCTGTTCTTGATTAGCCATGAGAAATGGCCCAGTTGCTCATGGTAAATGGTTTTAATACTATATTTATGTCAGAAAAATTATTCCCATCTGGAAGCTCTGCATTATTCAATCAAAAGTAAAGCTCCACAGATTCCGAATAAATGGTGGTTAATGAGAATAAGATTAGGTCCATGTAACTGCAAACATCCCTTTTCATTCTGTGCAGTAAATGTATTAATTTTTAATCTGACGCTATAAAATTCACGGTGAGCCATTGTGAAGAACCATGGTGCTTTGAAGTTCATTCACTTGTAATATTTGGCCAGCCTCATATATTGCAATTAAATCACAAGCTTAGCGTACTCATTAAGACCGCTGTGGTTATTCATATTAATTGATTGCAGTAGATTGTGATAATATTTAATTAAAATGTGCTGAGTATTATATTGCCGTACATTTATTTAAAATGTGAAAAATCATTGCTTTTATTTTGATTTAATCAATGTAAATCTCAAAACAGACAATGTTTTTCCCTCATGCATACAATATCTCAATATATAATGGTCAGATATATTACTCCACATTAATAAACGCATACATTGTACATGCATTCATGTGCATTACAGATTCAAGAAATTTGTTCGGTACAGAAGTGTAATTATTTTCTTTCAGTTACAGCAACATGAGTAATGATTTTAACTGAGTTGGGAATTTGAAATGATATAAGCAGGAATGATTTGTATTGGCTTGTTGGTTTTATAATTAATATAGTGGTCTTAATCATTGCTGAATGCTTGGGATTTAAATGCAATATATGAGGCTAGCCACTATTACAAGTGAAAGATCTTCAAAATACAATGCCTATTCACAATAATGCACTGAATTTTATAGCCTCCAATTAAAAGCTAATACATTTACTGCACCGAGTGAAAGGGATGTTTGCAGTGACATTTGCCTGATTCTTTACTCATTAACCATCTTTTATTCTGAATCTTTAGAGCTTTACTTTTGATTCAATAATGCGGAACTTTCAGATGAGAATCATTTATTTGGCATAAGTGAAGTACTAAAACCATTTACCATGAGTAACCGGTCCATTTCTCATGACTAATCTAGAAAGGAAGGCTGATAGATGAATATATGGGTAAAAAGACAAATGCATTTTCATATGGCAGATAAGGTGCTTTCTCTTACTTTTATTGGTTTAAACAAAGTTCTACCAATTAAAAGTGCAAATGCAGAGTCTGTGGCTTTGTGTTCTGTAGTTCAGTGTTTGGATTATTGGACTAATGATGTGTCTACTTTTATGAGTCCCCAAAATACAAAGAGTCATAGTAGGTTATATTCAGGTAATACCACAGTCAATTAATGGGTAGTCTGGTTGAGACAATGAATGCAGGACATAACTTTACATATTTTCCCTCAGTCAAGTGGTAAATACAATATGACACTAATTCAGTACTCAAATCTTTGTTCATTTACTAGATGATCTTTCTACAGTCACATCACTGCCCCATTAAAAGGTTAATTGTTAGATGGAATCAGCTTGATAAGTGCCATCGACTGTACACACGTGGCACTAAGAGGATTATATCACAATGCTGTGGAATTCATCAACAGGAAGGGGTTCCATTTCATTAATATGCAGGTGATCTGTGATCACTGTTACCACTTCCTGGAGTGTGCCCTCTATCCTGGCAGCTGCCATGTGTCTAACATCCTAGAGCACTTGAGCAATTGAACATCCAGATACCTTAGAAAACTGTTTACTGGGGGAGCAAGAGATACTCACTGAGACCATGACTCATGACATCATTCTGCAACACCTTGACTGATATGAAGAGCAGCTGTGATCCCACCCATGCCTCAACCAGAACTGGGATGGATTAGCTGCTTGGAAACATTCTGGTGGCGTCCTCCAATAAATTGCAGACAGTGGTGCTGGAACATCCTAGTGTGTTGTACTCCACACAATTTGAACAGTCTTTTGAGCAATGAAAGTTTAGGGACTAGGGCAATGGAAGCTGTCTTCCATGGAGAAAGATGAAGACATTGGGAGGAGGAAGCTATCCTTTTCCATGACAGAGATCTTGTTACATCAGATCTACAAGCCAGAAAGGACTTGATTGATACCTGGTTCCTGTGGATGGGCACTGGGTGCCAACATTTGCATTACGGAAATAAACTTAAGTCTCTAGTTGTTTTGTATGTATTCTCTTTTCAATGGCTGTAAATATAAAAGTTTCAGCTGGATTTTCCAGGGAATGATAATCACACATATAGTGCCTGGTTGACGATCTGGTTATTGGAAAATCCTGGCCTCCATGTTTGGAATTATCTGAATTATTGCATGCATATGATGTTCCTCTCCAGGATAATGACCAGTTTTAGATTTATAGTGGACATTGAGTCAGAATAGCAGTGACCTAGATAGGGTGTTTAGATGGACTGTGGATAAGGACAGTTAAACTGTATGGTTAGCTGTTAAATAGCGACTAAGGTGAGAGAATGGGATTGAATGTGTGATGGAATTGCAGCTATGTTGGCTCTGTGCCACCAGCAGTGTGGCTTTGTTGCTGCTGTGTTGTTGGCGAGGGCAATGCCAGATTGCCATCACTTGTCTGGGTGCACAGAGCCCTCTCAAAGATGGCACGGGTGCAAGAGATGCCAGTCTTTTGACAGATTTCAATTGAGTGGTGAGTTGTTCCGGGAACAGCACATGGCAGGACGGACATGAACATTCCATGAGTCGGGGTTGATAGTTCCTTATGTGAGTTTAAGATAAGACAAGAAATCTCTGACTCTCATGATGGGAAGTCCACAGAAAGGCTCAACACAATGCGCACTTAGACAAACAAAAACTGAGATTCAGCTCAGGGAAACATTTAAGAGACATGGATATACAGAAAGGCTGAGAGATTTGATAGCAAGTCTATAAAATCCACCCGTGATAATGACCACATTGAGGAGCATGAAATTCCTCATGACTCCTGCATTTTTAACAAGGCATCTATAATAATTAGCTGTCATAGTCAACTGTTGGGGATGGACTATTAATGGCTAATAGCTTGAATGCCAGGGGACCCTGGTGTAGGTATTTTGGATCAACCATGTCAGAAATGTTATGATACACCTCTGGGACTTGAAACTGGGCCTCCTAGCTCAGAGGTAGGGACACTACACTATGCTATACAAGCCTTAGTTAGAGAGCTCACCAAACTTGAGCTAGTCAATATGACAATCAGATTACAATTGAAATTATATTTGAACAATTTGCAGTTGGAGAAGGAGCACATGTCAAGTCAACAGCTTTGGGTGTTAAGCACATACCTTCTGTACAGAACTGAGCAAGCCATTGAGAAGTGACATTCCTCCAACTTCCTTCTGTCTTCACACTGCTTGCAAGATTTGGGTCTTGCCCGGTATTTTTGATTCTCTTTGCAGCAGACAGTGACTCTAAAAAACGAACTGAACTCTGTAGCCGTGCTGGGCAAACAACCAATTCCATCATCTACATCTTTCCATCAGAAGAATCAAGACCATTGACTTTTTAATATTCCTTTATGGCATATGGGTAGCTCTGGCTACATCCACATTTCGTGTCCATCCCTAATTGCTTTGAACTGAATAGCTTCCTAGGTCATGTCATGGTTAAGAGTCAACCACATTGTTGTCATTCTGGAGTTAGATGTACGCCAGACCAGATAAGGATGGCAGATTTACTTCCCGGAAGGGGATTAGTGACACTGGATAGATTTTTGTGATAATTGGAAGTGGTAACCTAGTTGCCATTAAGTTATCATTTTATTTCAAGTGTATTCCTTCACTGAATTCAAATTTCACCATTTACAATGGTGGGAATTGAACCCTTGTCACAGACATTAGCCTAAGGTTCTGGATTACTAGTCCAGTAACATTAACATTACACCGCCATCCTCACTATTAAGCCTGGAGCCAGCTGAATCACCAAACTATAAATTGCATACTTAATCTTTTAAACCTGTTTTTTCAACCTTGAATTTGTCAACCTATGCTTCCCCACTCTGTAATTTGCATTTTTGTGTGTGAGTGCATATTTTATAAATTTTCCTCAGATTAGTTTGAATATAAAACATTGAATTATTTGTATACTGGAAAAAAAAACCTGTCCTTTCATGATCACAGTGTGCAATCAGTTAAATATTTGCTGAATTGACAAATACATCCTTTTCAAACAAAAACCTCTTGTGCTCAAAGAAGAGGGGAGAGATGGAACAATTTGTCCCCTCTTCAACTGAAGCAATATTGAATGGTATTTTTTTTAAAAAGAGGCAGATTTTCTTCATTCAACTCTATTTAGCTGATGTTTTGGATGGGAGATGCTAAATGTCCAATATAACTAGTATCTTGCACTCACTTTCCTTCACCAAGTTCATCAAGTATCTGCATCTATATATATTCAGCAGAATTGCACTCTCATTTAATTTTTCTTTTAGAATTAAAACCCATTAAGGACATTTACAATTAACAATTGGAATTATAACAATCATTATGACAATCAGGTTCATCATATTGACATGAAAGATACAAATTGTCTCTGTGGGATTCCATTATGAGAGCCAAGAATTAAACGTTCCAATATGAAGCAAGAATCTTACATGGGCCAACCTAATCAAACCCACTATTATGTATTCAATGAGTATGATGTTACTTGTTCTTTATCCCTCTTTAGAACTGCATGTAAAATGGCTGCCTGCAGTGAGTACCTCATGCCAGGAGTTACATTACTACAGCAAGCCAGGAAGCTCATTAGTACAGTATTGAATTTCCATCCAAACACCCAATTAGATTGCCTGAGTTTACTGAACCAATTCATGCTCAATGTTTATTCTTAGAAAATACATTGGATTCCATTGTCCATCTAATTTCTCATTAACAACTGAAACATGCCAATTCTTTTCATTTGAATCATAAAATGTAACAGGAGAAACAGTTTTAATTCATCACTGGTACATATTGGAACTCTAACGACTTAGCGTGTTTAAGGATTCTACTTAATATTCAAAGGTTGCAGCCTGATATTTCTATGAACAGCTGAGGCAATGTCAACTTCACATGGGAGGGAGAAGTCCTGCCATTCAAGAGGATGAAGTGCCATCTCCCCTACACCATCACTAGGCCCTTGAGGAGCCCTCCAGTCAAGCATGCCAGACCATCCCACTAAGCCTGTAATCAACTTCCTAGCCTCCTGCGAGGAATTCGAACTGTGGTCTCCCACTGCTAAATTCTCACTCCTGCCCATCTGAGTGCGACCTCGTGTCCTGCGGATCTTTTGTTAAAATGAGGGCCAGCCATGAAGCTCATCAAGGTTTCCACAAACTCCCACCATTGGGCCTTCTTTATATTAGTACCTGCCCTGCTCCTCCCCCAAACCGCATTTTTTTAATATTACACATGAGTGACCTAAGCTGACCACTCCTAAGATTGTGCATAAGAGTGGTTGTTGAGTTTGTGACAACAATGGGTGCTAAAAGCTGAAAAGCACTATGATCTTCAGTAATTATTTTATCCATCTTTCTGAGCACAAATCTGATATGAGAAACTGCAAGGGACAAGAGCCATCTATGGAATAAAACACAGATTCATGTTAATGTTCCTCCTTGTTCAAAATTGGGATTAAGGATTCTGTCAAATGTTTACACAAAAAGAACTAATGTAGCATAGTTGAAGTGTGGCCTGCCCAGTGAATAGGCAATCAAGAAAAATAATGAGAATAAATTTGAGTATGTGGAATAGTTTCTGCAGTAACTAACAAATAAAAAAATGCTGCTAAGTAACACAGATGATGCTCAAGTAACACAGATGATGCTCAAGTAACAAAAGTAATGGAAATAAGCTGAAGAATATGAGAAATATACAATAGGAAACAAAAACAGAACATCAGGCAAACTCTGATTTTTAAATGTTGTAATTGTAATCACCTCAACCACTTCCTTTGGCAGTTTATTCCATAAATGCACCACCCTCTGTGCAAAAAAGTTGCTCCTCAGGTCCTTTTTAAATCTTTCCCCTCTCAATTCAAACCTCTGCCCTCTAGTTCTGGACTCCCATATCCTTGGAAACAATCTTGGCTAGTTACCTTATCCATGCCCCACATGATTTTATAAACCCTCAGCCCCCAACACTCCAGGGGAGAGAAGTCCTCGCATATCCAACTACTCCTTATAACTCAAACCCTCCAGCTTCAGTAACATCCTTGTAAATCTTTTTTGCCTCCTTTCCAGTTTAGTAACATCCTTCCTAATATAGGGTGACACAGTTCTATGCAGTACTCCAACTGTGGCCTTACCAATGTCTTGTACAGTGGCAACATGCATGCCCTCGTTTATTCAACATAAGAAATTCTGTCTAACCAGTTTAGAAAATAAAACAGTGGGCTAAAAATAATGGCCTTACAACCTATCCAGTTCAATGTTTCTACCAAGTTTCCCTTTACATTGTTAATTTCCTCCCTATCCCAAACCTGTTTAATTCTCTTTCCTATTATTATCTCCCAATATCATCAATTATCAAAATAACAAAAATCATAAAACTTATTAAAAACATAGGAACTAGACATTAACTGGAATTTCTGATTTTAAAATTTTTACATCATGGCAAAGTTTCTTAACCCATGGTGACATTCTTACAAGGATTTGAGAATTTCTTTTTTTAATGGCTATATTGCCAACTCATACCATCTGCCAAGGTAAAAATCAACCCGTAGAACATATGTGAAATAACTCCACAGAGGCTGGTATCCCATCACCAAGTCACCCTTTATTTACGTGTGAACAATCCTTGACTATAGTACTGCCTCATACAGAGTCAGGCATAAGTAACTCTGGAACTTACCCTTCTTAGCTATCAGCCAGGGCTCCCTGATTGGACCAGATTAACAGCACCAATCAGGCAGCTCATATTCTATGACGGCAAGCTGGCCGATCCCGTTACAATCACTACAATATGAATCAAGAAATTAAACATTCTTATTAGACACCTTCAAAGTAATAAAACATCCCAAGTTGCTTCACAATAACATAATCAAATGATATATGACCTGGCCATATCAAGGAGGTTTTAGGATAGATGACTACAAGTTTGTTCTTTTATTTAAAAAGGCTGGTCTTAAGGGGCCTTGAAAAGGATGTGAGGCAGAAAGATTTCGAAAGAAACTCCCAAGTTTAGGGCCTAGGCAACTGAAGGCATGTTGTCAGTAGCAGAGCCAGAGAAATCAGGGATGTTCAAAAGGCAAGAACTGGAGGACTACAAAGATTGGAGGATTGTAAAGCCCGAGGAGCTGGTAGAAACAAGGAAGGGTAGAGGTATTGAAAGCATCAGTTACAGGTCAGCCAGCACAAGAATGACGAATGAATGGGTTTTTACTCACAAGGTAATTCAACGCAGAAAAAGAATTACACTTTTCTATACTTAATATTTATCAATTATTAATGCATCAAGTATTGAATTTGTGCATTATTTCCAATTTCTAGATATGAACAGGTACCAAATGAATATTCAGAAGTTACCTTTAAAAATAGTTGCTTAGACGTTTTTTTTATGAATTCCCTCATCCGTAAAAATAAGCTGTCTCCTGTCACAATGATGCTGCTGCTTCCATAAATGAATTAACATATTGCTTTGTATTATTTTGCATTTAACAAAACATGTCAGCTCTTTCTGTAACATCCACATATATTTACATTTACTTATTCTGCTAAGCTGTAAGGGTCAACATTATGTCTTTGGCTCCCTGCTGCTTATCTCCTGAAGATGTTTCATTATCTAGACATTTTACACCAAACACACCAGAGAATGATATCAAGTCAACTCACACAGGCCCAATTAAAACCTGGAGTCAGGAAGAACATGGGACAGGATTTGTTAATGGGAAACCTGGAAATGAGGATTTGCCACAGGTCCTGGCACATTTAACATTTGGGGCTTAACTTACCAAAACCGATTTCCTGCTCAACAGACAGTCAGAGTCACCGGCTTGCTGTCTGTTTAGAGGGACAATAATTAGGTAGATTATAAGAGGTAAGTCTGATATCGCCAGAAGGAGGATAATTGGATTTAATGGGAATTAAACATTATGTGGGCAAGAAAAATCAGACTTTAGGAATTGAAGGGTAAATTGGACATCATGGAAGGTGAATCGGACATCGTGGGAGAGAATCAGACATACTCAGGTTTAAACATTAGGAAAACCAGTCATGGTGCAGGGAGGTAGCTGGTCGTGAGGTGTTATATGTTATGCCTGATTGGCAGGTGGTATGGGGGAAGCATTCCTATTCCTCCTGGCCCAAAGCAGGGAAACAGGAGCAATTGTTTAGGTACTCATTCCTTCAGTGTTGCTCAGCCAAAATCCTGTAGCTCCTTTCCTAACAGTTTTATGGTTGCACATTTACCAAATGATTGAAACAGCTCAAGAAGGCAGCTCACGACCACCTTCGTAAAGGCAGCTGGAGATGGATAACAAATGCTGGATATCCTGACATCCATGAGGTATGTTTTTTTAAAAAAATTGGAATTCTTTCAGATTATCAATGGAGTGCCAATACATGTTTACATGTTTACTTTTTATCCTTGCAGTGGTTTTTCTATGCTATTTTAAATTGCTTTTAAAAAAAGTGCTCCTGTGTAAAGCTTCTCTTGTCCTCACTTCACATTCATTGTGTTTTCTTTTTCATGCTGCAGCTTTACAGATTGCTGTCCTAAAAGTTGCCAAAAAAAGAGTAGTGATATCACATGCACTTTTTTTTTATTTTTGCACCATTTCTGAGAAGCAAAATGATGGAATCAACTGATCTCTGGACAAGGGTAAGGCCTGTCTTAATATTTAGAATTTTATTTTCATTGTACTTTTCCTGTGTTTCATTCTAGGAAAGTTTTAATAGATTGAAACTGTCCTTTTAAACACCTTTTTAAACTTTTGGCTTTAAAATTTAATTAACTGTAACATTCTATTGCCTTTGAACGGCAATGATAACTCTCTGGCATTTCTTGCTTTCATACAGATGTAGCCTTCAGTCTTGGTTGTAGCTCTAACGTAGCTCTGACATCAGACAGGTGATAGGTGACCGTTTTTTTACAACTGACAATTTTTTACTGCTACCACTTTGGTGCCAATTGCTATCACCAGCTTCTAGCACCCATGTCTCACTGCTGCACTATGATGTGTTTGTACTTTTCTACATAGTTAACCCATGTAGCATACTGCACCTCATTTCCTGCTTGGCAACTCTACAGCCTTCCAGACTCAATATTGAGCTCAGCAATTTTAGAGCATGAGGCACCATTTCCCATGTCCTTACTCCCACACACCAGGCCTTGTTATCACATGATCTGCTATTACACACAACCCATTGTTAGCCACAAATAGTCCCCTTTAGCAATTCTTTTGAGTCAGATATCTGGAAGTTTACTAACAACAATGTACACTAATATGGCATCTCAAACTTGTATATGAAGCGTGGGTTATATGCATACTTAGATTACTATTACATTACAAAAACAGTTAACTGCTGATTTACTGGCAGCTTGCTTAACTGCTGACTGAATGAATGAATCACATGTCCATGTGGCTTCCTCTACATCGGGGAAACCAAGCGGAGGCTCGGGGACCGCTTTGCAGAGCACCTACGCTCGGTTCGCAATAAACAACTGCACCTCCCAGTCGCGAACCATTTCAACTCCCCCTCCCATTCCTCAGACGACATGTCCATCCTGGGCCTCCTGCAGTGCCACAATGATGCCACCCGAAGGTTGCAGGAACAGCAACTCATATTCCGCTTGGGAACCCTGCAGCCCAACGGTATCAATGTGGATTTCACAAGCTTCAAAATCTCCCCTCCCCCTACCACATCCCAAAACCAGTCCAGCTCGTCCCTGCCTCCCTAACCTGCTCTTCCTCCCACCT